>NC_064929.1:193476082-193821082 GCF_023897955.1 Schistocerca gregaria | reverse complement strand
ATAATTTTAATAGGTTACTGAAATGAGATGGGCAAGTTTGTAGTGAAAAAATTTTGTCTCTTGTATATTGTTAGATAGAACGAATGTAAGTAGATTGCGAGACCTCTAACCTGCAGTCATGCACTTAAAGCGGTGTAAACGGCTGTGGGTATTTTGAAAACTCAACTGTCAAGTTTTCCACAGTCACTGTGTTGTATGTTGTCAGTATAAAGCACAAAAACAGTTAACTGTCAGCAGTTTAAATAAGTCAAGGCTTTAGAGATGTCAAGGTGTTTGCACAAAGTCATTTTCATTTTGTTTTGTCTGTTTTAGTCTTTTGTTTCAGTGAAACATAATTCCACTTTTTCATTGCAGCATTTGACATGTTTTATGCAAACAAAATAAATTTAGTACTGTTTCCTAAATTTAGTCTAGTTAACTTACAATTTTTCTGTATCTTTGGGACAAACAATGACACAACACTGAGCAGAACATATAAAGTAAAAGGAAAATGCTTTAAAGACATTGTGGATCAGTAAACTTGAGTTATTTATAAACTTTTGTAATACTCTGATATTAGATATCGTATATTTTTACCAAATTTGAAATCATTTTCAAACTGGGACAGAAAAATGCTTTATATTTGAGCATAACACTGATTACATTAATAGTAAAAATGGAACTTAAAAATTGCTTTCTGTGTATAGTATAGTTTGTGTTATATTAGTGTGTTCTAGAATGGCTGGCTTGGATTAATACACTAATACTTCAGTCAGTTTTACAGCAGTGTGCATGGCTTGTTTTGAAATTTTGTTTAAATAAGTTACATTTAAACTGATATGCTATTCTGTGTTAGCTTCTTCGATAGATCCAGCTGCATATGTAAAATAAGCAAACAGCAAAAAACTTTAATATTTGCATGATTATTGGTGCACGAAATTGATGCCTCTTTACAGTAGATTTAAGTTGTATCAACAGTAAAAGCTTTCATGCAGATCTTATTCAAATGTTGTTTCCTCCGCCTCCTCTTCCCCGTACCCCTCTCTCACCCATTGCAGGATCATCTCCATTCCGTTGCCTCCTCCTTTTTCTACTACACTCAACCCCCCTTCTTCCATTTGCACTCTAGATCCTCTCTATATTCCCATGCCTCCCCTCTCCTCTCCCTGCACCTCAAGTTCCTAGACTCATTGTCTCTCCCCTGCCTGCAACTCCTGCCACCCCTCTGCCCTTCCCTTTGCCATCCACATCACTCCCCTTGTCATCCCCACCCTTCGTTTGCCACATCACCTCCTCCTCGTTTCTACCCTCTACAGTGTTCCCCCTTCCCTCCAGATGGTTTCAGTCTTTTTATAGGTTTCAGTCTTTCTATATTACTATTAAGTTGGCATCTAGTCAGACACACAAGTAATTGAATTAGATGGGCTACCCTGGTCCTCAGTCATTTCAGCAAAGGAAGTACTTTGCTCTGTACATGACAGTGATGCTACATTTTGTAATGGCCATTTGAGTGACATGTAGATACAGTATGAGTGAAACACAATGTCTCAGCACAGTCTGTTGGTAGAAATCATAAACAGTGGGAATAGGCTTCTTTTTCTTTTAAGTTTTTAAGGCTTCTTTTACTGATAGTATCAAAAGGCTGCTATGAAAGTGGTGGTGGGGTTAAAACTGCCACTACTAGTGTCGCCTGCTGTAGCAGACTGTGCAGGGGATTGGGGTTGCTTTCTGTCACCCCATCTTTTTATTGCCTGCTGGTGCATATTTTTGAGCATTTGGCTGACGACTGACAAATGTTTAGTGGTTTTTCTGATCTTTTGCAGGGCACAAGTGGTAATATTGTCCATAATTCCCCTCCGTTGCTGTTGGTGGACTGGGCCATTCCACTTCTAGCAATACAGTGTGAATCTTGGACAGTTTAGTCACTTTTGCTGGCAAAACCATAAAAACCAGTTGATTGTTGTGTCAGTACATACCTTTGGCAGGGCACAGGTGTCTCAAGCAATTAAGGCAGCAAATCCCCGTGGTGCCCACAAATTGGGATTGTTTATGTCAGATGTAATGTTCCCCTGGTAAGACTGCATCCCTTCTGCCTGATCACATGCACAGGTTTGTCAACTTTAATGCATGTAAGATCAGTACTGCCTCATAACTGGAAAATTGTGTCAGCTTTATTCAGCAGTTACTGAGATGCTACGAAAGTTTCTGTAAATACTTCTGGCTTCAGTTGTCTGGGGTAGCAGAGTGCCCCAACTCTGATTTTGACAATGCCGCCCATATATTTTACAATCAACACACAGATACTTCCATTGTTACCAGGACACCACATGTTACAAGTGGGCTTTTGGAAAGGGGGGAGGGATGGCAATAGTGTCCAACTGATCTCTTTCTCTCTCACACATTACATTCTTTTTGTAGTGACATTTCTTTGCAACTTGAGACTGTGAGATAAATTCAGAATTAAATGACATTTTGTTGATTGTCTTAAGAACAAAATATTTTGTTAATCAGTAATATATACTGCATTTCAAAGCACTGCTTTATTATTGGTGCTTAAGCTTATTAGTAAGGGGCGTTCGTGTCACTGGAAATTTTTCTGTTGGAGGTTAAAGCGAATTTAAATGGAAAAAAAGCAAAAATTACGTATGGGCGTGATGGAAATGACATTTTTTATCTGCCTGAGAATTGTGTCTGCTCCCTTACACACCACATCACAGTTTAGTTTCATACTTCCTCTATTTTACAGCAGAAATGTTGTTTTGAGTATGACAGATGATCATAGAGATGATACTATAAATTCAAAGAACTTTGCATTTTGTGCATGGACATAATTGTTTATAATAAATACATGACATTGTCAGCTGGGAACGATCAATGAATTCAATATAACAAAAGCTTCAGATATCAAGTTTTTATTGCCTAAGGCGTGTGTAGGTACACTGGATTATCAGCTTAGACAGGACTAAGCTGCCATCTTCAGATCTGCAAGGTTACAAAAATTTCAAAAATATTTACACTGTTGTAGCTGTAATCATAAATTAATGATTTTATGTAGTTGTTTTTTACATAACCACAGGGTATAGGTTATGAAATGCTTTTGTGTGGTAAACTGCACATTCGTTTGTATACCATCATGACAGATTGTGAATTTGAAGTAAAACAAAATTACCTTTCACTGTTATTATAGAAAATATACAAATTCGAATAATTTGCCTAAAATAACACAACCTCATGGGAAAAAGAGAGTAGAACATTAAAAAATATAACTGTGTCCACATGGCAAGACAAGAGCCACAGAGGTGTGTCACATCAAGAAGTGCCGCATGTGTCTGGGTTGTTTGCTGGCTACAAACTGCCAGATACAGTCAGTTGTTACCTAGACATTTAGTGGCATCATTGTCATCGATAAACAGGAAACTTTTACCAGTTGAAAATTGTCTTCCATTATTTTCTTACTCTAGACCTCATAGTGCAGGGTGTCTCCACAGAAAGTGTATAATTCAAGAGCTCTCTGCGCATGCGCAACATATTGAAGGACAGTGAGGGTACTTTCATCGCTTGCTTGGCCCTTAGTAATTCAGTCACTATGGAGCACTTCTCAGGAGCACAGGAGCAGACTGTGCATTCTGTGTGTGAGAATTTTACAAAATTGGTGATTCAGAGACTGTAGCACAGAGGAAATTTTGCAGTTATGTAGATTACATAATGTAAATTATGTCCTAAGTACCCCCTTATCCCAAAATGGATGAAAACATTTGAGAAGACCAGTTCAAAAATGGTCGAACTGAAATCTGGATGACGAAGGTCATTGAGAAGATTGGGTTGATTTGCGGGAGGAGACCAAACTGCAATGTCATCTGTCACATCGGATTAGGGTAGGATGGGAAAGAAAGTCGGCCATGCCCTTTCAAATGAACCATCCCGGCATTTACCTGAATCGATTTAGGGAAAGCGTGGAAAACCTAAATCAGGATGGTCGGACGCAGGATTGAACTGTCATCCTCCTAAATGTGAGTCCAGTGTGCTAACTACTGTGCCACCTCACTCGGTGATAATCGAGAACATACAAATCCGTGAAGCATATAAATTTTTCTGTTTGTAATAGTCGTAACCTCTCAATTTGTAACCATGCAAGTTCTTTGTATTTACCTAGCTCATCATTGCATTGAATTCTGTAAAAAGACCTGAGACTGCACCCTTACAAAATACAGTTGGTGCAAGAATTAAAGCCTCAGGATGCTAGGCATAGACTGCAGTTTGTTAATGATGTGACATTTATCGTCTTGTTTCCTGACGAGACTCATTTTCACCTGAATGGTCAAATCAATAAGAATTGCTGCTACTGGAATGCAACAAATCCTAAACAGAAGCATGAGAGACCCCTTCATTGGCCAAAAGTCGCTGTATGGCCTATGATGCCAGCTTGAGGAATAATCAGCCCATTCTTTATTGAGGATGAGAGCAGTCGTGCATTTACAGTGCATTTAAAAAGTTATGTGATAGTCTAAATGACTTTTTGGCACCTGAATTTCAAGACTTTCCTGGTTATAACCAAAGACCATGGTGTCAGCAAGACAGAGCCACTGCACAAATGTCCAATGAGTCTGTACTGTAAGTTCATGGAATTTTCTGTGGCAAATTGATCTCTAGGAGGGGTGACATTAATTGCCCCTCCAGCAGTGCATATTTGAGTCCCATGGATTTTTTTATCATGGGGATGTGTCAAATCTAAAGTGTGTGTCAATAATCCATCCCAGTGTCTACATGCCGAGCTGCTACACAAAATTTTGTTCATTATTTAAACGAGTGTCGTAGGCATGCAGGATTGTAAATGACATTATTTTTAAGAAGTAAATCCTTAAAGTGATTGTTCAATAATAAGATTTTGTCGATAGACTTCAACTTCTATTTTATTTTGAAACTTTCTTTTGAGATGCCCTTTACTATCACTGCAAAAGAAAATGTATGTGTGTGCACTCATTGCGAAATATGTAAGTGTTCACCTTAAATCAATAACCTAGACCTTAGGTTGTGGCGTGTACCTCCCAATATGTGTACAAGTGTTACTGTAACATGCCAAGGTGCTGTTACTTTTATGCCATGTTTTGTGTGACGATGTATGCATTACAATTAAATAATTGTGTAAAATGGCACGATAATTGTGAAATTTCAATATGATGTCTACTATGAGATGAAAAGTATAATACATGATATTACAAATTGTTAAAGTAAACATTCTGCCATAGTCCTATTAAGTGAGCAAGTCTCATACTGTTATTTACACTGTGCCCCCACTTATGTTGTTCTTTTAGCATGTGACAAGTGTTTAATGTTAACTCCCTTATTGGAAACAATTTTTCCAAATGTGGAAACTGCCCCTTCACAATATGGGAACTGGATTCTGCGCTGTCTGTGGCTCATGATACTGCGCCTGGTCATGATCAAATCCGGTACAGCATGCTGCGGCACCTGTTGCTGCCATCCAAGGAAGTTCTCCTGAACTGTTTCAATATGATATGGTTATCTGGCACGTACCCTGACTCGTGGAGGGAGGCAATTTTGATTCCCCTCCTCAAACCAGGGAAGGACCGAACGCATCCCAGTAGTTATCGGAGTATTGCTTTGACGAGCTGTGTTGGGAAGACGTTGGAACGCATGGTCAACCGCCGCCTGGTTTGGCTGCTCGAGACCAGGCAGCTCCTTAGCCCCTCTCAGTGTGGCTTTAGGAGATGTCGTTCCACTATAGACAACTTGACCCTGCTTGAGGCCGCCATCCAGCAGGCCTTTCTGCGTAACCAGCATTGTCTAGGGGTCTTCTTTGACATTAATAAGGCGTATGACACTACTTGGCGCCGCCTTATCCTCAATCAACTCTATGAGTGGGGCTTTCGTGGCCGTCTCCCCATCTTCATTCGGTCCTTTCTTTCTCACCGCCTCTTTCGGTATCGGGTTGGTAATGTGCTATCGGATTTGTACGTGCAGGAGAATGATGTTCCTCAGGGCAGCGTTTTAAGTGTCACCCTCTTTGCCGTTGCTATTAACAGTATCATGTCCACTATCCGGAGTCCTGCCCAATGCTCCTTGTTTGTGGACGATTTTGCTGTTTTCTGCTCTTCCTCCAGTCTTGTCAGTGCTAGTCGGCAGTTACAGCTTACGATAAAGCGCTTAGAGGCATGGACTGCAAAGACGGGTTTTACCTTTTCTGCAGACAAATCTCTGTGTGTTCATTTTAATCGTTCTCGGCGTCTTTTTACCTCCCCTGAATTGCATCTGAGGGACACCGTTCTTCCTTTTAGAGACACTGTGAGGTTCCTGGGCCTCACTTTTGATTCTAGGTTGTCGTGGTTGCCTCACCTTAAAGACCTCAAGGTGCGGGCCCTGAAGGCACTGAATGTTTTGAAGTGTCTGAGCCATCGGTCCTGGGGAGCAGATCGGGCGCGTCTGCTGCAGTTTTATAGGGCTTTCGTCCGATCGCGTCTTGACTATGCTTGCACCGTGTATGGGTCAGCAAGGCCTTCGTATCTGAAGATCCTTGACGCAGTACACCATGAGGGTATCAGGCTGGCCACTGGTGCCTTCCGTACCAGTCCCATCCCCAGCCTGTGTGCTGAGGCAGGGGAACCGCCGCTCGCCATCCGGCGGAAACTCCTCATGGTGCGACGGGTGTGTCATTTCCTTGCCTGTCCTACCTCCCCAGCGTACCGTACCGTTGCCCGACCGCCTATGGAACGTCTCTTTTCCAGTCGTCCCAGGGCAACAAAACCATTTGGGATTCGTGCCAAGCATTTGCTTGAGTCCCTTGGTGTGGAGCGTGTGGCCCCCCAACGACAAGGTTTTACTCGCCTGCCTCCCTGGTTGCTCCATAGGCCAAGCATCCTTCTAGACTTGTCGGAGTACCGGAGGAACTGCACTCTGGCGTTTGTTTTTACCTCCTTATTTTACGATATTTTAAACCAGCATCCGGACCATGTACCTGTATTCACAGATGGCTCTAAACAGGGGGACTCTGTTGGTTGTCCTGTTGTTTTCCCTGATCGAGTCGTCAAGTTACGGCTTCCTGCGGCGTTTACCATCCTCGATGCCGAATTGTTTGCAATCTTGCGGGCATTGGAGCAGATGAGATGTGTTACCAGTCTTAAGTTCCTCGTCTTTTCTGACTCCCTGAGTGCCCTTCAGACCATGCAACACTTGTACCCAGCGGATACGGTCGTCCAGAACATCCATGATGCCCTACTCCACCTGCAACGGCAGGGGAAGGAGGTTTCTTTCTGCTGGGTGCCGGGGCATGTGGGTATTAGGGGAAACGAACTGGCGGATGTGGCTGCCAAAGATGCATGTTCCCTCCCTCACGTTGTTGAATGTGCCGTCCCCCTCCATGCTGTAACCTCCCTTTTGCGTTTTCGTGTTCTGCATCAATGGGAAGAGGAGTGGTTGGCAGTTTCTGACAATAAGCTGCGTCTGGTAAAGGCCACTACGCGACCATGGCATACGTCCTACCAGTCATACAGGCGGAATGAGGTTCTCCTCACTCGCCTCCGCATTGGACACAGTCCCTTCACGCATGGTTTTTTACTCCGGCGGGAGGACCCCCCCAATCTGCAGTGCTTGTGGCGTCCAGATTACTGTCCGCCACATTTTACTTGACTGTCTTTTATTCTCTGACCAGAGGGCGGTGGTTTCCTTGCCACCGGATTTGCCCTCTATTTTGCAAGACGACGCAGTGACTGTGGTTAAGGTCTTACAGTTTTGTGTCCTGTCCAATCTGTTGCTTCTGATTTTAGGGAGAAGGTTTTAATGTGCTGCTGGGTGACTGGCTCACCCAGGTTTTAGGTAAGAGGTCCGCCAGTCACGATTACCTCCTTGTTTCCCTTCGGTATCTGTTCTCTTTTCCTTGTGTTTCCTTTCCTTTTTTAGTGTGTTTCTTATCCTCTTGTTTTGCCTCTGTATGTGCGCATTTGGAACTGCGTCAGGCCTGTGTCTTTTAGCCGTTCTCCTTGTTCGGCGTTCGCTTCGTCCCTTCACCGCTTGTGTTCCTGTTTCTATGCGTTTGGGCGCTGATGACCACGCTGTTTAGCGCCCGTAAACCTCAAACACACACACACACACACACACACACACACACACACACACACACACACACACTGAAGAATTATTATTAAGTAGTGTATTTTCCATTTTATGTGCCTGATATTGTACTCTTTTTTTCCATTTTTAAATGATTCATATTGCATTCTCTCATAGAATGTTTCATGTATGTTCATAAAAAATGTAGAAGAAATTTTTTTATTGTTCATGAGACCACAGCCATCTGGTGATACTCTTCTGTATTACTCTATTAGTGTGACAGGTATCAGATGGTATGCTCAGGTATATGTGGCACTTCTGATGTGCCGCACTTGAATGACACTGTCTTGCCATGAGAACACACTTATATTTTTTAATATTGTACTCTCTTTCCATGATGTGGTAATGTATCTTGTGCACATATTCAAATTGGTATATTACTGTAATAACTTACGTAAAAGTAATTTTGTTTTACTTCAGAATCAGAATCTGTTACGGTGCAAAACAAATGTGTGGTTTATCACACAGCATGATTTCATAACCTGTACTCTGTGGGTATATCGAAAGGAGCATGCGTAAAATTGTTTGTTTAAAGTTACAGATACAACAGTGTAAATATTTTTGTAATCTTGCACATCTTAAGATGGCAGTGTAGTCCTGTTGAAACTAGTAATGCAGTGCACCTACCCACAGTCTTGGCAATGAGAACTTCATATTGTAATCTTTGTTTACATATCGTTGTTTATAAGTCATCATTCTATTTGACAAAAGTAACTGTAGGTTATCTATTTGTTGGTCACAAAAAAGTGTATTGTGGAACGGTTCATCTAATTTTAGTTGTCATTTCCATGTTTACATTCATTTTAACCTCCCACAGATCTGCTGTTTCTTGAATGTTAGTGCAGTTGAACTTTAAAATCTGTTGTGTAATTAAGACAGTACATCATTTAAAGCAGTGGATGTGATCAGTCATTTAACTCTGGATGGCATAGAGGTCTTTTAGAGGCTACTCTCAAGTTCATATTGGACAACAATTCAATGGAAATTGGCCTTGGCCTATCAAAAGGAAACAACCAGCATTTGTGTAAGCATTTAGGGAAACCATTGAAGTCACAGATTTCAACACATTTCCTCTACAGTAAAAGTCCAGTGCCTTAACCCCTGCAGCACCTCAATGGATAATAGAGTTGAGGCTAATCCCACCACCCTATAGTGAATGCCTTTTCAGTGTTACTCTTTACTTACAATAAAAATTTGCTTTTGTTCAGCACTTCAAACTTTTTGCTGTATTCTCTTTTTCCTGTGCAATCTCTCTCTTATCAATTGGCTTGTATTCCATTTCAGCCCGAGTTTTCAGATCATCACCTCAGTTTGGTGTGACTCTCCTTACCTACGAAGTCCTTCAGAGACTATTCTTCATCGACTTCGGAGGAACGTGAGTATCTCAGTGTTTTTCAAATTTGTGTGAGATAATTATCTGTTGTGTGAACATAAGTTTAAGAAAGTGCTTGAGTGAGTCCTGTTTTAATTCAGACTCTGCTTTTTGAACTTCTTGTCTTTTCATTTCAACTGTACAGTTATTGAAAGTAATTTGTTTCACTTTATCAGATTTGAAAGTAAAATTTTAGATCCTTCGTAGTTCTTGATTCCCTGGATATTTGTGTGGAGGAACAACACTACAGAGGTCAAAACTTTCCTGTGGTGGATAGACACAAATGTCCAAAGCTGGCTGATTTCAATCCTTTCTTGTTTTATCTCAACAGAGGTTCATTGTTCAAATTGTAATGCCATTGCCAATTTTGTGGTCATTAATGAACCACTCAGAACAGTCCTTTTTTGCTGTATCTGTTGTTTAAATTGTATCTCTGTCTCTGTTGACATTGTAAGTTCTAAAGAACAGAGAACAACCCCTTCCTTATAGTTTTAATGCAAGAAATAAATTTCAAAAGTTTTTAAATCTTTTATTTTCACTGCTTGGTTACAAACTTGCCAGTTCCTTACCTGGGTAAGTACGCCTTTTGCGTGATTTTTGTTACTCTTTGATAGCATAATGTATTTACGGAATTGTACATGGCCAGCAACTGATTATTTAAGTAATAACACTGAATTGTTCTTTAATTTGCAATACAGTTACTTTCACTAGCAGATAAACTGCATATATGTGCCACTGGCTTGCAGCAATGAGAGCCATAATCACAATTTTGCAGATATATTATTTTGTCTATTACATTTTATGATACTTTTAATGCTATTGTTGCTGTTGTTTTTTAAATACTATTGTGCAACATTTCTGGTAAGTTTCTGTTTGTGCTTGTTTCTCTTGAGCAGTTTTTCGCAAGTGAACTTTGTATGGGATATCAGACTTCTAAGTGCTTATGTTTATTGTATAATGCAGACTTTACAACATTGCATTTTTCATCCAAAGTGCACAGCTGGCACATTAGCATAGTCTGAATATCTCAGCATGTTGTAATACCTGTAAGTTTCTTTACGTGTCCCTGAATCTGAATGTATAAACATTAAGCAGCCACTGTGTAGATAATCATTGTCAGATTTAGCTACTGTAAGAAACAGTACAGAGGTAAGGACATATTTCTAAAATAACGAATTTAATGTTTCTTAGCTTGTAAAATAGTGCATTATGAGGGTTGTTAATCAACTATTACCTTAGCAGCTGAAGTTGCTCCTATCTCTTTAGAAACCTGTAGCAGTAAGACTGTGTACTATCCACCCAGTGGAGCTGATGGTCTGTAGGTATTTGAAGTATACTTTTGTGTGAATTTCAGTTATGAATGGTTGGTTTCTAGAAAATAGAATAGACCAAAGGATAAGTTATGTAGTAAAAGTCATGGTTGTCATTGAAACTAATAAGTTGCCTGCCAGGACCAACAGAAAAGGGAGTAAGATATGACAGGTGTCAAGGGAAACTGTCGTTCACTATCATAACCATCTTTGTTCTTTCCAAATATTATGTCTATGAGGCTCTTTTCCAGTTGTAGTTGCTGTTATCGGTCCTCATCTTTTATTTTGTCCTTTATTACTTCCTTAAGAAACAGTCAGATATTTCATTTGCCATTTTTGGAAATTGGAGTAAAATTTCTGACAGACAGTGCTATATAATTTGGAAGCTATTTTTATACTGTCACAAATTCACAAACTTTGTTTTAGTTTTGCTGCCTAAATGTGTGGAGGTTTATTTAATTTATTTATTTATTGAAATCTGGCTTGATAAAGAACTAGTTTACTTTAGACTTCTACTTTCGTTTCCCTCATATCATTATGGCAGAATGAAGTGGTTGTGTGGTGCTTACCCTCTACTACTTTTATTACTGCATCACTATATAAATGAAGGCTGGTGGCATGACAACTCCTTCTGTAGATATGAGAACTGGTCTTATTTCTCACAGTTCATCTATTGTACTTGGAATATGAACTTATTGAAATTCTCATCCAACAGTCCAGATTCAGGATTTCTGTGCTTTCCATAATTTAATCCCCTTCTTAACATACCTCAGAATGAGATGATTAAACCCAGATATACATCATAGTGAAACTTGGACTTTGCAGTTGACTTTTCTCTGTAACTGTAGACGCTAACATTTTTAACATGTGAGGGAGGTTTTTATCAGCATCGTTATTGCTAATGATTAATAACTACAGTCTACAGTTGTCCTTTGCGCTGTGGGTAATGAAAAGTGAGAGTAAGATAATGGAAAATTGAAGTTGAGTGTCAGTGATCAGTGGTAGACCTGGATCTGTCATCTGTGAAATACAAAGATTTACATTTGCATCCTGACATTAGTACACATTTTAAATGTTTACAATTGTTCATCAGGTATTGTTCATCACTTACCTCATTCCATGTATTGGCATTCAAGTAGAAAGAATCCAAAGCAGTCTCTCACTCTTAAAATCAGCATGAATCAAAGCAGTGTTTAGCTGTGGCCATCTGATGAACTTTTTAAATGTGATGAATGAATGCTGTAGTTTGTAGATTTCTTTATGCATTTTCTTTTGCTTTCTTTATGCCTTTTCTTTTGTTTTTCTCTTAGTCTTCTACTGTGTTACCAATTGGGGTTGGATACAATTTGGATCAGAGGAGGACAACAGTAGCTAAAGCGAAGGAAATAAAATCAGTATGATGATGCAAGTAGGACATCATTGAAAGGGACTTTTTTTTCACACATTGGGATAATGAGCCACTTTGTGAAACACAGCTTTGTGACTTGGATAGTAGAGAGTACTTTACATAAAAGTCAAGTGACTGTGTTTTAGTATTATTCTGTGGCACAGTTTTCACTTCTCATGCTCTGCAAGAATAAAAGAATTCCAACTAGTGATATAGCATGTCAAAAATCTGATACTGAAAATAGGCTTATTTTTAATATGCTTGTGAATCTGAATGTAGTTTTTAGTTTCTGAAAGCCGACATGGATGTGCTTGCATGCAGCCCAGGCAAAAAAGCACTCAAAAGGTGATGTCAAGAGATATTTATAATCCTTCACATTTGTTAATTGCAGTATCAGCCTCAACATGTAATCTCTCATGAATAAATATTATTATATTGCTTGTATACTAACTCATTTAAAACAGTTTTTCTCTTAAAATGTAAAAATGTTGCTTTTTCCTGGAGTTAACACAAAATTGTTTTTAACTCTTGTGAAATCTACTGAACAGTCTCTAATGGATATTTTCTTAAAATCCTGCTTTGGAACTTATCTAATTTGAAGGTTTGACTTTCCAAGAAATGATTTTATTGTATTTGCATGAACATATGGACATTAATTTGGTATTATGAGAAGTAAGTACAGCAGAGTTCACAATATGTCTTATTGGGTTATCATAACAAAAGATCTGTGTGTTTCTTACTGTCTCTCATGGTCATAGCATCATAGTAAGTGTGTTTTTCAGCTTTTATAAGAGGTCTTATAGTATTAAAAAATGAGGAAACACAACCAATTTACCTGGAGCTTATCTGTGTGTGTTACGTAGGAATATATAACAGCTGATACATGTTCATTACCATCTTTTGAAGTGTTAAGATTCTCTCTCTCTCTCTCTCTCTCTCTCTCTCTCTCTCTCTCTCTCTCTCTCTCTCTCTCTCTCTCTCTCTCTCCCCCCCCCCCCTCTCTCTCCCTCCCTCCCTCCCTCCCTGCATTGTTCTCTACACCGTCCACCGTGCACACAACAGGTGGGTGGATTTAGATGTCCTCACAGTTTGGGTCTCAGAAAGGTTGTTCCACTGAGATGCCGTTTACATGTTCACTCACCAGATTTTACAAACATTGAATAATAAAATAGCACTGGTTGGTATTTTTTATGACCTCTTAAAGGCATTTGACTATGTGAATCACAGATAACTTGACATTTTATGGGATTGATGATCTAGCCAACCAATGGATAATGTCATATCTAACAAAAAGAATGCAGGAAGTTGTACTTATAACTCAAGCAATATAGTCTAGGGACATGATTCTATCTGGGGCGAAACTGCATATGGAGTACCCCAAGGCTCAATCTTAGATTAAAGACTGTTCCTCATATATATAAATGATTTTGGAACTCCTGAAACAACAAAGTTCAGCCACATTTGCACTTAGAATTATTGCAAATCTTGGGAAGAGACAAATCTGTAAGTTGACATATTTTGCATATTTGTAAATAATCCACTACAGTTCAAAAGGAACAATGTGGCACATATTTACAATATCCGAAGGGAAAATGACATTCATTACTCCACATTAAGGTTATCTTTAGCTCAAAAGCATGGCTGCAACAAGGAATTTTGACCACTTACCCAGTGACATAAAACGTTTGACAGCAGCTAAGTAAAATTAAATAAAAAAAGGTGAAAGTTTCTCCTTGACAACTCCTTCTATTCCATAGAAAAAATTCTATTACTGTAATATGTAAAGTGGTGGGCAGAAATGAGTAACTTACATGTAGCCATATGAACAAATTAATTTGCCATCTGAATCTAAAATGATTTGTTCTACATGATTACAATCAGTCGCGCAAAACAATCCATGGAATGTGTAAGTAACTGATTGACTAACAAACAAACTGAAATCTTCCTAAGTTGCCTCTGTAGCCAGTCAGTCAAGATGTATTTCCTGATAGACAAAAATTTGTTTATGAAAGTTAGATCTAATTTAGATCCATTTCTTTGCTTCCCATGTTCTAAATGTTATTGGAAATATAACTTACAAAAGAATATTCAACCATTTTTCGGACAACAGCCATTCGACAAATGCTTGGTTTTGCTTACATAAAGGATTCTGTATAGAGAAAGCAATAAATATTTTCTTACACAAGTTAACAAAGTAATTACCCTGATAGCTTTCTCTCTAAGCTTGCCAAAGCCTCTGATTGTTTTGATCATAAAATTTCACAGGGCGAACTAAAACATTGTGGTGCTACAGGCATGTATGTATGCAGTATATCTCAGAAACAGAAAGTCTCATCACAGGAGTCAAACTAAATCTGTAGAGATAGAACAATAAATGTGGTATAATGCAAGATTACCAAAGACATCGGTGTATTTTCAGAAACTGAGATGTTTGCTGGTGACACAAGTATGGTGATAGAGTTTTAACAATGATATTATGAAAAGAATAGATCATTACTCCCAATGTCCTGGAGATGTTGAGTCTCAGACAAGCACAATAACAAGACTTTTCGTTGTGTTTGTGACTCAACACCTCTCTGTACGGTGAGTAGTAATCTCGCCTTTTCATATGTTGTTGTTGTTGTTGTTGTTGTTGTTGTTGTTGTTGTTGTTGCTGTTGTTGTTGTCTTCAGTCTAAAGACTGGTGTGATGCAGCTCTCTATGCTACTCTATCCTATGCAAGACTCTTCACCTCTGAATAACTACTGCAGCCTACCTCCTCCTGAATCTGCTTACTATATTAATTTCTTGGTCTCTCTCTACAATTTTTACCTCCCCCCCCCTAACACTTCCCTGCAATACTAAACTGATAGTCCCTTGATATTTTAGAATGTATCCTATCAACTTATCTAGTGTTCCAGTCAGGTTGTGTCATGATTTTCTTTTCCACCCATTTCTGTCCAGTACCTCCTCATTAGTTATGTGTCTGCCATCTGATCTTAAGCATTCTTCTGTAGCACTACATTTTGAAAGCTTCTGTTCTGTTGCTTTCCATGTTTCACTTCCATACATGGCTACACTCCATACAAATAATTTCAGAAAAAGACTTCTTGACACCTAAATCTATATGTGATGTTAACAGACTTCTCTTCTTCAAAAGGCATTTCTTGTCATTGGCAGTAAACATTTTATATCCTCTCTACTTTGGCCATCATCACTTATTTTGCTGCACAAATAGCAAAACTCTCCTACCACTTTAAGTGTCTCATTTCCTAATCCAATTCCCTCAGCATCACCTGATGTAATGAGACTACATTCCATTAACATTATTTTGCCTTTGTTGATGTTTATCTTATATCCTTTCAAGATGCTGTCCATTCTGTTCAACTGCTTTTACAAGTCCTTTGCTATTTCTGACAGAATTATAATGTCACTGGCAAACCTCAAAGTTTGTATCATTTCTCCCAGAATATTAATTCCTACTCTATATTTTTCTTTGGTATCCTTTACTGCTTGCTCAATGTATAGATTGAATAACATCAGATGATAGGCTACAACCCTGTATCACTCCCTTCTCAACCACAGCTTCATTTTCATGCCCATCGACTCTTATAACGACTGTCTGGTTGCTGTACAAGTTGTCGATACCCTCACGCTCTCTGTATTTTATCCCTGCTACATTCATAATTACAAAGAGGGTACTCCAGTCAACATTGTCAAAAACTTTCTCTAAGTCTACAAATGCTATAAATGTAGGTTTGCATTTCATAGCTTGACCTCTCTTGTAAGAGAAATCGTAGGGTCAGTATTGTCTAGTGTGTTCCTATATGTCTGCAGAATCCAAACAGATCTTCCCGGAGGATGATTTCAGCCAGTTTTTCCGTTCTTCCTCTGTAGAGAATTTGTGTTAGTGTTTTGCAGCAGAGACTTATTGAACTAATATTTCAGTAGTATTCACACCTGTCAGCACTTGCTTTCTTTGCAGTTTGAATTGTTACGTTCTTCTTAAAGTTGGAGGGTATTTCGCCCGTCTCATACATCTTGCACACTAGATGTAATAGTTTTGTCTTGGCTGGTTGTCCCAAGGCTATCCGTAGTTCTGACAGATCATCATCTACTGCCAGGATCTTGTATTGACTTAATCTTTCAGTGCTTTGTGAAATTCTTCTTGCTGTATCGTATCTCCCGCCTTATCTTCATCTGTGTCCTCCTCCATTTCTATGATATTGCCATCAAGTACATCTCCCTTGTACAGACCCTCTATATATTCCTTCCACCTTTCAGCTTTCCGTCCTTTGCTTAAGACTGGATTTCCCACAGAGCTTTTGATATTCATGCAGATGCTTCTCTTTTCTCCAAAGGCATATTCAGACTTTCTGTAGGTGATGTTTACTTTTTCTGTCGTGGTACATTGCTGTTGTGGTACATTGCTGTTGAAGTAAGCCTTACCCTTATGGTATTCGTGATTGAAAAAAACTGAATTTAGGGTGAAAAATGAAATGTATAACCACAATATTACTAGTAAAAAATATCCTCCTAGACCATCGTCAATGTCTAAAATTCAGAATGGAGTTTTTTTCCTAGTATCAAAGGTTTTAATATTTTATTGGAAGGCATTCAAGCAGGAAACTGGAAATTCTGTCTTTAAACTGGCCGTATTCGCTCTGGGACAAATGGGAAATCCAGGAAAAATGCAGGAATTTTTTCATCCGGGAGAAAACAGGGATACAGCTGGGAATTTTTTACAATTTCAGGAATTTTTCATTGTTTTAATTTTCAATTAAATTTTTGTACTTTTGACTGGTAAGAACTAATAAACAGCAAACTGTGTCAAAGGCTTTAGGACAAAGACAATGGGATACTTCATAACAATAAACTGCTGCCAATGAGTGTGATGTCACAACTGTTTACGTTAAGTTCATTTGAGCAGTCACCTGCAAATTCATGAGCATGCACAGTTGAGTTGTGTATGGGCACACGACAGCAAGGTCTTTAGCGCCCATGCGGAAACAGATTGAGACACGAGTATCAGTAAAATACCCAAAACAGGAAGATAAAACAGCATGTAAAACACAGGTAACAAAAGTTGGAAAACAATGGGCGTCCTCGCACAGAAGCACGGAACGAAGTGTTAGGTCAGTAGTAAAAAATTGACACAGGAAGAGAGTAGTATAAGAAGCTAAAGCAATATAGCAGATGGATGTGGTGGGCTGAGTGCAAGAAAAAAGAAAAAGAGGAGGAGCCAGCCACTCTGCAACACACTTAAACCTCCAGCCTAAAACTTTAGACCGGTGTCCAGACACATCACAAAATTTGAAAACCTTAGTTACACTCGATTCCATTATCAGCTAAAACACAGGGCAGATCCCCACCAATATTTGCTTCTGCCCTTGCGTCATGGTATAAAATGCACTCCATTAAAATATGGCAGATAGAGATGGGCGCACCACAAGCATCACAAAACGGGGGATCCTCTCACTGTAATAAAAAGCTATGCAGTGCCTTCTTCCGCTTCCGTCTCCTTGAAGTGTCGCTGTGAGCTACATCAGCAGTAGCGAGAAACAGCCAGATGCAATGCGGAAAAATTTTTCTGGTGCGCCCAAGCTGCCAAATTCGCACATACACATAGCAGTCTGGGTTGCAGTGGGGCGGGTGTTAGTCTCCACATAAGCCGTGTTTACGTTTAGTGATTTTGCTATTTCCTCTTCATTTACACTTCTCACATCAAATGAAACCAAAATGTATTTCTGTGGTTGGGAGCTGTCAAGTGAATTAAAATTCATTCATATAATTACAGAAGGCTAACATATGTTATTAGTTTTAGTGTTATGATTTTATTTTATTTTATTTTATTTTATTTACACATTTTTGGCAGTCAGTCGCCTCGCACAACAATGAAGTTATTTTTGTTAGTTTGCTAAGTAAATGCAGCTTTTATTAATCTTCTCCCCATAGCCAGTCAGTTTATCAGAAGCAAAGTGTTGCGTTCCGCACTATTGGCTAGTTTCAACTGTTCACTGAATTTCAAGTGCACATTTTAATCTAATGGCACGTAAGGAATTATGCCATAATAAAGAACAAAACATGAGATAATACTGTAGTGGTACTCCAAGAAAATTTGAATTCCAAAAACAGCACTGGAAAGCTTAATATCAGGTTGGGGCCTACTTTATTGTGAATAGGGACATATGATTTTTGCACTTTAAGCCGAATTAATGCATTTTAGTATGGTTTTCAAAATTCTGATGCTCTTGGAGTATCCTATTTCTTTCAAGATCTCTTAATACTATATACGTACAGGCTTCCTACATCATGGTAGCTGACCACGAACATTAACATCTGTTCTCTGTTGCTCTCTGGCAACTGCTGAAATGAAGCTATTCCCAACAGATCATCGGAAAATATTGCAAATGCTGCTTTGAAAAACATCAGTTTAAAAGTAAATTTCCTTTTACGCAAGATGAGTTATGTTACGTGTGCGAATGTGCAATGAATTTCTTAAATCACAGAGCGTTTGACTCTCATTTAAAACTTAACACATTGAGGATTAGCCACTTAGAAGAATTTCAAGCCCAGAAGACCAGACATCGCCATTATTTACAATTTTAGTGGTACATTTGTGTGATGTATTTTAAATTATTTTAAAGTATTACACATACAAAAAAGAGAAATATTATACGTGAAAGCTTAACTTTTCTTGTAGCTACACCACATACTTTTATTCAAACCATTAACTTTTCCTATCTGTGTGTTCACACTACCTAACAGTGATGTTGCTATTGGCTGACTACGTCACATGTCCCATGCTCTGAATATCTGCAGTCATTGGCTGGCGAGATCATGTGACATGAGCTATGATTGGCTTAAAAAAGTGCATGTTAATCTCGATTTCAATACTTTGGAAACTCACATGCTGTTCCAAATCTATACTTTTGTAATATGAATGAAAAAATATGCTGTGTATCATTATATGAAAATATGCAGCATAAATGTTGCTGCACATCACAGATCTTTCCAAAATATTTGGTTTTGCGGAGTTTTTTTTTTTTTTTTTTTTTTTTTTTTTTTTTTTTTTTTTTTTTTTTTTTTCTTTCAGTCTTAGAAGTTCCATGCTGGTGTATAAAACCTTTTTTTTTTACTGCTCCAAGGGAAAGTATATTGTCATTTATCGTGGGGAAAAAGTGCGTTTTTAACCGGGAAATCCAAGAGATTTTTTTATATTTATTTTTATTTATTTATTTTATTTATTTATGTATCCCCCCCCCCTCCTCCTCCCTTGTACGCATATACATCCTGTTAAAATATGAGTTAGAAACCATCTTACTAGCTACTCTTCCTATAGTTTTCAGAATGTTTGAACTTAAGGGTTTCGTTCCACTGAGCTCCAATGCTCATATTATACGGGTTTTAATTTTACAAGAATACAGACAGCTGACAGTAATCTGTGAAATAAGTTTTATTAACACTTACGATGAAGTGGTAGACAAGCAAAGCAGCTGAGTAATGTAAGGAAAAAAGCAGCAGCTCTTTTGAAAGTAGCTGCATTTCTAGGAATATGTATACCACCATAATCCGTAAAGCATTTTAAAAAAAAAGCAATCTGCTAGTGATTCCCATAATTAATAATGTGAATATATTAGATGTAGTTACAGCTTGTCATTTGTATACTTCACAGAAGTAGCCTGCAATGTTGCGTCTGCCTGTGAATCTCAAACCTTGCTCATTTCATATCCCTGAACACACTCATTCATGGTGGGATTTATCCAACATAATCTGTGGATGGGTGACCATACATATGCGTGTAAAATCACAAGTAGACAGAATGACTGGCCAACACTTCAGAAGGGAAAATTCTAAGTACTTCGTACAGTAGCACCTTGCCTCCTGAAGCAAATTGACGATCAGTCACTCTGTCAGTTTGTAATTTTAAAGTTGTCTCATGTGACTTTTCCTTTTATATACATGTATGTTACTTTTTCCAGTGTGACACACATTAGACGAATGGTTGCTTTTCCTCATTTTCAGTGTTTCCATCATAGAATTAGTGAGGTTTTATTTTTTCCTGAAATTATACATTACTAAAGTTTTTGAAACCTTCATTCAGCAATTTAATTGTTTAATAAAGATTTTCCTAGACTTGTTTTGCTGTTGTTGCAGCAGTTGGATTTTTTCAGTGCTCTGTCTATATACTGTATAGTTAGTAGTAATTGTGGAAGCTAAATCAAAGACCTACAGAATGTAGACAATTGTTTCCTAAAATAATCTTTATGTATCATGTTTTGGAACATTTCATTACATATTTATTTTGGCATTTCTAATAATGTTTCTAAAACTGCAGTGCATGTTGGAGAATATTGGAATGGAGGGAATGGATAATTACATGAGAAAGCAAGTGCATTAACTTTTTGCAAGTTCACTGCTGATTTATTTATTAGCTGATTTCAGATCACAAGACAGACATAGTGTAGGCTTAGTGAGTTTGCTTCAGCTTGTTCTTAAATGTAAATACTAAAATTGTCTCACATAATTATGTACATATTTTGCACCAGAGAATTTGTGATTCAAATGTTATATTCAGTCAGTGTTTATAAGTTTAAATAAAATGCCAGTGGGATACTTTTCTCGAACTACTGCAGCTTCCACTGAAAAAGCATTGAGTACTTTCTGGAATAAATTTAGACAATCTTAAATTAAAGTAAGAAACAGTGGTCCAGTGTACATGCTGTGAAATTTTGCTAAATTGCTCACTCCTTTAATTCTTCTCTATTTCAGTTGTGTGTTTTAGCCTAATAACCACATGTGGTATTAGTTTTTTTAAATTGTTTGTGGTTGCTGTACATGTTAAAACTTTCTAAAAAAAATAACGAAATAGCTAAAATTTATCCATGTCAGACTGTTCAGAGGTCCTCCAAAGCTTTTGAAATTTATTTAAAAAAATAAAAGGACATGAAAAAAGCCAATTTTAGGGTGCTCTGTATATTTTATTTGTAAACATAATTTCCTAACATAAGTCCTGCTCTATATAGTTTTATATACAAGATGCAGAAAAACAATTTGACCAAAAGTGTAGGGCAAGAAGACAGCATCAAACGAAAGAATTTGAGTGTAGGAACTAGGGGTTGCATATTTACATTTCTACATGTCATCCACAGCTCTGGCTGTGAAATGGTCTCAAGTCTGAAATTTGTTTGTATTTTCCAGATGTAAATAAAATTGCGCTGTACCCACTGTTGTTACAAGTGATTGAAGTGCAGTGCAGAACATTGGTTTTAAGTATCCTTTCGTTGTTTTTAGTTGGCATAACTATCTGACTAGAGTAGGTACCAACGATGGGAGTGAGTGTTGTGAAGCAGCAACACGGAATATAGTTTCACACGGCATGAATTAAATGACATGCTCTTGGTCTATGGCACTACACATGGCTTTGCAAGGGCAGGTTGTAGGATTTACTGGGAACTTTATACACATTGTAAGCTGTCTCAGAAAAATACTTTTCTGACAGCTGACACACACACACACACACACACACACACACACACACACACACACACACACACACACACACACACAGAGAGAGAGAGAGAGAGAGAGAGAGAGAGAGAGAGAGAGAGAGAGAGAGAGAGAGAGAGAGAGAGAGAGGGGGGGGGGGGGGGGGGGACAGGCCTCTTTGCAGGCTAATAAGCACAATACAGGCAGGAGACACACTGTTCGTACAGTTCAGCTTGACGAAGATGTTTTACATCACATAGATAGAGCAAGATCTAATGACAAGTACCGGATGAATCGCTTGTGAACATTTTTGGAAACAGTGATCAATAGAGTATTATATTTTAACTGAAGTTCAGTCTTGATCACAACCTATGTTATTGAGACATAAGTGTTGTGCTCAAGACTGAACTTTAGTTAAAATATAAGCTTGTGAACATGGTGTGGACCATCATCACACCTGGAATGTCCAGTGGCAAAAGATACAAGCTGTGGGTCCAGGCGACTTCCCTGAGTGACTTCTTCCAACAATGACTAGGATTGCTTTACCTGTGAAGGCATTCCCAATTCACACACTACAGAACCCTCATGAAATGTATGTCCATCATCATCAAGAATGATTTGCCATAAACGTGAGTGGAAACTGTGAATGACTCACTCATTGGCCCCAACATGTTACCTCAAAGGTTGAATACTCACACGTACCTTGTATTTTTGCAACAAGTATTGTCTGCACTACTGGAGGATGTACCGCTTGGAGCTAGGCAGAACCTTTGGTTCCAACACGATTGCTCAATTCGACATTTTGCACATGCTGTCTGATATCACCTAAACAGGACCTTTGCTGCAGATGGATCAGACAAGATGGACCATCATAGTGGCCTCCACATTTGCAGACTGAACACACTGAATGTTTTGCTCTGGGATACCCAGAAAGAGGGTGTGTATGCAATGCCATTTGAGGACGAACAGGACTAGGCTCCTCTGTTATGGCAGCAGTGGCATACTCATGTTAATTAAGTGATGACACATCTGTTTACAAGAGAATACTCGTTTTTCATTTACTTTGACTTTTTTGTAGTATGTCAGCTAAATATGGTCAGATGCATGTGATGAATTGTTTTTCTTGTTGTGAGAATTAGTTAGTCCAAACATTTTGTTTAGATATATATTTTCAGTGAATTACTTTTCATTTTGAGTAAAGATGTCCATATGTGAGATTTCAGTTCAGCCAAAAATATGCAACTGCAACCTCTAGTTCCAAGTCAGATTCCTCTGTTTGATGTGTTTCTGCCCTACACTTTTGGTCAGATTGTTTTTTTGCACCCTATGTCACTGGTGTGTGTAGTGTATTAAGCAGGTATTTCCAATGGTCATTAAATCTTGTCGCCTTGTAATGCAGGTTCATTTCTCAACATACATAGAAGTTTTTAATTTGAGACAGTAATTTAGTAGTTAAATGTCATGGTTTTATACAAAAATAAAGTAATATGTTGCACTAAATTTATTTAAATGTGGGGTCATGTGAAAGGTTTGAGACAGAAAATAACATCTCATTGTAATATGTGTGAATAACAGTAGATCTGCAGGCATTGGTGCCTAATGATGGATATTGCCATATAGTTGATAGAAAACTGCTGTTTTCTTTTAGTTTTATCACAGGTTTTTCAAATGGCCATCATGGCTTAATTAATCAGTGAGTTAACAAGGATATAACAGGTTACTACATATTAATGACATTTTAATTTTTTAAATTTATTTCACTGTCAGTATCATTATGAATACTGAAAGGTTGAATGTCATATACATATTGATTGTTTCCCTTGTGATAACTTCATTTGTAATCAATCTTTTTACTCGTTCATTGCCATTATGTCTAAATTGTGTATTCCTGTTTCTCTGGTAATTTCAAAATCCAGACGTCCAGCGGGGTCGGAGCTGAACGTACCCGCAACCGGCGTGGCTGACGAAATGAAGTCGACAAACCCGGACCACATCGGAGGTTACCAGGTCGCACTGCCTATTTTTGCCGGTATCGAGTCCAAGTTTGGACTGTGCCTACCAAGGTTCAAACCGGGCGTCGTGCACGCCACGAGCGAAAAGTCATAGAGAGGGCACCGTAGACTGGGGGCAGCTTCGGAGCTGCGCCTGCACAGCCCACAGCCCTCCTAGCAACTTCTGCTCTCACAAGAAGCCACCCCTCCGCGACACGGTATGTGAGTTCCGTCATGAGCAGATGAAGCACGACCACAGGCCTCCAGCGAAGAAACAGGTTGCCAGCAGTGCTCAGAGTGGCTGCGGCTAAACACTTCTCCACAGCACTGTGCCAGGACTTGTATGCCAGTGACAGTATAAAGAGTTGCCCGCAAGCACACTGTCGAGGCATGTGTCCCATTTTGTGACTGTACAGATTGTATTTAATTTGTGTTTGTAAGGACAGTACATAGAATCATGCAAAGCTTGTTTTGTACAAAGTATTTATTTAAAAGAAAAGAAATATTGATGATATGCATTTTCTTCTCCCAATATTGTACTCCTTTAATTTCTTGTTCTGATACCCACCATAGTGTTCATTTTGTTTATGTTAACAGTTTACAGGTTGCCACTAATGTAAAATTAGTTTCTGGGGCACACAATGATATTCCTTGAGATGTGTGTTTAATTATGATACACTGAATACGATTAATATTACACCCTGACATACAAAATCAATGATTACTGCTACAGCTGCTTAAAAAAAAGTATTGAAAATAATTTATTTGAATATAGATGAAAGCTGTGCGTACAAATAAGTTTCTGGTACTTGACATTTCCTACAACAATATATGTGGCCATTCGTATGTATGCCTATGGAAAGAAAATGATAGGGATTGTACTGCAGTTAATGTAACCTATATATGAAATGTGAAAGGTTCATTGCACTTCACAAATTACAGTTCTAGAAGACTGTTTCTTCCACCTGACATTCATTAACACACAGGCTAGTAATGTTAAAACCTTGATGTAACATTGGTTTTAAATCAATGGTGTTCCTTTATACGGTGAAATTTTGTCTCAGTTGCAGAGTAGCAAATGCTTGTGTGTAATTGCTTGTAAGTTTTGATGTTAGAAGGGAAAAGAGCAGTTTTGAGAGTGATAAAATATGGAATTTGGGGACCATTTTCTTTTTCCTTGGAATGGCACATTATGTTTTTAAAAAGAAGTAATTAGTTTTTCTGATGTAATTTAATGAAACATGAATAATTTTACATAATATAATACTACTCTTCCTTACATGTATTTTAATGTTAATGTTTTACACATTACAAAACACAAACTGTGTATTAAAAGAAACATTTTACATGGATTTTTGTCTAGTCCCATTTTCTGTGTCGTGAACTATGCATTTGCTTTTATTTATTATTTAGCCTAATCGAAAATATTTCAGTCTTTCTTAAGTAATTCTGTTTTTACTGTTTCCGATTGTTTAATTGTGGTAACCTTGTCCCATCATCAGCTGTTTCACATGCAGTATCAGACAGGACCAGGAAAGTACCTGTGTAGTGACAAAGGCTAGGGTTTGAAAGGAGCAGCACAATGCTCAGCCTAACTCTTGTCAACAGTTTATTCAAAATATTGAGGGACAATTTAATCATCAGATCAGTAAAAACATTGTGTGTAAAGTACTTTATCATTATCCAGTGCTCTACATAATGGAGAGAAGATAAACCAACTTGCTGGACTACAAATTGAACATCACTGTCGTTTTGGTTGTGAGCATCATCAAGTTGGGTTATCTGTGTTATATGTGAGTGATATTTCTCTGCTACAAGGATGACTTATGCACTGACAAGATCTTTGGCCTGTTCTTTTCACATTGCTTCTTTCAAACAGTAACAGCTCATGACTCAGTGGGGTTTTTTGTTTTACGGGTGGCGTGTTCTTTTGAGCAGCGGTTTATAGAGTGTATATACTGATTAGTTTATGTACTTTGTTTTTATATAGAGAGAATTATAAAATTAAACAGAACTGTTACACATTTTTTGTGAAAACTTTAAATAAAATGCATTAAATAAATCTTTTATTTCGATGTCTTTAATTTCAACACACTTTTAGAATTTTACAGTTTATTTTAGCAGCAGTTGTACAATAGTGATGCTAATCCTGTTTTCCTTGCACTGTTGAAAGTACGTATGGTTCCAAGCATTATATCTATAATTGATTGCCATGATTTTGTAGTGCCAATATAGAAGCTGCAATACCATCACACAATAAAATAATCAACTGATGTTAAACAAATAGCTGTCTGATTTCAAAGTATTTGGCCACAAAACCAAAAGCTTGTAAGCCATTGATCTGGCTATGACATCCTGAAGGATGTAAAAGCTGGCTGTTGGACTCGCTGATTGTTAGCCTTGGAGACTCGCATTTCGATTTTACTTCCACCCGCCTTTGCAGTGATTGTAATGACATTCTGCTTTTTTCTGCAATTAGGGCAGTAGCTGAGCCATGTGATTTTTGCTGATTAGTCATATTTCTCACATCAGGTCATACATAATAGCTGAAGCTAGGAAATTATTATAAGTAGATTCATACAGACCAAGAAATAAAAAAAAGATTTCTGCTAGCCAAAATCAAACAATGAAAAACTTGGGTGGGCAAAGAACAATATGAATTAAGATGGAGAGAGACGACATTCTATCTACATTCCTTCAGAACTGCAGCACATTCTCCCCTATTTGTTCCACCAGGTCGTCCTCAGCCCAAAAAGCCACCTTCACCAGTGTTGATCTCCACCTCACAGATGGCTCGATCAGTACCTCTTTCCACTTTAAGTCTATCACCCACCAACAATACCTCTATTTCAACAGCTGCCACCCATTCCACGCCAAGAACTCCTCCGTACAGCATAGCTTCACATATTTGGTGCATGTGCAATGAGAAACAATCCCTCTCCAAATATGCTGAGGCTCTCATCGAGGTTTCTACAGCCCAAAATTGCCATACACACTGTATTCTCACAAACATATCTCCCATGCCATATCTCTCAGTTATTTACGAATTCTCTCACATACTGATTGGCCTCAAAAGAGCCCCCCCCTCCTCTCCAATGACTCAGCACCAACCTGAATGGGTTTGAACTACCTCTTGTACCTGAAATGAGAAATATCCTCTCCATCTATCCCACAGTGCTGCCTACCCAACCTATACAAAATATCCTTGTCTGTCTCTATTCCACTTCTGATTCTTTTTGACCCATGGTTCATATTCAAGAAAACACCTAGGTGATTGCCGAGCATGCTACACGACACTGTGTGCTCAACTTTGACTGCTTTGCATACTCTGCCGTGTGGATTCTTCCCACCAACACTAACTCTGGGGAACTCTCCCTCCAACATACCCTTGGTTTCTCTAAACCCCACCCTGCCATCTTTTCTCAACCTCCACTAGTCTCTGGCCTTCATCCACTTAATCCTCTTACCTGCTCCCATGCCAGCCCTATACATGGTGTAGTTATTTCCCTTCCTCTTCTTTTCTCCTCCACCACACCCCACCCCATTGTAGCCTTCTGATGTCTGTCCCCACTGCATACCTGCCTCCACCCCCCCAAGGGGGCTCACCTCATTTTGGTGATTTTGTGCTAGACTACCATGAAGCCCCAGACTTTGCAGCACCTTTTCCCTTTCTGTGCTGCATGTTTGTCGTCTTGCTGTTCTTATTCCCCTCCTTTGGGAAACATGTCTGAGATGTTTTTGAGAATGTGTTCTGCATTTTCAGTAGCTGACATAAGAACAGCCTCACCACTGTTTTTGTTCCTTTTTTTTTTTTTCCTTTCTATGTTTACCTTCTCCTATCCTCCCCCGCCCCCCTCTCCCCACTGTAGCATTTGAGGTTCCTTTTTTCTTCTTTCTCCCTTTTTGTTCCTGAAGGCCAGCCCACATGTTTGATGCATAACAGGTGACTTTGTACAACATTATTACAGCTCCGGGTCGTCAGGTAGGATTTGCACATACCACCTGGTACAGGCCAGGCCCAGGGAGGAGTGATTGCCTGAGCTGCTACCGTCCCAAATTGCCAGTTGATCCCTCTGTCAGTTGTTTGGGAGGTGTGACTTCAGTTTGAACAATCAGCCAAGGCAGGTGAGACTCCCGCTCCCCCTCAGAGGGGGAGCAGGGAAGTTGGAAAGAGAGCACAATCGGAGACGCTGGCAATCGTGGGGGGTCTTCCTCACAATGAGCCAATCATTATCTTTGCAGTCCACATCTACCAAATGTAAACGAAATGAAGCTCCCAATTCAAAGACCCTTTCAGCTACACCACGGTTCCTCGTGGTTTCACGTATTGAAGATGGTCAGTCCTTTGGAATGGTAAATCCATTTCTTATTCAGAAAGGTGTAGATGCAATTGCCAGACCTGCGAAATCCTGCTCTCGTTTACACAATGGCACTTTGTTTTTGGAGACTACTTGTGATTCTCAAGCACAAGTGCTTGCTACTTGGCTCCTCCATGACTATCCTGTTCACATTGTGGCCAATAGAACTCTGAATTCTTCCGTTGGCATTATTTACAATAGGCTGCTCGATGGTCTGACCTAGGCAGAAATCCAAGTATACCCCACTGATCAGGGTGTCCTTGCTGTCCGTCTGGTGATGTAAAAGGTAGATGTATCCTTAGTGCCCACACACACACACACACACACACACACACACACACACACACACACACACACACACACACACACACACACACTTTTTCTCACCTTTGATGGAGTGCTGCTTCTGTCCAAGATCAAAGCAGACTATTAAGTTATCACAGCACAACTGTAAATTCCAAACCCAATGCAAAGCTACCAGTGTCATTACTTCAACCACACTCAAATGTCTTGTTGACACACAGCTAAATGTATAACCTATAATAGGGATGCACACAACAGAAATTGCCCTTCTCCCCACTGTATCAACTGCAGTGGTGACCATGCCATCTCCTCTTGAGGTTGTCTCGTGTATCTCAATGAGTGGGCTGTCCAGGAGATCCGGGTCGCTCGCAAGTTACTGGCTTGTCGCAAACTTTGTGTCCTACCATTTGGCACTTACAGTACTGTTATTGCTACACCTCACTCCACGAAGGGACACGACCACGCAGGCATGCGACCTCAAATTCAGCACCACAGTTGTAAAATTGTCTCGTGTCATTGCATCATCCCCGTTTCCTTGTCCAGCTGTACAACAAGCTACCAAATATTTGCCTCCCAGGGCGAAGTCACCTGCTGCACAACCGGCAGGTTGGAAAAGACGGAAGGAATATTCCCGCAAGACTTCCTACGTCTCTTGAGGCCAACAAACATCTTAGTCTTCCTGTGCCAACTGGAAAAGCTACAGGAAGTCAAACAAAGGCAAACAGCCTTCTCCTTCACAGACTTGTAGATCCTCTTTGACGGTGTCATGGCGTGATACCCCACCCGGCCAACCTCCATTCTCTGGTGTGCACTGCCAAACATTTTTCTGCTGTGGAATCTGCAGATTGATGGAGAGAGAATGCCGATGTCTCTGTGGATCTTATGGAGCAAGATCCTCCGGCCTCTGCACCCTGTAGCCATGAGTCTTTCAAGTCTGGCAATCGGCAGCCACCAAGGTGACAGCCCTTCACATGTTCCCTCCTTCCCTTTTCTCATTTTGACTTTACTTCAATGGAATGTTTCTGGACTTTGATCAAACAAAGAAGACTTACAGCTGCTCTTAGAATCACAGCATCCACTCGCTCTCTGCCTCCAGGAAACAAAATTGAGTCTTCACAAGCACTTTGAGCTCTCGCATTTCTTCCTGGTCCGTTTTGGCCTTCCCCACAAAGCTGGAATTCCACTTCATGGGGGAGTTGTGTTGCTCGTATGGGATGACATTCATAGTCAATCCATCTCCCTGTCTACCTGCCTTCAACCTGTTGCAGTTCGCCTTTTCCTTCCTCACTTGATGTTTTCCCGTTGTGCCATTTACATCCGTCCATCAGTCTGTCACCAAGGCAGACGTACTCCAGCTTATTGGGTAGCTACCTAACCCCTTTCTGCTGCTCGATGACTTTAATGCACACCATGCCTTTTGGGGTTCTCCCAGAACCTGCCCAAGAGGTGCTCTCTCGGCTGACCTCAATCAACGTAACCCTCTCTGCCTCAACACAGGATCATTGACGTTCCTTTCAGACTGCACGCACACCTATTCCCATTTGGACCTATCGTTCTGCACTGCCCAGCTTGCCCATCACCTTGGGTGATCTGTTCTCTCTGCCACA
This sequence comes from Schistocerca gregaria, assembly GCF_023897955.1. NCBI lineage: Eukaryota > Metazoa > Arthropoda > Insecta > Orthoptera > Acrididae > Schistocerca > Schistocerca gregaria. The sequence continues at coordinate 193,791,183 of NC_064929.1, read as the reverse complement.
TACTCGAGTGACCAGTTCCTGTGTGCTCTCCTTTTGCTGTGTCATATCCCATGTAAGTGCACACCCAAATGGCAGCTTACTAAGGCTGACTGGTGGCTTTGTTCCTCCCTTGCAACCTTCGACAAATGACAGTTTTCCAGTTGTGATGAACAAGGTAGAATATCTTTCAAATTTTTTTTTTTTACCACTGCAGAACATGCCATTCCTCGCACTTCCTCCTTACTGTGCCATGTACTGGTCCCTTTGGGTACTGAGGCATGCCGCAACAAAATTTGCACACGGAGACTTGCTCTCCGAAATTTTAAGAGTCATCCTACAATGGCAAACTGCATTAATTATAAACAGTTGGTTGCACAGAGTCATCACATTCTTCAGGATAGCAAAAAAGCTAGCTGGATTTCCTTTACTAGTTCTTTTAGCTGTTCCACTCCCTCTTGCATCGTGTGGCCCAACCTCTGATGGCTCTCTGGGACCAAGATCATTCCCCAGTTTCCAGCCTGACAATAGCAGATGATGTCATTGAGGACCCTGTTGCTATCTCAAACACCTTGGGCCGCCATTTTGCAGAGATTTGGAGCTCCTCCCACTATCACCCTGCCTTCCTCGACCAAGGAAAAAATGGAGGAGGCGTAGGTGATAATCTTTTCTTCTCCGAACGGTGAGTGCTGCAATGCCGCCTTTACTATGAGGGAGCCAGATCATGCTCTCACTTCATCGTGATCCTCCACCCCAGTAACGGACACTGTTCACATTCAGATGTTGCAGCACCTTTCTCTTGCAGGGCACTTTCTGCTTCATACGTACAACCGGTACGTTTACCAGACACTGGCTTTGGCATAAAGCCACTGTCATACCCATACCTAAGTCCGACAAACACCTTCCTTCTAGCTATCACCCCATCTCTCCCACCAGCTGTGTTTGCGAGGTGATGGAACGTATGATTCATGCCCAGCTGGTATGATGGTTTGAGTCTCGCAATTTACCAGCCACTGCACAGTGTGGATTTCGAGCCGTTCTGCAGTTGACCATCTTGTCACTCACTGGCGACATTTGTAGACATAATTGGTTATTCACTGCACTTCAACTAAAAAGGTAAGTAATTTTAGTAAAGAAGGACACTTTAGTAAACAGATGTGAGTGAAAATAATGTTCTTCATAAGTGTGGTACATATGTCCAAATTTTTTCAATGTGCATTCTGGTTTGCTGGTACATTTAAGTGCTTGTTAGTTTAGTGGATTATGGTGTAATTGAGATGTTGATTTCAACTTAAATTCTTGTTTTATGTAAATACAGGGTGATCAAAAAGTCAGTATAAATTTGAAAACTGAATAAATCACGGAATAATGTAGATAGAGGGATATAAATTAACACACATGCTTGGAATGACACGAAGTTTTATTAGAACAAAAAAAAATTCAAAAAATTTCCAGCAGATAACGCTTCATCTGATCAGAAAGCAATAATTAGCACAACAAAGTAAGACAAAGCAAAGATGATGTTCTTTACAGGAAATGCTCAATAAGTCCACCATCATTCCTCAACAATAGCTGTAGTCGAGGAATAATGTTGTGAACAGCACTGTAAAGCATATCCGGAGTTATGGTGAGGCATTGGCATCGGATGTTGTCTTTCAGCATCCCTATAGATGTCAGTCGATCACAATACACTTAAGTCTTCAGGTAACCCCACAGCCAATAAGCGCACGGACTGAGGCTGGGGACCTGGGAGGCCAAACGTGACGAAAGTGGCGGCTGAGGACACGATCATCAACAAACGAGGCGTGCAAAGAGATCTTTCACGCGTCTAGCAATAAGGGGTGAAGCGCCATCCTACATAAACATCGTACGTTCCAGCAGGTGTTTATCAGACAGGCTGGGGGAGATGCGATTCTGTAATATATCGGCGTACCTATCACCCGTCACGGTAGCAGCTACAAAACCAGAATTATGCATTTCCTCGAAGAAAAAAGGCCCGATAACGGTAGATGTGGTAAATCCAACCCATACCGTGACTTTCTCGTCATGCAATGGAGTTTCCATAACAGTTCTAGGATTTTCGGTAGCCCAGATTCGTGTTGTTGTCCAGAGCCATCTGTCGGACATTGTGAACTTTTTTTTTTGTTCTAATAAAAGTCCCATGTCATTCCAAGCATGTGTGTCAATTTTAACTTCTCTATCTGCATTATTCTGTGGTTTATTAAGTTTTCAATTTTATACTGATTTTTGATCACCCGGTATTTAATTATTCTTCACATTTCCTTGCATATTTTATCAGTTTTCATTACATACGTCTGTACATATTTCGTGTGACCTAGTTATGACATAATTTCCAGAGCAAAATTTTCAGACTGTAGTGGAGTGTGCACCAAGATGAAACTTCTGACAGATTAAAACTAAGTGCTGGACCGAGGCTCCAACTCAGGATCTTTGTCATTTGCGGGCAAGTGATCTGCTGAGCCACCCAAGCGCGACTCATGACCTATCCTTCCACCAGAACCTCATCTCCTACCTTCCAAACTTCACAGAAACTTGCAGGGCTGACTTCGCAGGAAGAGGATTTGTGGAGACCTAGCTTAGCCACAGCCTGGGGGAGTATTTGCCCACAAAAGGCAAGTTTGCATCTCAATCCAGCATACAGTTCTAAGCTGCAAGGAAGTTTCATAACATAATTTATTACTTCTTTGCTAGTAATCCAACCACCATGCAGCCTAAAATATACTTTTAATCAGCAGAGCATTAAAACTCGGAGAGATATACCGTGCGATTGCTATCTTAAGGTGTGTTCTGGCCAGACTAGAATCACTTACATAGTGTATTCCAAACCTTTCAGGTTCAAATGATACAGAGGTATGGTAATAGCTAAAGCTGTCATCAAACCAAGAGGTTTGTTTGAACAGCAAATTTTCTTTACTGAGCATGGTCAGTGCCTTCCCAGAGTCTCTTAAACTGAATAATGAGATAATAAGATGATCAACTTCTCGTTGCTCTAAAATCACAAAATTATGCAACATTGAAGGTTTCAGAGAACAAGCAAAGAAGAAAATGTGAAATTGTTAATTCCTAATCATATCACACGAATAAATATTTCTTTTGTCATTTATTACCCAAATTCAAACTCGAAATTAAAATATTGTTGAAAGTCTTGCCAGTATCAATGTCGATAAAAAGCAAAAGTCATCAATATCCTCGTTTGTATAAACGGTCTGTACATACACTGAAGAGCCAAAGAAACGGTACACCTGCCTAATATCATGCAGGGCCCCAGCGAGCAAGCGGAAGTCCCACAACGTGAAATGGCATGGACATGCCTGATAGTCTACATCTACATTTATACTCCGCAAGCCACCCAACGGTGTGTAGCGGAGAACACTTTACGTGCCACTGTCATTACCTCCATTTTCTGTTCCAGTCGCGTATGGTTTGCGGGAAGAACGACTGCCGGAAAGTCTCCGTGTGCGGTCAAATCTCTCTAATTTTACATTCGTGATCTCGGGAGGTGTAAGTAGGGGAAAGCAATATATTCGATACCTCATCCAGAAACACACCCTCTAGAAACCTGGACAGCAAGCTGCACCGCGATGCAGACCGCCTCTCTTGCAGAGTCTGCACTTGAGTTTGCTAAACATCTCTGTAACGCTATCGTGCTTACTAAATAACCCTGTGACGAAACGCGCCGCTCTTCTTTGTAGCTTCTCTATCTCCTCTGTCAACCCGATCTGGTACGGATCCCACACTGATGAACAATACTCAAGTATAGGTCGAACGAGTATTTTGTAAGCCACCTCCTTTGTTGATGGACTACATTTTCTAAGGACTTTCCCAATGAATCTCCACCTGGCACCCGCCAACAATTAATTTTATATGATCATTTCACTTCAAATCGTTCTGTACGCAAACTCCCAGATAATTTACAGAAGTAACTGCTACCAGTGTTTGTTCTGCTATCATATAATCATACAATAAAGGATCCTTCTTTCTATGTATTCGCAATACATTACATTTGTCTATGTTAAGGGTCAATTGCCACTCCCTGCACCAAGTGCCTATCCGCTGCAGATCTTCCTGCATTTCACTTCAATTTTCTAATGCTGCAACTTCTCTGTATACTACAGCATCATGCGCGAAAAGCCGCACGGAACTTCCGACACTATCAACTAGGTAATTTATATATATATTGTGAAAAGCAATGGTCCCATAACACTCCCCTGTGGCACGCCAGAGGTTACCTTAACGTCTGTAGACGTCTCTCCATTGAGAATAACATGCTGTGTTCTCTTTTCTAAAAACTCTTCAATCCAGCCACACAGCTGGTCTGATATTCCGTAGGCTCTTACTTTATCAGGCGACAGTGCGGAACTGTATCGAACACCTCCCGGAAGTCAAGGGAAATAGCATCCACCTGGGAGCCTGTATCTAATATTTTCTGGGTCTCATGAACAAATAAAGCGAGTTGGGTCTCACATGATCGCTGTTTCCGGAATCCATGTTGATTCCTACAGAGTAGATTCTGGGTTTCCAGAAATGACATGATACGCAAGCAAAAAACATGTTCTTAAATTCTACAACAAATCGACGTCAGAGATATAGGTCTATAGTTTTGCGTATCTGCTCGACGACCCTTCCTGAAGACTGGGACTACCTGTGCTCTTTTCCAATCACTTGGAACCTTCCGTTCCTCTAGAGACTTGCGGTACACGGCTGTTAGAACGGGGGCAAGTTCTTTCGCGTACTCTGTGTAGATGAGTCCAGTTGATTTTCTATTCCTTGGACACTTATTTCGATGTCAGCCATTATTTTGTTTGTGCGAGGATTTAGAGAAGGAACTGCAGTGCGGTCTTCCTCTGTGAAAAGCTTTGGAAAAAAGTGTTTAGTATTTCAGCTTTACGCCTGTCATCCTCTGTGTCAATGTCATCATCATCCCGGATTGTCTAGATATGCTGTTTCGAGCCACTTACTGATTTAACGTAAAACCAGAACTTCCTAGGATTTTCTGTCAAGTCGGTATATAGAATTTTACTTTCGAATTCACTGAACACTTCACTCATAGCCCTAATTATGCTAACTTTGACTGATAGTCTAGAGTAGCGTTGGAGGGAATTCACACCATGAATCCCGCAGGGCTATCCATAAATCGTTAAGAGTACGAGCGGGTCGAGATCTCTTCCGAACAGCATGTTGCTAGGCATCCCAGATATGCTCAATAATGTTCATGTCTGACGAGTTTGGTGGTCAGCGGAAGAGTTTAAACTCAGAAGAGTGTTCCTGGAGCCACTCTGTAGGAATTCTGGATGTGTGGAATGTTGCACTGCCCTGATGGAACTATCCAAGTCCATCTGAATGCACGATGGACATGAATGGATGTAGGTGATCAGACAGGATGCTTACGTACGTGCCACCTGTTAGAGATATATCTAGATGTATCAGTGGTCCCATATCACTCCAATTGCACCCCCCCCCCCCCCCCCCCGTACGCCATTACAGAGCCTTCAGCAGCTTAAACAGTTCTCTGCTGACATTCAGGGTCCATGGGTTCATGAGGTTGTCTCCATATCCCTACACTTCCATCCACTCGATACAACTTGAAATGAGACTCGTCCGACCAGGCAACATGTTTCCAGTCATCAAAAGTCCAATGTCGGTGTTGATCGGCCCAGGCAAGGCATAAAGCTTTGTGTCATACAGTTATCAAGTGTACACAAATGCGTCTTCGGCTCCGAAAGCTCATGTCGATGATGTTTTTTTTTTCTTTTTTTTCTTGGTTTTTTTTAATGGTTTGCATGCTGACACTTTTCGATGGCCCAGCGTTGAAATCCGCAGCAATTTGCGGAATGGTTGCACTTCTGTCACATTGAAGGATTCTCTTCAGTTGTCGATGGTCCTGTTCTTGCAGGGTCTTTTTCTGGCTTCAGCGATGTCAGCGATCTGATGTTTTACCGGATTCCTGAAATTCACAGTATACTTGAGAAATGGCCAATGGGAAAATACCTACTTCATTGCTACCTTAGAGATGCTGTATCCCATCTCTTGTGTGCCGACTACAACACAACATTCAAACCCACTTAAATCTTGATAATTGCCACTGTAGGAGTAGCAACTGATCTGACAACTGCGCCAGACACTTGTTGTCTTAGTTAGATGTTGCCGACTGCAGCGCCGTATTCTGCCTGTTTACATATCTCTGTATTTGAATAGACATGCCTGTACCAGTTTCTTTCGCACTTCAGTGTGTAATAAGGTTTTTATGCAATCCTTAGTCTGCGAATCCTACTCGCACCTGGCCAATTTTTCTGCATTTCCACAAATAACGGAGGTGTGCTACGTTGTGTGGCCTTTGAATCGTCCTGGACAGGTGTTGGTAATTCTTACCCACCGGTAACAGAAATCTTTCTATGGAACATAAGGCGATGTCAACGAGAAACTTTTTCAGTTTGATTTCAAATTTTAGTCTGTGGTTTACAGACATTAAAGAAAGCACATGAAGCCATCCGCAAGAAGGGTGGAAGAAGTGATAAAAAAAACTATTAGGTTGGTGCATAAGTTAGTAGCGTTTTTGTTTTGCATGTTGGTATTCTGGTTGCTGCGGATTTATTTATCGATTGTCATTTCTTGTTTGTAGTTGACTCTTGCTAGTTGTGTTAACACATTGTCATTCGGAGATAGTGATTGGAGCTATGGACATTAGAAAATGGAGTGCCAAATGGAGAAATCGAAACATTTCCGACTTATTCTTCTGTTTGAGTTTTTTACAGGGGTGACAGCAGCAGAGGCAGCCATAAACATTTTTCGTAGTGTATGGGGATAGTGCTACGGGACAGAGCATGGCAAGAAAACAGTTTATTCATTTTAAGGAGGATCGTTTTGACATTAGTGGTTCTCCACGTTCAGGAAGACCTTCGGAGGTTTTACGAACATCGTTTAAATGCATTAACCCACTATGATCCACGTCAATGTTCTCGAGGGCTGGCATATGTGATGAACAGTGACCAATCCACCATCGTGCAACATTTGCATGCAATGGGGAAGATGAAAAAATCGCATGTATGGGTAATGCATGCTCTAATACAAAATCACAGTTATCAACAGCTGGCCAAATTTGCATCTCTGCTTGCTCATTATCAGTTGGCTCGTGAACAACACTGACCATTCGTATCCTGTATTGTTACTGGTGATGAGAAATGGTGTCCTTATGCTAACATAGGAAAAAGAAAGAAATTATTGACATCAAATAAAGTAGAAACTCTCTATACAAAGACCTGTGTACGTCCACAATAAATGCATCTGGTGGAAGAGCAATGGTGTGGTGTGCTACGAATTTCTTCCCTGGAGTGTAACCATCATTGCTGAAATCGCCTCCATTCTGCTAAACTGACAAAAACACTACCCAAGAGCTGAGTTGGGAAGCCATTCTGCAGCAACCTTATTCACATTAACAGGTTATCCACGTCTGACAGGTGCACAGACTGACCGATATCTGCGACAGTAATAACATCACTGTGATGGTTACAACTATCAATGTCAGGGTGGTCTTATGGCTAGCGCTGGGATCAGCAAGCTGAGCGTTTGAACAGTGACTAAGTAACAGCATGCACAGCAAGCGGATTGAGGGAAGAGCGCACAAGGAAGCAAGATGCCAGAACAAGAACAGGAGCACTTATCATGTGCCACTCATAAAGCATTGCTGCTTACTGCGCTCTCTCTCTCTCTCTCTCTCTCTCTCTCTCTCTCTCTCTCTCTCTCTCCCTCTCTCTCCCCCCTCCCCCTCCCTCCCTCCCCCCTCTCCCTCCCCCACCCCAATCTCTCCATCAACCACTGGACCAAGCATTTTCTCATATTTTGTACAGACAGGTACTGCCCACTCTGAATGCACATGACCAGTTAACGTACCATGAAATTTTTAGAACATTTAGGTTGGGGTTTTGAACAAAATAATTTCCAAACAACCTAAAAAATTAGTCTTTCATCTTTATGTACAAATATTTCGACATTTAAGAATTTTATGCCTTAATGCAGGAAAATTAAAGAGACCTTTGGAGAAAAGAGAACCACTTGTATGAATATCAAGAGCTCAGATGGAAACCCAGTTCTAAGCAAAGAAGGTAAAGCAGAAAGGTGGAAAGAATATATAGAGGGTCTATACAAGGGCGATGTACTTAAGGACAATATTATGGAAATGGAAGAGGATGTAGATGAAGATGAAATGGGAGATACGATACTGTGTGAAGACTTTGACAGAGCACTGAAAGACCTGAGTCAAAACAAGGCCCCGGGAGTAGACAACATTCCATTAGAACTACTGACGGCCTTGGGAGGGCAAGTCCTGACAAAACTCTACCTTCTGGTGAGCAAGATGTATGAGGCGGGCGAAATACCCTCAGACTTCAAGAAGAATATAATAATTCCAATCCCAAAGAAAGTAGGTGTTGACAGATGTGAAAATTACCGAACTATCAGTTTAATAAGTCACAACTGCAAAATACTAACGCGAATTCAGATGGCAGTTACAAGAGTCGAGGGGTATGAAAGGGAAGCAGTAGTTGGGAAGGGAGTGAGACAGGGTTGTAGCCTATCCCCGATGTTATTCAATAATAACAAGCAAGCAATAAAGGATACTGAGCAAGCAATAAAGGAAGTAGGTATTAAAATCCATGGAGAAGAAATAAAAACTTTGAGGTTCACCGATGACATTGTAATTCTGTCAGAGACAGCAAGGGACTTGGAAGAGCAGTTGAATGGAATGGACAGTGTCTTGAAAGGAGAGTACAATATGAACATAAACAAAAGCAAAACAATGATAATGGAATGTAGTCGAATTAATTCGGGTGATGCTGAGGGAATTAGATTAGGAAATGAGACACTTAAAGTAGTAAACGAGTTTTGCTATTTGGGGAGCAAAATAACTGATGATGGTCGAAGTAGAGAGAATATAAAATGTAGACTGGCAATGGCAAGGAAAGCGTTTCTGAAGAAGAAAATTTTTTTAACATCAAGTATAGATTTAAACTTCAGGAAGTGACTTCTGAAAGTATTTGTATGGCGTGTAGCCATGTATGGAAGTGAAACATGGACGATGAACAGTTTGGACAAGAAGAGAATAGAAGCTTTCGAAATGTGGTGCTACCGAAGAATGCTGAAGATTAGATGGGTAGACCACATAACTAATGAGGAAGTATTGAGTAGAATTGGGGACAAGAGGAGCTTGTGGCACAATTTGACTAGAAGAAGGCCTCGGTTGGTAGGACATGTTCTGAGACATCGAGGGATCACCAATTTAGTATTGCAGGGCAGCGTGGAGGGTAAAAATCGTAGAGGAAGTCCAAGAGATGGATACACTAAACAGATTCAGAAAGATGTAGGTTGCAGTAGGTACTGGGAGATAAAGAAGCTTGCACAGGATAGAGTAGTATGGAGAGCTGCATCAAACCAGTCTTAGGACTGAAGATCACAACAACAACAGCAACAACAATGCCGTAGCTTTCGTTTGGAGTGTGGCTCTATACAGATGCGAAACTTGGACAATGGGAAGACGCGAGAAGACAGCTAGAGGACCTGGAGATGTGGTGCTGTAGAACGATGATGATCCGCTGGAGAGGCAAAGTAACAAATGAAGAGGTGCTAAGAGAGAACAGGAAAGCAGATATCTGTGGGAGGGAAGGACTCGGGGGGTGCGACCAAGGGTATCATACATACAAAAGATCATTAATGATGTTGGATGTAACACGTACGTGGAAACGAAGAGCAAGACAGACAGACAGAAGAGAGGAGTGATGCTCTGCTGCAAACCAAACTGTCTACTGCCATGTACTTGACTTGGGTTCGATTCCCGGCCGGTTTTGAGATTTTCTCCGCTAGGCAACTGGGTTTCGTGTTGTCCTCATTATCATTTCATCATCACGAACGTGTAAGTCGCCCAGAGTGGCTTCAACTGAAAAGACTTGCAACTTGGCAGCCGAACTTCCCCGAGTGGGGATTCTCGCCAATCAGTGACATACGAGCGTTTCATTTCTTCCCAGCAAACCAAAGTTTCAAGTTTGGGACCAAGTGAGAAGTTCGGGACCAGAAGAAGTCGCTTGGGACCAAGTCTGGTAAACAGGGTGGATGAGGAACCAATTCATGTACGTTCGCCATTTCTATCGCTGATGCGTGGAATGGTGGATTATCCTGGTGAAGGAGCACTGTTTTGCGTGCCAACCTTGGTCTTTTTTCAGGCAACACAAATTTCAAACAATGAAGCAAGAGGTCCAGTTATGGTTCTGACTTTTTCAAACTATCCATGAGGTTTATTTTTCGGACCCCCCCGCCCCCCCAAAAAAAAAGTGGCTATCACCTTACCAGCTGGCAAAATTGTCTACCAGTATCATATTTTTTGGCGTATGTATGGTAGGCCTACATCCACTTCGTTTGCGGTAAGTAAGGGTTTTATTCGTAAACAATTACGGAAGAATTTTAAAATGGAACACAACAGGCATAAAAATTTCATTTCAACACAAGAGGGAATTGCATGATGACTCAAAGTATATTACTGATCTCAGTTTTATCGACTATTTCAAAAGCTTCTCGGAGAGAATATAGTGCTGCTGATAAAAGAGTCAGAAGTTACTAAGAAAGTAAAAAAAGAAACTGCAAATATTTTGTTATTACCATCAAGTTGCGATAAAGTATTATTAATTTACTCTTTCTATAAAATTAACATCTCCTTAGGATGAATTGTGGTTTCCACGGTTGTTGTAAATAAAGTCAAGGAAAGTAGCTTACTTTCAACTTAGTGTTACATCGTGTTATGTAAACACAATCTGCAGCAAAATTAAAATAAACAGGCTTCCAACATCTACAATTTCATTACCACCGCTATGTGAGCACATCTATTCGTAAAACGAACAAAAAACCTTTTTATATAAACATTGCACAGGCAGCTGATCCATTTTGGTGTTCAATCTTTGCCCCTTGAATTTACAAACCACCTTTTACGCCGATCCCTATGTGAAGTAAACCGATAAAACTCGAAGTGACATTTGAGCAGTTTTGGAGCTGCACACCCAACCATTTGACGCTGTGGGGCCACAAAATTAAGGAAAATTCGCCGGTTCACTTTCCTCCGCCACAAATCCTTGGGTAACAGAAGAAATATTGAATTTAATTGATGAAAGGAGAAAATATAAAAATGCAGTAAATGAAGCAGGCAAAAAGGAATACCAACGCCTCAAAAATGAGATCGACAGGAAGTGCAAAATGGCTAAACAGGGATGGCTAGAGGACAAATGTAAGGATGTAGAAGCTTATCTCACTAGGGGTAAGATAGATACTGCCTACAGGAAAATTAAAGAGACCTTTGGAGAGAAGAGAACCACGTGTATGAATATCAAGAGCTCAGATGGCAGCCCAGTTCTAAGAAAAGAAGGGAAGGCAGAAAGGTGGAAGGAGTATATAGAAGGTTTATACAAGGGCGATGTACTTGAGGACAATATTATGGAAATGGAAGAGGATGTAGATGAAGACGAAATGGGAGATACGATACTGCGTGAAGAGTTTGACAGAGCACTGAAAGACCTGAGTCGAAACAAGGCCCCCGGAGTAGACAACATTCCATTAGAACTACTGACGGCCTTGGGACAACCAGTCCTGACAAAACTCTACCAGCTGGTGAGCAAGATGTATGAGACAGGCGAAATACCCTCAGACTTCAAGAAGAATATAATAATTCCAATCCCAAAGAAAGCAGGTGCTGACAGATGTGAAAATTACCGAACTATCAGTTTAATAAGCCACGGCTGCAAAATACTAACGCGAATTCTTTACAGACGAATGGAAAAACTGGTAGATGCAGACCTCGGGGAGGATCAGTTTGGATTCCGTCGAAATGTTGGAACACGTGAGGCAATACTGACCTTACGACTTATCTTAGAAGAAAGATTAAGAAAAGGCAAACCTACGTTTCTAGCATTTGTAGACTTAGAGAAAGCTTTTGACAATGTTGACTGGAATACCCTTTTTCAAATTCTAAAGGTGGCAGGGGTAAAATACAGGGAGCGAAAGGCTATTTATAATTTGTACAGAAACCAGATGGCAGTCATAAGAGTCGAGGGGCATGAAAGGGAAGCAGTGGTTGGGAAAGGAGTGAGACAGGGTTGTAGCCTCTCCCCGATGTTATTCAATCTGTATATTGAGCAAGCAGTAAAGGAAACAAAAGAAAAATTCGGAGTAGGTATTAAAATTCATGGAGACGAAGTAAAAACTTTGAGGTTCGCCGATGACATTGTAATTCTGTCAGAGACAGCAAAGGACTTGGAAGAGCAGTTGAACGGAATGGACAGTGTCTTGAAAGGAGGATATAAGATGAACATTAACAAAAGCAAAACGAGGATAATGGAATGTAGTCAAATTAAATCGGGTGATGCTGAGGGAATTAGATTAGGAAATGAGACACTTAAAGTAGTAAAGGAGTATTGCTATTTAGGAAGTAAAATAACTGATGATGGTCGAAGTAGAGAGGATATAAAATGTAGACTGGCAATGGCAAGGAAAGCGTTTCTGAAGAAGAGAAATTTGTTAACATCGAATATAGATTTAGGTATCAGGAAGTCGTTTCTGAAAGTATTTGTTTGGAGTGTAGCCATGTATGGAAGTGAAACATGGACGATAACTAGTTTGGACAAGAAGAGAATAGAAGCTTTCGAAATGTGGTGCTACAGAAGAATACTGAAGATAAGGTGGATAGATCACGTAACTAATGAGGAGGTATTGAATAGGATTGGGGAGAAGAGAAGTTTGTGGCACAACTTGACTAGAAGAAGGGATCGGTTGGTGGGACATGTTTTGAGGCATCAAGGGATCACAAATTTAGCATTGGAGGGCAGCGTGGAGGGTAAAAATCGTAGAGGGAGACCGAGAGATGAGTACACTAAGCAGATTCAGAAGGATGTAGGTTGCAGTAGGTACTGGGAGATGAAGCAGCTTGCACAGGATAGAGTAGCATGGAGAGCTGCATCAAACCAGTCTCAGGACTGAAGACAACAACAACAACAACAACGAAGAATAAAGCGCCGTCCACGGATTGGGATTCAAAATGGCGGATTGTTGAGCTCGGTATATCCAGTACATTAAGGAATACGGGAAACGAGGGCACTACACGTGTATTGCTAATGCAAGCAAATTGCCACATCCATGAGTTTAAATGAATAAAATCCAGTTGTTTATCAGTTATTCTTCTTTCTGATCGTTTTGTATTACTATGAGCGAAATTAGAAATCACTGCGCTGTTGCTGAATGCACAAATGCTCCACATAAAACTGCGGATGTCGTTTACCGATTCATCAAACCATGTACAGAGGCAAATTACTGCGCGAGTCGTTGTAGGCCGTCGCCAGCTTTGTTAGGACGGCTCGCTTTAACATGACCGAGAATATTCAATATTCCCTACTTCCCGAAAATATTTTAGTGGCTGCTAATACATATCCTTCGTCATTTCATCCATCACTCAAAACGCCAATATACGCTTCGTAAAAGTAATTGTAGATATTTTGAAGCCAATATTTTCACCGAAGTCGAGCAAAATATTTGTTCGAAAGGTTTTGTGAAACCCAAGTTTTATCTAAATTTGCTGTAAGCCTATTATTCTTACCACGCAATCCGTGCTTGCTACACAAAAACCGCGTTCTTACTACCGCATGTCCCTGCATTGTGTTACGAATTTCGTCCATCATTACAGTTTCTGAATTAAAAACAAAGTGGGCGGAGAAGAGAGTGCATTGAAGTGACTGGCCAGAATAATCAATTTTATCACGGACATTGCCCTGTACTTCTCTAGCCATCGGATCTATCCTCTGTCATACTAAAGTAATACAATTCTACGTTCTAGCTTTTTGTAAAACTCGCCAAATATCATAGATTTCTATGCTCTTCCCGGAGAATCAGAATAGGTGCTGGGACTGTTCCGATGTTACTGCACTGTTTATATATACAGTCGATACAGAAGCACCACAACGTTTTGTCATTTTATGAACTGCATTACCATTGCTACGAAGCAGCCAGTAAATCCTCCTATGAAAAAGAGTTAAATTTCGAATGTACAAGTAAACCGAATGCAGTAAGATTACATCCGAATGTAAAGACATTCGATACAGGTTTTTAGGGAAACCTGTTGTTATTTAAGAAGAACTGAGGATCTTATTTTAATTGACTGGTAATGTCGAGTAAACTAAGCGCCACAACTTGTGATAAATTTATCAGACTTCTACTGTAAGGGAAAAACATTCGCAGTATGTCCTCTATAACTGAAATGAATAGACAAACATTTAAATGAAGTCAGCTTTTTACACAGACGACACTTACCTAAACTGAAGGATCTTCTGGCTCTGTGTCTTCAGATTCCCTGTCGCTTGTTTCACCAAGCTGTATCATCACAGATTCTACTATGGTGTCTCTTAAACTCTGGTTCAAGAAATCCGTTTCTTGCAGTGCTTCTGCGTGTTTTACGCACCTCTCCCAGTCCTGCCCAGTAGCATTGTCAAGAGCTTCGTTTGTTAACTTCTCGACATCAGCAAGTTTGAAAGTAGTATTTCTCTTCCCTACTTCTCGCTTTACTTGGACCCATATCAATTGTACTGGCAGTGATACTGTGGTCGACGTACCACTTGGTGTCCGATTTCGTTTCCCAGTTCATCTAACTCGCAAATCATTTTGGCACCTACGATTTCTTCCTTAGACAGGAGTTCGGCCTTCGTTTCACCGACTGAAAATGAAGCATTCTTTCTCTTTAACCACTTCATAATATCTGCCATCTCCAATTTGAACGTGGTACCTTTTCTATTTGAGTGGAGTGGTAGCTGGTGTTGTTGTTGTTGTTGTTGTTGTTGTTGTTGTGATCTTCAGTCGTGAGACTGGTTTGATGCAGCTCTCCATGCTACTCTATCCTGTGCAAGCTTCTTCATCTCCCAGTACCTACTGCAACCTACATCCTTCTGAATCTGCTTAGTGTATTCATCTCTTGGTCTCCCTCTACGATTTTTACCCTCCACGCTGCCCTCCAATGCTAAATTTGTGATCCCTTGATGCCTCAGGACATGTCCTACCAACCGATCCCTTCTTCTAGTCAAGTTGTGCCACAAACTTCTCTTCTCCCCAATCCTATTCAATACCTCCTCATTAGTTACGTGATCTATCCACCTTATCTTCAGTATTCTTCTGTAGCACCACATTTCGAAAGCTTCTATTCTCTTCTTGACCAAACTAGTTATCGTCCATGTTTCACTTCCATACATGGCTACACTCCAAACAAATACTTTCAGAAACGACTTAATGATACATAAATCTATATTCGATGTTAACAAATTTCTCTTCTTCAGAAACGCTTTCCTTGCCATTGCCAGTCTATATTTTATATCCTCTCTACTTCGACCATCATCAGTTATTTTGCTCCCCAAATAGCAAAACTCGTTTACTACTTTAAGTGTCTCATTTCCTAATCTAATTCCCTCAGCATCACCCGACTTAATTCGACTACATTCCATTATTCTTGTTTTGCTTTTGTTGATGTTCATCTTATATCCTCCTTTCAAGACACTGTCCATTCCGTTCAACTGCTCTTCCAAGTCCTTTGCCGTCTCTGACAGAATTACAATGTCATCGGCGAACCTCAAAGTTTTCATTTCTTCTCCATGGATCTTAATACCTACTCCGAACTTTTCTTTTTTTTTTCCTTCACTGCTTGCTCAATATACAGATTGAATAACATCGGGGAGAGGCTACAACCCTGTCTCACTCCCTTCCCAACCACTGCTTCCCTTTCATGCCCCTCGACTCTTATAACGGCCATCTGGTTTCTGTACAAATTGTAAAAAGCCTTTCGCTCCTTGTATTTTACCCCTGCTACCTTTAGAATTTGAAAGAGAGTATTCCAGTCAACAGTGTCAAAGGCTTTCCCTAAGTCTACAAATGCTAGAAACGTATGTTTGCCTTTCCTTAATCTAGCTTCTAAGATAAGCCGTAAGGTCAGTATTGCCTCATGTGTCCCAACATTTCTACGGAATCCAAACTGATCTTCCCCGAGGTTGGCTTCTACCAGTTTTTCCATTCGTCTGTAAAGAATTCGCGTTAGTATTTTGCAGCTGTGACTTATTAAACTGACAGTTCGGCAATTTTCACATCTGTCAACACCCACTTTCTTTAGGATTGGAATTATTATATTCTTCTTGAAGTCTGATGGTATTTGGCCTGTCTCGTACATCTTGCTCACCAGATGGTAGAGTTTTGTCAGGACTTGCTCTCCCAAGGCCGTCAGTAGTTCTAATGGAATGTTGTCTACTCCCGGGGCCTTGTTTTGACTCAGGACTTTCAGTGCTCTGTCAAAGTCTTCACACAGTATCGTATCTCCCATTTCATCTTCATCTACATCCTCTTCCATTTCCATAATATTGTCCTCAAGTACATCGCCCTTGTATAGACCCTCTATGTACTCCTTCCACCTTTCTGCTTTCCCCTCTTTGCTTAGAACTGGGTTCCCATCTGAGCTCTTGATATTCATACAAGTGGCTCTCTTTTCTCCAAAGGTCTCTTTAATTTTTCTGTAGGCTGTATCTAGATTACCCCTAGTGAGATGAGCCTCCGCATCCTTACATTTGTCCTGGTATTATCCATCACGATAATTGACCCTTCTCCCAGCGCAGACAATAGTCGAATAAACCAGTTTTTATAAACTTCTCCATTCATTTCTGAATGGTAATCGGACTGGCAAGAACTTTTCCCACCACGAAAACAAGTTTGGTGTCTAGTATGGAGCCTGTTGGTAATGAAACAGGGTGGGCGATGATTAATCGGCCACTTCTACCAGTAGGCACTTTCAAACCGTCGTTTCCTTTGGAGTCGTGCCATATATACTTATTGGTGTGGTTCTGTGAAACCCAAGTTGCATCCAAGTACACTACAGGCCTGGTGTCTTCAGCACGCAAGAAGCGCATTGTACGCAAACACTTCGCTCTTGCTGCTGCAGTGTCTCTGCGTTCCATTAAGAATTTCTGTCCGTCATTACACTCCTTGAATCGGAGGCTAAGGGAGCGGAGAAGACGAAGAACGGAGGTCTCTGAGCCCGAGTATTTAATTTTTTTTTTGCCTGTGGATACTCTCCTCTGTCGTAATATCCGAGTACAATTCTAAGTTCGAGCTCTTTGTTAAAATCGTCAAAGTTGGTTGATTTCCGTTCACGTTCGTATCCCTTTCTTTGAGAATCGAAACACTCATTGATGTCTGGAGATTCTGCCAATGACACGGATCTGCTAATACGGCCTACAGTTGACTTGGAGACACCACACGCTTTAGCAGTAAGTTTATGAATTTGTGCAAAAGTTAAGTTATTCTTCACTTCTTCATTGTCAGCCAGATCAGTAAAAACGTTGAGTACATTCGATACGATAATTTTCGATTGTTTACGAATGTCTTTCCGCCCTTTACACACACCGACCGGAGGAGTACTACAAGTAGGTCGTTGGTCCTGTATTGTTTTACGCACTGAACACAAGTTAAAGTACCTTTCTGAAGACAGTACGACACTGAGATCAGACGTGAATACTCGATATAGCACGGTAACACTGAGCTTTCAGCTGCTCGGCCCACCGCACTGCTAATGGTACCTACATGGCAACAATGCCGAGGGCGGGCGAATCACAGCCCACAGGCCCTGCTGGCGGCAGACCTTAAGACTCTACTTTCGTGCCGGCCACTCTAGTCATTTAGGTGTGAATTGCAGGGTGTTCGTGAAGATGAAGGTGTAGATGTAGATGCAGTTGCAGTTGCAGTTGCAGGACACTATCTTTGTGCGTTTTGTGAGGCGAAAAATTGCCATCTATGAACATTAAAGCAGTGCAGACGAGGCAAGTAGAGTAATTTACAGGTCTGTTTTGATGTTTATTTATTCTGGAAAATATTGGCAGATCTGGGGGCGGTTGATTTCAGCCCGAGGTCTGATGGGATGTAGCTTTCCAAGGTAGTGTATCCTGTACAAGGGTAGGCATGGATATTGAAGGATGTGGCATGGTTCGTTAAAGGCGTTGTCGGATGCCCTTCGTCTTGCGACCCCGTTACCACCCCAGGATAGAATATCTACATCTACATGATTACCTTGCAATTCAACATTAACCGCCTGGCAGAGGGTTCATTGTATCACCTTCAAGATATTTCTCTGCCGGTGCACTTTCGAACAGTGTACAATAACACTTAACTCTTTCCATGTGAGTTCTGATTACTCTTATTTTAATACGATGATCATTTACCCCTATGTAAGTAGGCGCCAACAAAATATTTACGCATTTGGAGGAGAAAGCTGGTGATTACAATTTCATGCTAAAAACGCCTTTGTTTAAATGGCTGCCACCCCAATTCGCATATCACATCTGTGACATTCTCTCCCATGTGGTGGGCAAGTGCAAGTGAACGAAGTTAACTAGCTGCGCAGTGGTGCAGTTTTACCTCTCACTTTTTGTCTGAAAAAAAGACAAAAATCGAAATTTACATTATTTTCGTCTTTCAGTATATACTACTGGCCATTAAAATTGCTACACCAAGAAAAAATGCAGATGATAAAGGGAGAATACATTGGATTAATATATTATAATAGAACTGACATGTGATTACAGTTTCACGCAATTTGGGTGTATAGATCCTGAGAAATCAGTACCCAGAACAACCATCTCTGGCCGTAATAACGGCCTTGATACGCCTGGGCAAAAGTCAAACAGAGTTTGGATGGCGTGTACAGGTACAGCTGCCCGTGCAGTTTCAACACGATGTCACAGTTCATCAAGAGTAGTGATTGGCGTATTGTGACGAGCCAGTTGCTCGGCCACCATTGACGAGACGCTTTCAATTGGTGACATGTCTGGAGAATGTGCTGGCCCAGGCAGCAATCGAACATTTTCTGCATCCAGAAAGACCCATACAGGACCTGCAACATGCAGTCGTGCATTATTCTGCTGAAATGTAGGGTTTCGCAGGGACTGAATGAAGGGTAAAGCCACGGGGCGTTAACACATCTGAAATGTAACGTCCTCTTTTAAAGTGCACCCCATACCATCATGCTGGGTGATATGTCAGTATGGCGATGACGAATACACGCTTCCAATGTGCGTTCACCGCGATGTCGACAAACACGGATGCGACTATCATGATGCTGTAAACAGAACCTGGATTCATCCGAAAAAATGAGGTTTTGCCATTGGTGCACCCAGGTTCGTCGTCGAGTACACCATCACAGGCGCTCCTGTCTGTGATGCAGCGTCAAGGGTGACTGCAGCCGTGGTCTTCGAGCTGATAGTCCGTGCTGCTGCAAACGTCGTCGAACTGTTCGTGCAGATGGTTGTTGTCTTGCAGACGTCCCCATCTGTTGACTCAGGGATCGAGACGTGGCTGCACGACCCGTTACAGCCATGCGGATAAGGTGCCTGTCATCTCGACTGCTTGTGATGCGAGGCCGTTGGGATCCAGCACGGCGTACCGTATTACCCTCCTGATCCAACCGGTTCCATATAATGCTAACAGTCATTGGATCTCGACCAACGCGAACAGCAATGTCGCAATGCGATAAACCGTAATCGCGATAGGCTACAATCCGATCTTTATCAAAGTCGGAAACGTGATGGTACGCATTTCTCCTCCTTACACGAGGCATCACAACAACGTTTCACCAGGCAACGCCGGTCAACTGCTGTTTGTGTATGAGAAATCGGTTGGAAACTTTCGTCATGTCAGCACGTTGTAGGTGTCGCCACCGGCGCCAACCCTGTGTGAATTCTCTGAAAATCTAATAATTTGCATATCACAGCATCTTCTTCCTGTCGGTTAAATTTCACGTCTGTAGCACGTTATTTTCGTGGTGTAGCAATTTTAATGGCCAGTAGTGTACTTCAGAACGCCTCGTAATTCGCCTGTGTGATAACAAAGTGGAATGTGAACTTGACAGGCCTGACTGTGCGACACGGGACATGTTTCTTTGTGTCGCCATCCCTGCCCTTATCCCGGGCACTGAGGACATCTTGTCATGGTGCACTCATTAGCTGGTTGGTGCGGCTCACGTAGCGAGTGAGCAACTTTAGAAGGGCAAGGTCTCTTCTCTCTCTCTCTCTTTATCTGGTCCTCTCCTTGTCTCCTGTCGCCCCGTTGATGTGATTTACAACTGCATGAACTCTGCGCTTTGCCAATCGCCTGGTGTGACCCATGACTGAGCGCCAATAACAATTTGTTTCTCTCCCCTCCCTAACCCTCCCCACCCCCTCCTCCTGCTCTCTGTCACATTTTCGCGAGTAATTAGAGTGCATCCCTGTCGACCTCTTGCGAAGCTGACACAACGGTCTTAGTGACACAGGATTTTCGATAAGAAGTGTCAGATACGACAGTGACTCTTCGGACAACTACCGACTCACGAATATCCAATAGGAATATCCAGTTCTGCCCCTGCTTAACCCTTGTTGTTGTTGGTGTGGTCTTCAGTCCTGAGACTGGTTTGATGCAGCTCTCCATGCTACTCTATCCTGTGCGAGCTTCTTCAGATCCCAGTTCCTACTGGAACCTACATCCTTCTGAATCTCTTTAGTCTATTCATCTCTTGGTCTCCCACCACGCTGCCCTCCAATACTAAATTGGTGATCCCTCGATGTCCTACCAACCGATCCCTTCTTCTAATCAAGTTTTGCCACAAACTCCTCTTCTCCCCAATTCTATTCAGTACCTCCTTATTAGTTATGTGATCTACCCATCTAATCTTCAGCATTCTTCTGTAGCACCACATTACGAAAGCTTCTATTCTCTTCTTGTCCAACTATTTATCGTCGTTTCACTTCATGCATGGCTACACTCTACACAATTACTTTCAGAAACGACTTCCTGACCCTTAAATCTATACTCGATGTTAACAAATTTCTCTTCTACAGAAACGCTTTCCTCGCCATTGCCAGTCTACATTTTATATCCTCTCTACTTCGACCATCATCAGTTACTTTGCTCCACAAACAGCAAAAGTCCTTTGCTACTTTAAGTGTCTCATTTCCTAATCTAATTCCCTCAGCATCACCCGACTTAATTCGACTACAATCCATTACCCTCGTTTTTCTTTTGTTGATGTTCATCTTGTATCCTCCTTTCAAGAAACTTCCCATTCCGTTCAGCTGCTCTTGCAGGTCCTTTGCTGTCTCTGACAGAATTACAATGACATCGTCGAACCTCAAAGTTTTTTTCTTAAAAGACATCATAGTCTCTGTTGACTGTATAAAAGTTTTTATTTCTTCTCCATGGATTTTAATACCTACTCCGAATTTTTCTTTATATACAGATTGAATAACATCAGGGATAGGCTACAACCCTGTCTCACTCCCTTCCCAACCACTGCTTCCCTTTCATTCCCCTCGAATCTTATAACCGCCATCTGGATTCTGTACAAATTGTTAATAGCCTTTTGAGCCCCATATTTTACTCCTGTCACCTTCAGAATTTAAAAGAGAGTATTCCAGTCAACATTCTCAAAAGCTTTCTCTAAGTCTACAAATGCTAGAAACGTAGGTTTGCCTTTCCTCAATCTTTCTTCTAAGATAAGTCATAGGGTCAGTATTGCCTCACGTATTCCAATATTTCTACGGAATCCAAACTGATCTTCCCCGTGGTCGGCTTCTACCAGTCTTTTCATTAGTCTGTAAAGAATTCGTAGTAGTATTTTGCACCAGTGGCTTATTAAACTGATAGTTCGGTAATTTTCACATCTGTCAACACCTGCTTGCTTTGGGATTGGAATTATTATATTCTTCTCGAAGTCTTAGGGTATATCGCCTGTCTCATACATCTTGCTCACCAGAAGGTAGAGTTTTGTGAGGACTGGCTCTCCCAAGCTTGTCAGTAGTTCTACTGGAATGTTGTATACTCCTGGGGCCTTGTTTCGACTCAGGTCTTTCAGTGCTCTGTCAAACTCTTCACGCAGTATCATATCTCCCATTTCATCTTCATCTACATCCTCTTCCGTTTCCATAATATTGTCCTCAAGTACATCGCCCTTGTATAGACCCTCTATATACTCCTACCACCTTTCTGCTTAGAACTGGGTTTCCAGTTGAGCTCTTGATATTCATACAAGTGGTTCTCTTTTCTCCAAAGGTCTCTTTAATTTTCCTGTAGGCAGTATCTATCCTATCCCTATTGAGATAAGCTTCTACATCCTTACATTTCTCCACTAGCCATCCCTGCTTAGCCATTTTGCACTTCCTGTCCATCTCATTTTTGAGACGTCTGTATTCCTTTTTGCCTGCTTCGTTTACTGCATTTTTATATTTTCCCCTTTCATCAATTAATTTCAATATTTCTTCTGTTACCTAACGATTTCTAGCAGTCCTCGTCTTTTTACTTACTTTATCCTCTGCTGCCTTCACTACTTCATCCCTCAGAGCTACCCATTCTTCTTCTACTGTGTTTCTTTCCCCCATTTCTGTCAGTTGTTCCCCTATGCTCTCCTTGAAAATCTGTACAACCTCTGGTTCTTTCAGCTTATCCAGATCCTATGTCCTTGAATTCCCACCTTCTTGCAGTTTCTTCAGTTTTAATCTACAGTCATAACCGATAGATTGTGGCCAGAGTCCACATCTGCCCCTGGAAATGTTTTACAATTTAAAACCTGGTTCCTAAATCTCTGTCTTACCATTATATAATCTATCTGACACCTTTTAGTATTTCCAGGCTTCTTCCATGTATACAACCTTCTTTTATGATTCTTGAACCAAGTTTCAGCTATGATTAAGTTATGCTCTGTGCAAAATTCTACCAGACGGCTTCCTCTTTCATTTCTTCCCCCCAATCCATATTCACCTACTATGTTCCTTTCTCTCCCATTTCCTACTCTCTAATTCCAGTCACCCAAGACTGTTAAATTTTCGTCTCCCTTGACTACCTGAATAACTTCTTTTATCTCGTCATACATCTCATGAATTTCTTCGTCATCTACAGAGCTAGTACTACTGTAGTAGGCACTTTTTTGTAACGTATTCAAGGAGGTGGGGTCTCTGAGATCCCTTTGTTTAAATAGCCATGTAAGGCGCATATCATTTGAAATTTTTACTTTAAGATATGCAACATTTGTTTTACAAGTACTTAAGTGTTCTTTAGATAGTCCTTGTTGATTTTGTTACACTAAATAAACCTGTTGTGTTTTTTTACTTCTCATCTCACAAAAGCACATCTTTTTGGTCAGCTTTTGAAATAGTACACAGAAACGAACTGCTAAAGAATAGAATTGCAGTCGGTTAAGTCATAGCACCTCTACATCAAGTAAATGTTTAATTAAAAGTAAATTATAAGTAACTTGCACACAAAAATTGAACTCTATAGGTACAAAAAGGCAGTCAGCAAAATTGTCATTCAGTGCTGGGATCTACATTTTTTCTTATCTCTCAGAACACATTTGATTTTAACTAGCACGTTAGGAATTGGAGAAACAGAACGGAATCAATCACAATTATCACAAAGTTCGTCTGAAAGATTTTCCGCTATCAGAACTTTGATAACTGTCTATTGTAAAATCATCTTTTTTGTCTATTTCTTTATCTATATCACAGACACCTTCCTCATCAAACTCAGGATCGTTTCCCACGAAAAAATGTTGTGCTATACTGAAGAAAGTACGAGGGACAGTTCATAAATAACGCACAGGTTAGTATTCTACATCTACATACATACTCCGCAATACACCATACGGTGCGTGGCGGTGGGTACATCGTACAACAACTGTCATCTTCTCTCCCCGTTCCACTCCGAAACAGAACGAGGGAAAAATGACTGCCTATATGCCTCTGTGCGAGTCCTAATCTCTCTTATCTTATATTTGTGGTCTTTCCGCGAAATACAAGTTGGCAGCAGTAAAATTGTACTGCAGTCAGCCTCAAATGCTGGTTCTCTAAATTTCCTCAGTAGCGATTCACGAAAAGAACGCCTCCTTTCCTCTAGAGACTCCCACCCGCGTTCCTGAAGCATTTCCGTAACACTCGCGTGATGATCAAACCTACCAGTAACAATCTAGCAGCCCGCCTCTGAATTGCTTCTATGTCCTCCCTCAATCCGACCTGATAGGGATCCCAAACGCTCGAGCAGTACTCAAGAATAGGCCGTATTAGTGTTTTATAAGTGGTCTCTTGTACAGATGAACCACATCTTCCGAAAATTCTACCAATGAACCGAAGACGACTATCCGCCTTCCTCACAACTGACATTACATGCTTGTCCCACTTCATATCGCTCTGCAATGTTACGCCCAAATATTTAATCGGCGTGACTGTGTCAAGCGCTACACTACTAATGGAGTATTCAAACATTACGGGATTCTTTTTCCTATTCACCTGCATTAATTTACATTTATCTATATTTAGAGTTAGCTGCCATTCTTTACACCAATCACAAATCCTGTCCAAGTCTCTTGTATCCTTCTACAGTCACTCAACGACGATACCTTCCCGTACACCACAGCATCATCAGCAAACAGCCGCACATTGCTATCCACCCTATCCAAAAGATCATTTATGTAGATAGAAAACAACAGCGGACCTACCACTTCCCTGGGGCACTCCAGATGATACCCTCACCTCCGATGAACACAAGTCTTCGAGCCACTCACATATTTGGGAGCCAATTCCATATGCTCGTACCTTAGTTAGGATCTGCAGTGGGGCTCTGTGGATTGTCAGATGTAGTTGGGAGCTTGAGAAAGAAGCACGTGTTTTTGTTTTTGTCGCTTTGTACTCCAACATAAAATTGGCGTGAGATAGGAATGGACCCTGCAGGTGTCTCGGGCACTGTGACTGTTGAATATCAGAAGCCGTAAATCAATGTCGAAACTTTATGCGGGGAAAACCCGACAGAAATCTGTAGATAGTGCGTTAAGTGAAGTTTGCGGTGAGTTTACAGAGGACCGTAGCACAGCTTCGGGGTGGGTTAATCGTTTTCGTGGTGGTCGTATGAATATAGGCGATAATCCAAGACCCGGAAGGCCAAAAACGTCAACAGATGAGTAAAACGTGAAACTTGTAGAATCATGGAACATATTTTGTGTTCGCCGAGCGGGATTAGCCGAGCGGTCTTGGGCGCTGCAGTCATAGCCTGTGCGGCTGTTCCCGGCGGAGGTTCGAGTCTTCCCTCGGGCATTACTGGGTGTGTTTGTCCGTAGGATAATTTAGGTTAAGTATTGTGTAAGCTTAGGGACTGATGACTTTACCAGTTAAGTCCCGTAAGATTTCACACACATTTGAACATTATTTTGTGTTCAGACATAATGACCTTTCTAGACTCTGAGAAGCTCATCAGCAGAAACCAGAACGGTTTTAGGGAGCAGCGGTCATGCGACACACAGCTAGCCCTCTTTGTGCATGATATACAACAGGCTCTAGATAGCGGCTCCCAGGTTGGTGCCATATTTCTCGACTTTCGAAAGACGTTCGACTCAATTCCGCACTGTCGCTTGCTCGAAAAAGTGCGCTCTTACGGTCTATCCAATGACATAGGCGGTTGGATAGAAAGTTTTCTAACAGACAGGGAGCAGTACGTCGTCCTGAAAGGGGTAACTTCAACAGAAACAGGAGTAACTTCAGGTGTGCCCCAGGGCAGCGTAATAGGTCCTCTGCTTTTTACGATTTACATAAACGATCTGGTTGGTGGTACTGACGGCGGCCTTAGACTGTCTGCCGATGATGCTGTAGTCTACAGGAAAGTAGTACCACACGAAAGTTGTGAACAAATCAATGAGGATTTGCAGAAAATAAATGCGTGATGTTATAACTGGCAGTTATCTCTCAATATTAGTAAGTGTACCCTACTGCGTACAACAAGGCGAAAATCCCCATTGACGTACAAAATAAATGATCAGTCCCTCGAAGCGGTATCATCAGTCAAGTATCTGGGTGTGACTATTCGAAATGATCTCAAATGAAAAGATCAGATTACACAAGTAACGGGTAAGGCGAACTCTAGATTGCGGTTTATTGGTAGAACCCTGAAGCGATGCAGTCCTTCAACAAAGAAAATAGCTTACATTACGTTAGTTCGTCCAGTCTTAGAGTATTGTTCGTCTGTATGGGACCCTTACCAGTTGGGTCTGATTGAAGAAATAGAGAAGGTCCAAAGAAGAGCCATCGCGAGAACGTTACAAATCTCATAGAAAGTATGGAATGGAAAACACTTGCAGATAGACGACGCGATAAACGAAACGAGATGCTCACTAAATTCCGAAATCCAATCTTCACCGAGGATGTAGAGCATATATTATTCCATAGTGAGATTTTCACTCTGCAGCGGGTGTGCACTGATATGAAACTTTCTGGCAGATTAAAACTGTGTGCCGGATCGAAACTCGAACTCGGGACCTGTGTCTTTCGCTGGCAAGTGCTCTACCAGATGAGCTACCCCAGCCACGACTCGCACCCCGTCCTCACAGCTTTACTTCTGCCAGTACCTCGTCTCCTACCTTCCAAACTTTCCAGAAGCTCTCCTACGAACCTTGCAGAACTAGCACTCCTGAAAGAAAGGATAGTGCGGAGACATGGCTTAGCCACAGCGTGTGGGATGTTTCCAGAATGAGATTTTCACTCTGCAGCGGAGTGTGCGCTGATACGAAACTTCCTGGCAGATTAAATCTGTGTGCCGGACCTAGACTCGAACTCGGGACCTTTGCCTTTCGCGGGCAAGTGCTCTACCAACTGAGCCATATTATTACCACCAACTTTCCAATCGCGTAATGATCATAATTCAAAGATATGGGAAATAAGAACTCGTACTGAGGCGTTCACACAGTCGTTTTTCCTTCGCGCGATGCGCGAGTGGAACAGAGGGGGGGGGGGGGGGGGAGGGGGGGGGGGATTTGACTCCGCTTGGTGGCTAGCGGAGTATATATATGTAGATGCAGATGGAATTCAAACGACAGTCACCGAGCGGGACTCGCATTCGTGAGGACGACGATTCAATCCCGCGTCCGGCCATCCTGATTTAGGTTTTCCGTGATTTTCCTAAATCGCTTCAGGTAAATGCCGGGATGGTTCCTTTGAAAGGGCACTGCCGACTTCCTTTCCCATCCTTCCCTAATCCGATGTGACCGATGACCTCGGTGTCTGGTCTACTTCCCCAAATAACCCAACCCCCCCCCCCCCCCCCAACGACAGTCCAATGAGTGGAGAGCTTCAGACTCTGCACATCAAACAAAATTTCGGTGCGTTCAATCAAAGCTCAAGCATATGACGATTTTTGCTTATAATCACCAAGGAATCATCACGACCGATAGAATCCAAGGAGGAAAAAATATCACAGCAGTGTATTATCGTAACTTCATGCAAAACATGGGCAGAAAAACGCACCTAATTTGATAGTGGCTGGGCCACTCATTCTCCACGACAATGCTTGCCCACATATCGGCCATGTTGTAGCCCAAGAACTGTGCGAATACGGGAGGTAACTGCTGCCGCATTCTGCATACAGCATAGGCACGAGTCCACCAGACACCGGCTTCTTCCCCAAGTTGGAGAAACCTGTGCGTCGACGTGGTTAGCTTTCTCTGGAAGAGCTCTCTACCATCATTACCCGAGACATTCGACATTTGAACGAGAGTGGTGTCCCGGGAGGATTAATAGGATCTCCGAGAGGTTGGGATTCAGTCATAGAGAAGCAGGGAGACTACATTGAAGGACTGTAAAGAAAAATAAACATGTAATTTCAAAATAAATTAGTGTGCATTATTTCTGGAATGTCCCTCGCAGGTATGAAGTTCACAAAGCGCAGCTAGGGGACCCCACGAATGTCAATAAAATGCGTCAACAACAAAGAAAATGATAATGGAACAAACTGTCGGCAATTTAAGGAGGATAAGGGGTGTATTAAAATACACTACTGGCCAATAAAATTGCTACACCACGAAGATGACGTTCTACAGACGCGGAATTTAACCGACAGGAAGAAGATGCTGCGATATGCAAATGATTAACTTTTCAGAGCATTCACACAAGGTTGGCGCCAGTGGCGACACCTACAATGTGCTGACATGACGAAAGTTTCCAACCGATTTCTCATACAAAAACAGCAGTTGACCGGCGTTGCCAGGTGAAACGTCGTTGTGATGCCTCATGTAAGGAGCAGAAATGCGTACCATCACATCTCGACTGCTAGTGATACGAGGCCGTTGGGGTCCAGCACGACGTTCCGTATTACCCTCCTGATCCCACCGGTTCCATATTCTGCTAACAGTCATTGGATCTCGACCAACACGAACAGCAACGTCGCGATACGATGAACCGCAATCGCGATAGGCTACAATCCGACCTTTATCAAAGTCGGAAAAGTGATGGTACGCATTTCTCCTCCTTACACGAGGCATCACAACAACGTTTCACCAGGCAACGCCGGTCAACTGCTGTTTGTGTATGAGAAATCGGTTGGAAACTTTCGTCATGTCAGCACATTGTAGGTGTCGCCACTGGCGCCAACCTTGTATGAATGCTTTGAAAAGCTAATCATTTACATATCACAGCATCATCTTCCTGTCGGTTAAATTTCGCGTCTGTAGCACGCCATCTTCGTGGTGTAGCAATTTTAATGGCCAGTAGTGTAACATTCCAGTAACATTTTTAGTCAATATTCTCACAAAATACCTACTTTTTTTTAAGTCAAAGCTTAAAAGCGACTAAATTTCAAATTTTGGTCAAGTGATCGAAAACGCTTCGCTATTGGCGGAAGCTCTGGTGACGTCACAGACTAAGACGAAGCTATATGTATCTTTTAGGACAATTAGCAGAAGTTACTAATGTTTTCCGATACTCTTTCTGCAAACAGTTTAGTTATTTAGTGATAGAAAACACATTTACAACCATTAAGTAACAATGGAAAGAAATTTTGTGGAGGCTGGTTGTTGAAACCTTCCGAAAGTTGATGCTTTTATGCTCTCTTCATTTCGGAAATAAGCTCACATTACATCTTAAATTCTTCTCGTGCATGTTAACCCCTTTTTGGCCCAGTTTTTATCACTGTAATAGCATTTTGGCCATATTTGCATAGGAGTGAGGTGAAGATTATATAGAGACAGCGTGTCGTAATGTTTTCTTGGTAGAAAAATGCTGACTAAAAACATAGTTTGGTGACCTCAGAATCCTTGCGATGTCTCTAGAACCCTTGCCATGTTTCCAGTATACCAGTAAATACTACGTTTCCGCCTCATACCGGATATTACGTGTATATTTTACATGCACAACTTTGAACATTCGGATATTGGTAACTGATAATGATGTCGAATAAAGTGTCGAAGATCCCCGAGAATATCTTCTTAGGAACATATGGTAAAAATTGCGACGCTCTGCCTTAAACAGATATGAAAGAAGCGGCTATTCCCACAATAGGTTCTTTCGGTACCAAAGAATCATGCTTTTTGGAGTTTTCTCAGGAACTGCCTACAAACAAGTGCTGCTTTTATAAGCTGCCTTAGGTCCACATAGACTCCCCCTAATTCAAAAGAAACAACCGAAATGCTGAATGTGTGTAAAGTTTAAACTTTGACCTTGCTCTGGTGCGACAGCTACAGCATGCCCGTTCTTCCGATTTTGGGTTGTTTGGGGGAAGAGACCAAACAGCTAGGTCATCGGTCTTATCGGATCAGGGAAGGACGGGGAAGGAAGTCGGCCGTGCCCTTCCAAAGGAACCATCCCGGAATTTGCCTGGAGCGATTTAGGGAAATCACGGAAAACCTAAATCAGGATGGCCGGACGCGGGATTGAATCGTCGTCCTCCCGAATGCGAGTCCAGTGTGCTAGCCACTGCGCCACCTCGCTCTGTTCGTTCTTCCGACCAGTATACAAATGATCAAGGGCTATCCGAAAAAGCTGACCCTTTACCTCTGTGATCAAAAGATCCTGACATGTGATACCCTGTATTGTGGACTGTCGTGAACACTACCGATAATGGGCATTTCCGTCTACTTATGCGCAAAATAATTTATTTGTTGATGTTGAGCGCCAATTGCCACTTCCTGCACCAAGCGAGGATCTTCCGCCAGTCTTCTTGCTTTTCGTAACAGTTTTCTAGTGTTGCGACACCTCTCTATACGCCGGCCGCGGTGGCCGAGCGGTTCTAGGCGCTTCAGTTCAGAACCGCGCAACTGCTACGGTCGCAGGCTCGAATCCTGCCTCGGGCGTGGATGTGTGTGGTGTCCTTAGGTTTAAGCAGTTCTAAGTTCTAGCGGACTGATGACCTCAGATGTTACGTCCCATAGTGATCAGAGCCATTTGAACCATTTTGAACCTCTCTATACAACAGCAACATTAGCTAACAATCATACAGAGTTTTTGTCTGCACGCTGTAAATTATTTTTACTTGTGAAGATTTCTCTCCGTTAAGAATGATGTGTTGCGTGCTACTTGTTACGAACTTTTCAGTCCACTCACACAATTCGTCTGACATTCGGTACGCTCGTATTTTGTTGATTAGGCGGCAGTGCGGAATTGTGTGGAATGCCTTCCGGAAATGAACACGGCTCTACCTGGCCTACGGTGTTCGCTGATTTCCGTGTCTCGTGGACGAACACGGCGATCTGGGTGACACACGATTGATGTTTGCTGAATCAAAAAAAAAAAAAAATGGTTCTCAGCAGTATGGGACTTAACTTCTGAGGTCATCAGTCCCCTAGAACTTAGAACTACTTAAACCTAACTAACCTATGGACGTCACGTACATCCATGCCCGAGGCAGGATTCGAACCTGCGACTGTAGTGGTCGCACGGTTCCAGACTGTAGCGCCTAGAACCGCTCGTCCACAGCGGGCGGCTGCTGAAATAATACTGGCCCCTACGAAATATAATTTCGATTTCCAGAAAGATCATAATACACGAGCATAAAAGATATAATGAAATGCTGCAACAGATTCACGTCATCCATTTAGTCCTGTGGTTCCGTTCGTCTGTAGGACGACTCTTCTTGAAAACGGGAATGAACTGTGCCTTCTCCAATCATCAGCACGCTGATGTCCTCCAGCGACCTACGGTACACTACTGATTCACTGTAAAAAAGAAAGAACGTACCACTTTTACACTGAAGCACCAGAGAAACTGGTATAGGCATGCGTTTTCCAATACAGAGATATGTAAACAGGCAGAACACGGCGCTGCGGTCGGCAACGCCTATATAAGTCAACAGGTGTCTGGCGCAGTTGTTAGACGGTTACTGCTGCTACAATGGCAGGTTATCAAGATTTAAGTGAGTTTGAACGTGGTGTCATAGTCGGCGCACGAGCGATGGGACACAGCATCTCCGAGGTATCTATGAAGTGGGGATTTTCCCGTACAGCAATCTTACGACTATTTCGTGATTATAAGGAATCCGGTAAAACATCAAATCTCTGACTAATCGCTGCGGCCGGAAAAAGATCCTGCACGAACGGGACCAACGGCGACTGAAGACAATCGTTAAAGGTGACGGAAGTTCAACCCTTCCACAGATTCCTGCAAATTTCAGTGCTGGGTCATCAACAAGTGTCAGCGTGCGAACCATTTAACAAAACATGACTGCACGACATGGGCCCGGCAACACAGACATTGGACTGTTGATGACAGATAATATTTTGCCTGGTCGGACGAGTCTCGTTTCAAATTGTATCGAGCGGATGGACGTCTATAAGTATGGATACAACCTCATGAATCCATGGACCCTGCATATCAGCAGAGGCTGTTCAAGCTGGTGGATGTTCTGTAATGGCGTGGGAATTGTGCTGTTGGAGTGATATGGGACCCCTGATACGCCTAGATACGACTCTGCCAAGTGACACGTACCTAAGCATCCTGTCTGATCACTTGCATCCGTTCATGTCCATTGTACATTCCGACGGACTTGGGCAGCTCTAGCAGGACAATGCGACACCCCACACGCCCCGAACTACTACAGAGTGGCTCGAGGAATATACGCTGACCACAAAACTCCCCAGACAAGAACATTATTGAGCATATCTGGGATGCCTTTCAACGTGCTGTTGAGATCTCCACCCCCGCATTGCCGACTTCCCTGTAGGATTCACGGTGTCAGCTCTGTCCATCACTACTTAGCCATTAGTCGAGTCCATGCCACGTCGTGCTGCGGCACTTCCGCGTGCTCGCGGAGGCCCTACACTATATAAGGCAGGTGTGCCAGTTTCTCTGGCTCTTCAGTCAGAAAACTCCGTAATTGTCTCCCACTGACACGCATAAGTATCAAATTAGGCTCAAAGGCGCCAACAACCCAATGGTGAAAAAGCGTGGCGCCCTGTGACGCCACTCTCGATCTAGGCAGAGAGGTGTCAACACCTGCTCAGAAGTTCATGTGACGTATAAGGTGGATTAGGGTTAATTATGTCACTTGGGCACCAGATTTCACCGCAATTCTGTCCAACGCCGCGCTTTTTACACCAAGCGAGGCATCGTTTGGCATTTACCGGCGTGATGTGTGGCTTATGAGCAGCCGCTCGACCATGAAATCCATATTTTCTGCCCTCCCGCCTAACTGTCATAGTACCTGCAGTGGATCCTGATGCAGTTTGGAATTCCTGCGTGATGGTCTGGATAGATGTCTGTCTATTACACATTACGACCCTCTTCAACTGTCGGCGGTCTCTGTCAATCAACAGACGAGGTCGGCCTGTACGCATTTGTGCTGTACGTGTCCCTTCACGTTTCCACTTCACTATCACATCGGAAACAGTGGGCCTATGGATGTTTACGAGAGTGAAAATCTCGGTTACAGACGTACGACACAAGTGACACCCAATCACCTGTCCACGATCGAAGTCTGTGAGTTCTGCAGAGCGCCCCATTCTGCTCTCTCGCGATGTGTAATGACTGCTGAGGTCGCTGATATGGACTACATGGCAGCAGGTGGCAGCACAATGCACCTAATATGAAAAACGTATGTTTTTGGAAGTGTCCGTATACTTTTGATCACAAATATTGTATGTTCTGCACCCCATCTGATAAAGCAAGTAAGTTAGGATCTACATTGTTGATAACTGTGCAGAGACTTGTTAAGGTTGCACTTTAGGTATAACTGAAGGTTATCACCGTATAAATGATAGTTGCAGTGGCAAGTAACAATCGACACATGATTAACATATAATGAGAAAAGTAGTGGGCCCAGCACTGGTCCTTGTGGTACCACTGATACTACATTCTTCCATTGTGGTCTCTTTGTTCCGATGATGACGCACTGTTGGCGGTTTATAATGTACGAGTGGAACCATTGTACAGCACTCGAAGAAACATTTCGACTTTTGACTGTAGCAAGTAGAATAATAAAGTCAACAGTGAATTTTGCGGAAGTCTGGAGGCCTATGGTCATTTAAATCATAAATAGAAACTAGGGGTTCAGCTTCAGACTGAGATTTCCCTATTCCTAGACGTCGCAAATGTTTGCACGAGACGGAGGGCCTATGGAAGCCCTCAATTAGTGAGTGGGTGTAACTGAGTTTTATATTTACCACTGACTGGTTACCTCGGTGGCGTAGTCGCTTGTAGGCGAGACAATCCTCGGTTGTGAGGTGACACTTATATTCCGTATGTGCTGCATGTCTGTTGCTCGTAACGTGTTTGGCTTGATCGGTAAGCGATGGTGCAGATTTGCTTCTCACTAATAAATTTAAAGATAAGCTACTAAAAGCAAATGAATGAACATGTTTAGATCTTGTAACAGGACCGAAAATGTCAACAGCAGCTAATTCTCTTTGTTTCACAGGAATGATCGGAAATAGTGGTGCTCAACGCATAATGCTAGGTGGTTTTGCCTTTTATCGGAGCGTGATATTGGATACTTCATAATTTATGTCAAAAGTTATCTCCTGCCAAGAGATACCATAGGCGCAGCTGTAAGTTCAGACGTGTTCAAGCGCTTAAAACCTCTGAAAGTGTCCACTTGCGGTTTGTTCTTTGGACACTGCAACGAATGTCATGAAAATTACGTGATCAACAGATACGCCAGGTGAAGAGATATGATCAGTGCGAGTTACTGTGTTTGGAGACTTGGTTACGGAAGTATCGTCAGGTAGAAGTGTCTGCTGTATGATGTTGGTCCAAGTGGAAGCAGTGTAAAATACAAGCAGAAAAGTACACGCTTGAATTATGAAACTGAAAAACTGTTGTTTAGAACATTTACAGGGTGATTATAATGGAAGTTAAACTTTCAAATCGCTAAAGGAATAACACCACTGGTCAGAATGACGTCAAATTGCAAATAAATATTATCGGAGAAAGGGGAAAACGTATGGCAGAAGAAAAATAAATAGTTACAAAATGTAGCAATAGAGAGCGCTGTAAGCATCGTAACTTTATAGTGGTCGACTACAATGACATATGAATCACACAACAATGCCTAGGGTGTACGTTTGACGTTAAACAAACTGTACTACTCAGTGTGCATAGGTGTACAGATGTGGTACTGCTAGTTACGTAAGCCCATCCCTCACGGCTAGGTCATATCACATTGGATGGAAAAAAATCAGTTTTTAATTGTCCTGAGGCCAAAGACTACATAAAAAGCATCAATCACATGGGTTTTCAATTGTCCTGAGGCCAAAAACCACATAAAACGCATTACTCACAATCAAATCGGATTATTAATACCCGTGTGACTGGCGCAAAACGTGTTCAATGTGCTGTCCACCGTTTTCTGCGACAAGTTGAAATCGAGAAACAAGCGATCGAAGTGCTCCCGGGGTCACGTCCAGAATGTGTTGCGCAATGCGTGCCTTCAATGCAGCTAAGTTCGCAATCGGAACACTGAACACAATATCTTTCAGATAGCCCGACAGCCAGAAGTCACACGGATTAAAATCAGGTGATTAGGACGGCCAGGCTAAAGGGAAATGGTGGTTGATAATTCTAACATTTCCGAAATGGCACTTCAGCAATGTGCGGAGGTGCGCCGTCTTGCATAAAAATGATCCCATCCACACATCCACGCTTTGCACAAAAGACACTCAAGCGCTTGCCAGTGACGGTACAGCTAACAGCACCGGAAACACCTGTCTCTTGGAAGAAATATGGCCCTATGATAAATGATGCCGTAAATCCGCACCACACAGTGACCTTTTCAGGCTGAAGTGGTACTGGCTGATTTGCGTGTGGATTTTCCGTTGCCCATATTCGACAATTCTATGTATTGACATATAGAAAATGTTGTGGGGAAGGCTAACCAAAGACTGCATTTCATTGGCAGGACACTTAGAAAATGTAACAGACCTACTAAGGAGACTGCCTACACTACGCTTGTCCGTCTTCTTTTAGAATACTGTTGCGAGGTGTGGGATCCTTACCAGATAGGACTGACTGAGTACATCGAAAAAGTTAAAAGAAAGTCAGCACGTTTTGTATTAGCGCGAAATGTGGGAGAGAGTGTCACAGAAATGATACAGGATTTGGGATGGACATCATTAAAAGAAAGGCGTTTTTCGTTGCGACGGAATCCTCTCACGAAATTCCAATCACCAACTTTCCCCTTCGAATGCGAAAATATTTTGTTGACACAGACTTACATAGGGAGGAACGATCACCAAGATAAAATAAGGGATAGCTCGTACGGAAAGATATAGGTGTTCATTCTTTCCGCGCGCTATACGAGATTGGAATAATGAGGAATTGTGAAGGTGGTTCGATGAACCCTCAGGCAGGCACTTAAATGTGATTTGCAGAGTATCCATGTAGATGTAGATGTAGATGGAGGTCCTGTCAGGTGGAACTGGGCTTTGTCCGTCCACAAAATCTTCCACGGCCAATCATTGTCCATTTCCATGAGAGCAAGAAATACTAAAGCGAAGGTTTGTCTTGCTGGCAGGTCAACAGGAAAATGCTCCCACTATCGTCGAATCAATTTGTTTCCTCCCTCTACTAGGTTGCACACCAAAAGAAGCAGTCTTCTCGAATTTCCGAATCATTTTCTCCAGACCCACGGCAGTCATCTGACCAACGCCTTTTTTTCAATCCCTTCAGTGTCCGGGAGCTCCTGCACAGCGACGTGCACACAGTCATCATTCTTGTAATACAGCTTTACAAGCAGAGCGCTATCCTGTATTCAGACAGTAGTCACGGCGAACGTCGCAGACGCGAAAGGAGGGAAAGCCATGTTTATAACAATGGCTCGTGCGCATGACAGGTGTTTTCATTTATACATTTTCTGACACATACAGCGCCATCTATTGATCAATTTTCACACTATTTTTTTTCTTCTGCCATACGTTTTCCCCCTTCTCCGATAATATTCAGTTGCAATTTGACGTCATTCCGACCAGAGATGTTATTTCTACAGCGTTTTGAAAGTTTAACTTTAATTATAATCACATCTCCGGATACAACTGTTATGTTCATACAGGGATTCAAGACCTCGGAGTGCGGATTCAAAGCTGTTGTTTGAAAATTTTGCTAGTATTATGTGCGTCTGATCCGCAAACTGATCACAGTTGTATTGTATTGTATGTTAACCGGGGACCTAGAAACGACGGAGAGGCTCCGTCCCCGCCGCAGCCGCAGTGGTCCACAACCCCACGACGGCTACCGCAGTCCACTTCACCACTCCACCGCCCCACACCGAACCCAAGGTTATTGTGCGGTTCGGCCCCCGGTGGACCCCCCCCCCCCCCCCCCCCCCCAGGGAACGTCTCATACCAGACGAGTGCAACCCCTATGTTTGCGTGGTAGAGTAATGGTTCAAATGGCTCTAAGCACTATGGGACTTAACATCTGAAGTCATCAGTCCCCTAGACTTAGAACTACTTAAACCTAACTAACATAAGGACAGCACAAACATCCATGCCCGAGGTAGGATTCGAAC
Source organism: Schistocerca gregaria (assembly GCF_023897955.1). Lineage (NCBI taxonomy): Eukaryota > Metazoa > Arthropoda > Insecta > Orthoptera > Acrididae > Schistocerca > Schistocerca gregaria. Next base: position 193,754,373 of record NC_064929.1, on the reverse strand, counting down.
CTGCGTCCGTAGAAGCAGCGCGGTTCCGGACGGAAGGCCACAAGGACCGGCGGTTGAGTAATGGTGGCGCACACGTACGTGGAGAACTTGTTTGCGCAGCAATCGCCGACATAGTGTAGCTGAGGCCGAATAATGGGAACCAGCCCGCATTCGCCGAGGCAGATGGAAAACCGCTTAAAAACCATCCACAGACTGGCCGGCTCACCGCTCGACACAAGTCCGCCGGGAGGATTCGTGTCGGGGACCACGCGCTCCTTCCCACTCCGGAAAGCCGTGCGTTAGACCTCTTTTTTTCGTTGGTGATCGTTGCGTTTGGTCGTTGCGGACGTCACATGATATCCGTTCAAGTTCGTTTGTTGATTTTTCCACTCAGTTTTTTTGTTACAGAGGCCAACCGGCGCTGAGCTATCGTGCCGGCTTTTTTGTTCGCTTTTGTTCGTTGCATCTGCTCGCGGCAGACGTCGTAAGACATCCGTTTAAGTTAGTTGTTGATCGAATAGATCAGATTTTTTTTTTTTTAATATCAGAGGGCAGCTAACCCTCTGACCGAACACGCTGAGCTACCGTGCCGACATCTCTCGGCTAACTTGGCGGGCAACTGATCACAGTTAGTATACAGGGTTCCTGAGGGGCGGTTACGCACTATAAAGGAGACGGCACGAGCGTGGGGTCGGGGATTTGTCCGAAATTTTGTGTGGTGAAAGAGGACCCCTAACACCTCACCTGGTTAAATTATTAGGACGCACTACCCGGAAAATCCCGGGAAAAATCGATCCAATGTTTCTTAGTTGCCGTATGAGTATAAAATGCTAGTCCATTCCCGAGTCGCCGTTTGGCCTACATGTTTAAGCGCTCGGATCCTTACGCCAGAGATCTCGGGTTCGATTCTTCCTCCTGCGCCTTTTTTTTTCCTTCTGTTGCTTGCGAAATTGCAGCGCATTGTTACAGGAGAATTATGAAATTAATTTCCGGGAAGATTGTATAAAAATTCATTCTATAATTCACCAACAATTATCGTCACCAGTATTCTGAGACATGATTCGATATTTCTGGTTTGCCTCAAAAATTATCACAAACTCAAAACATTTTCGTAAATGTTAATGGGGCATGTTTTTGTACACATTTATTGCAAACGCCCTGTGACTGTAAAAAATCGGCTTTTATATGTTGCCCAAGATGTCGCAAAAAATATTACTTTGTTTGTTTTTACGATAATTACCACTGCAGTTCTTGTTTATAATTGTTATATGTATAAAATTAAATGTTTCCCAATCGACTTTCTTATTCTGATTAAAAACACAATGTTTTTTCGTCATATACGTTACAATGAAAAATGGAAAACCCACCGCAATGAATTGTGTTTCCAAAATGAGATTTTCACTCTGCAGCGGAGTGTGCGCTGATATTAAACTACCTGCCAGATTAAAACTGTGTGCCGGACCGAGACTCGAACTCGGAACCTTCGCCTTTCGCGGGCAAGTGCTCTACCAACTGAGCTACCCAAGCACGACTCACGCCCCCTCCTCACAGCTTTTGTTGTTGGACTTAAAGAAAATCATTATTATTCAATAATGTAACTAATTCGTTAAAGATAATGTAGGTTTGGGAAACTTTCTGAATAATCGGTGGAATAACAAAAGAAAATGAAACAGAAGAAAAAAAAGAAAGTGCCAGAGGAGGAATCGAACCCGAGACCTCTGGCGTAATAGTCCGAGCTCTAAACATCTAGGACAGACGGCGGCTCGGCAACTCACTAACATTTTACACTCATATGGCACCTAAGAAACTTTGGATCAATTTTTCCCGGGATTTTCCGGGTAGTGCGTCCTATTACTTTAACCACGTGAGGCGTCAGGGGTCCTCCTCCACCACACAAAATTTCGGACAAATCCCCGACCCCACGCTCGTGCCGTCTCCTTGTAAGACGAGATGACCTCCACATAGGACGGTGGTAGGACGCAGCGGCTCGCGGAGCCCCGATCACCGTGACAAGACGCTTGCATTTTTCGGTCACTGGGGACTGTCTACCGCGTCTTTTAAAAGTTGCGCGACAAGACGCGATAGCGCTTTGGCAGGGTTGTCACGGGTCAGCACTGGCGAGCTTTATCTCCGTCTGCGTCAGCAGTAAAATACATGTCATCCCTGTCACGCGCGATCTCTCGATACTCGAGACAAGGATTTCTCTAGATTGTCGCTCGTGATTCTTCACGTTCCAGACTACTAAAACTGCGTTAAAGGATGAAACCGGCTAATTATTTTACGCGCTTTGTCCACCGTTTGTCTCAGTTGGCAGCACCCCTTAATGAACTTCGGAAAAAAAAAGTAAACAGAGCTGCCACACACAGTGGTTACGGTTACTATAAGCCACACCACAAGTTGGGAAACGGGGCCAAATTTCTAGTAGTTTACTGTCCAGTTGTGATTTTCACAAATGTTTTATTCGTATCTTACAGAAACGAGCAGTACGGCAATAAACAGCCTTTTAAACACGCCGCTAACGGCAATCAAGTAATTTATAGCAATACAACAATTTTAAAAAAATTAAAAAAAGACACAGAAGCTAGCAGTACGGCAATAAACAACCTTTTAAAACACGCCGCTAACGCCAATCAAAGTAATTTATAGCAATACAACAATTTAAAAAAATTTAAAGAACATTAGTAAAAAGGCTACTAAAGTAAATACAGAACTTTGTTAATAAAGTACGGTGAAGTAGTGAAGCTACCAACACAGCCGTAAAAAAAAATTAAACAGATCTCAGCAAACACACGATTAATGGCAATAAAAGGAATTTACAAACTTGGAGGAATGAAAAAGAAATTAACAGAAGTGTCCTGGAATATCATTAGAACATAACAGATATGACGAACCCGTGTAAGGCGGCCACAAATCACCCACTCAGGGATGTTCAGGCTAGACGGAATACTGACCAATTTAAATACGCCCGTAAACAATTGCCACTTTCGGGCTGGTCACTGCACCGACTTTCAGCCAGCGAAAACTTGTTATAAGGTGGCGTAACTTGCTGACAGAATTAGAGCTAACATCGTGCAAGCAAACATTACACCACACAGTCCTGAATGAGCGACCACATGATCAACCAACAAGAAGCACGAATTTACTCATAGCCCAAGGCAGAATAGCGAAACAAACTGCCAAAACTACACCTCCCATCGGACAGTAACGAGAGGAGGAGGAAAGATCATTGTCTTCAATTACACCGGTGCCAGGGACAGGATACCCGGTCGCTGGAGGCCACACAGCTGAAGAGACGCTGGTTACTCAAAATTATTGCTTAATGATGAAACCTTCCACGAACTTAACTTGTAATTATGCACGAACCTCCGATGGCAAGGATCCACATCCGACCGCTCACGCGTCGCCAGCGTACCCAACACGCCACGGTCACGCGACATCACGCTCTGTCACCGGAATTCACGTCTTCTCTGCAACGTTGACGGGTAGTGATAGCTCCTTCATGTTAGGTGTCTCCTTTTAAACTCCAGTGTTGAAACGGAGGGTTTGAAGAAGCTTGTTAACGTCCCACCAAGGCGAAATGGACAGCAACTACTCGTGGGGCGATGCTGTATACAACCAACACGCGGGGAGCTCTTCCGTCAACTCGACCCGCTCGTTACACACAGCCGACATACATCACGTGGCGACTCGGTATAATCGACCATGCCTGGTCCGCGCTGGCGAGCCACACTGCCCTCCCGTGTCCACCACACTGTCTGCGTGCCAACCTCCTTATTACGCGCCACCACACGAGGTTACAACCGGTCAAAGATCTCACGTCCTCCGTAGCACTTTCACGGAAGCAAAAACGCAGATATCGACAGCAGAGGGAAAAAGACAACCAAGCAACCACTTAATGGCTGGTTCAACTGGCTCTGAGCACTATGGGACTTTACCGAGCGAGGTGGCGCAGTGGTTAGACACTGGACTCGCATTCGGGAGGACGACGGTTCAATCCCGCGTCCGGCCATCCTGATTTAGGTTTTCCGTGATTTCCCTAAATCACTCCGGGCAAATGCCGGGATGGTTCCTCTGAAAGGGCACGGCCGACGTCCTTCCCCGTCCTTCCCTAATCCGATGAGACCGATGACCGCGCTGTCTGGTCTCCTTCCCCAAACCAACCAACGAACCTAAGGACATCACACACATCCATGCCCGAGGCAGGATTCGAACCTGCGACCGTAGCGGTCGCTCGGTTCCAGACTGTACCGCCTAGAACCGCACGGCCACTCCGGCCGGCAGCCACTTAATGACAGACAACATATCAAACAAACATGTCAGGGGAAGAAAAGGAAAACCAATGCAATCTAAACACAAGGTGTAGCACGAGTCGATACACGGCTCACTTCCTTTCCGCAGTCTGCACGCCTTACAGGAGAACAATATACAGGGTGTTACAAAAAGGTAAGGCCAAACTTTCAGGAATCGTTCCTCACACACAAATAAAGAAAAGATGTTATGTGGACACGTGTCCGGAAACGCTTAATTTCCATGTTAGAGCTCATTTTAGCTTCGTCAGTATGTACTGCACTTCCTCGATTCACCGCCAGATGGCCCAATTGAAGGAAGGTAATGTTGACTTCGGTGCTTGTGTTGGCATGCGACTCATTGCTCTACAGTACTAGCATCAAGCACATCAGTACGTAGCATCAACAGGTTAGTGTTCCTCACGCTCAGTGGAGCACGTTATCATGATTTCATACGGGATACTCTACCTGTGCTGCTAGAACATGTGCCTTTGCAAGTACGACACAACATGTGGTTCATGCACGATGGAGCTCCTGCACATTTCAGTCGAAGTGTTCGTACGCCTCTCAACAACAGATTCGGTGACCGATGGATTGGTAGAGGCGGACTAATTCCATGGCCTCCACGCTCCCCTGACCTCAACCCTCTTGACTTCCATTTATGGGGGCATTTGAAAGCTCTTGTCTACGCAACCCCGGTACCAAATGTAGAGACTGTTCGCGCTCGTATTGTGGACGGCTGTGATACAATACGCCATTCTCCAGAGCTGCATCAGCGCATCAGGGATTCCATGGACTCATGGATGCCTGTATCCTCGCTAACAGAGGACATTTTGAACATTTCCTGTAACAAAGTGTTTGAAGTCACGCGGGTACGTTCTGTTGCCGCGTGTTTCCATTCCATGATTAATGTGATTTGAAGAGAAGTAATAAAATGAGCTCTAACATGGAAAGTAAGCGTTTCCGGACACATGTCCACATAACATGTGTGTGAGGAATGTTTCCTGAAAGTTTGGCCGTACCTTTTTGTAACACCCTGTATATATACATCCACATGTACATCTACGTAGATACTCCGCAAGCCACGTTACGGTGCGTGGCGGAGGCTGCCCTGTGTCGCTACTTGTCATTCCACTCTCAAACAGAGCGAGGGGAAACGACCGCCTTTGTGGCTCCGCGTGAACCCTGATTCTCGAATCTTATCTTTGTGGTCCTTACTTGCGATGTGTGTTATCGTTAGTAGAATAGTTCGTCTATCAGCTTCAAATCCCGGTTCTAAATTTTCTCAGTAATGTTTCTCTAAAAGAACGCCCATTTGAGTTCTCGAAGCATCTGCGTAACAATTACGTGTTGTTCCGACGTACCGGTAACAAATCTAGGAGCCCACCAATGAATTACTTCCATCGGACCTGGTCCGGATCCTAAACACTCAAGCAGTACTCAAGAAGGTCGCACCAACGTCCTATATGCGGCCTCCTTTACAGGTGAACCACTCTTTCCTAAAATTCTCCTAATAAACCGAAGTCGACCATTCCCTTTCCCTACCAAAGTACTCACATGCTCGTTCTACCTCATATCGCTAGATATTTACACGACTCGACTGTGTGAAACAGGAGACTAGTAATACTGTATACGAATATAACAGGTTTGTTCTTCCTACCCGTCTGCATTTTTCACACTTAGAGCTTGGTGCCATTCATCACACCGACTAGAATTTTTGTCTAAGTCGTCTTGTATGCTCCTTGCCGTATATCATGGCATTATCAGCAAACAACCGCGGATTTCTGGCCTCTCCCTCCGTCGAATTATTTATGTGTGTAGAGAACAAAAGTGGTCCTATCACATTGCCCTAGTGAACTCCTGACGATACCCTTGTGTCTCATGAACATTCGCAATCGACGACGACACACTGGGTTCTGTTACTTAAGAAGTCCTCTAGCCTCTCTCACATGTGTGAACTTATTTCATATGCTCGTACCTTCGCAGTACACAATAGTCATTAATTTTCTTAGGCCTCTCAGTTGTTAACGAACAACAGGAACACATCCTTTATATCTGCACCTTGCCATCCTACAATGATATCACAATACGCACAGTCCAGACACACACAGGGATAGAGCATTTTGGTTCATTTTGAAAAGGGAACGCACATTTCCTGTAAAACCGAAAGGGCTGAAACTAGAAATGGATACCATCAAAGCAGTTGCAATGAGTAGTGTAACTCAATAAAATCAATTGGCAAAATGTTCAGTAAAATACTAACCAACATTTGTAATAGAAACGCTATAGGAAAAACAACTTAAAATGTAATTCCATTAGGAAGTTTGTGCTCCACGACCACAAACAAGTATTGCCAACAACGGAAACTCCAGCATTGATCGTATATATTTGAAACAATTTTTTTACTTCGTATCGAATCATTTTGAATGCTAAAATGAAATGAAAACACACAAAGTCAAACTTAAAAGATCCATACACAAACACCTGTCATTTTACGATAGAGAAAATTAGCTTTTACAAGGTAAAATAGCCAAAGTAAAAGAGCCAAAGAAACTGGTGCACCTATCTAATGTCGGGTAGGGCCCCTGCTAGCACTCAGAAGTGCCGCGACACGATGTGCCATGGACTCGACTAATGTCTGAAGTACATCTTCCCCTACATCTACATGATTACTCTGCTATTCACAATAATGTGCCTGGCAGAGGTTTCAATGAACCACCATCAAAAAATGGTTCAAATGGCTCTGAGCACTATGGGACTTAACTTCTGAGGTCATCAGTCCCCTAGAACTTAGAACTACTTAAACCTAACTAATCTAAAGACATCACACACATCCATGCCCAAGGCAGGATTCAAACCTGCGACCGTAGCGGTCGCGCGGTTCCAGACTGTAGCGCCTAGAACGAACCACCTTAAAGCCGTCTCTCTACTGTTCCTCTCTCTAACGGCGTGCGGGAAAAAACGATCACTTAAATTTTTCTGTACGAGCCCTGATTTCTCTTGTTTTATCGTGATGATCATTTCTCCCTATGTAGGTGGGTGCCAACAGAATGTTTTCGCAATCGGAGGAGAAAACTGGTGATTTCATGAGAAGATCCCGTCGCAACGAAAAACGCTTTTGTTTTAATGATTGCCACTCCAATTCTCGCATCATGTCTGTGGCACTATCTCCCCTGTTTCGCAATAGTACAAAACGAACCGCCCTTCTTTGAACTTTTTCAGTATCATCCGTCAGTCCCACCTGATGCGGATTCCACACCGCACAGCAGTACTCCAGAACAGGGCGGACAAGTGTAGTGTGAGCAGTCTATTTGGTAGATGACTTGCACCTTATAAGTGTATTTGCTTTGCTCTACCCATAACATTATCTAGGTGATCGTTCCAAGTTAGGTTATTTGTAATTGTAATCCGTAAGTTTTTAGTTGAATTTACAGCCTTCACATTTGTGTGACTTATCGTGTAATTGAAATTTAGCGGATTTCTTTCAGTACTCATATGAATAACTTCACACTTTTCCTCATTCAGGGTCAATTGCCACATTTCGCACCATACAGATATCTTATCCAAATCATTTTGCAACACCTTTTGGTCTTCTGATGACTTTACAAGACGGTAAATGACAGTATCAGCTGCAAACAATCTAAGACGGGTACTCATATTGTCTCCTATATTGTTAATATAGATCAGGAACACTAGAGGTCCAATAACACTTCCTTGGGGAAAGCCGGATATTATTTCTGTTTCACTCGATGACTTTCCGGCTATTACTACGAACTGTGACTTTACTTACAGGAAATCACGAATCCAGTCGCACAGCTGAGGTGATATTCCATAGGCACGCAGTTCGGTTACAAGACGCTTGTGAGGAATGGTGTCGAAAGCCTTCTGGAAATCTAAAAATATGGAATCAATTTGACATCCCCTGTGGATACCACTCATTACTTCATGAGTATAAAGAGCTACTAGAGCTGGAGGGAACTCACACTATGAATGCTGCAACCCAGCAACATGTTTTCAGTCATCCACAGTCCAATGTCTGCGTTGACGGACCCAGGTGACGCGTAGAGCTTTCTGTCCTGCAATCATCAAGGGTACGCGAGTGGGCCTTCCGCACCGAAATCTCCTGTCGATGATGTTTCGTTGAATGGTTCGCGCACTGACACTTGTTGATGGCCCAGTATTGAAATCTGCAGCAATTTGCGGAAGGGCTGCACTTTGTCACGTAGCACTCTTCAGTCGATGTTGGTCCCGTTCTTGCAGGATCTTTTTGCGACCGTAGCGATGTCGGAGATTTGATGTTTCAGCGAATTCCTGATATTCACGGTAGACTCGTGAAATGGTCGTACGGAAATATCCCCACATCATCACTACCTCGGAGATACTGTGTCCCATCGCTAGTGAGACAAGTTAAATCTTGATAACCTGGCATTGTAGCAGCGATAACCGATCTAACAACTGCGCCAGACACATGTTATCTTATATAGGCGTTGCCGACCGCAGCGCCGTATTCTGCCTGTAGATAGTTCAGTATTTGAGTATGTATGCCTATACCAGTTTCTTTGGCGCTTCGGTGTACCATTGCAAGAAGAGTTGAGTGGTGGTGTACAAACACTCCCGAACGTTGGACATGTCTGCCATCACAGTGGGAAATTCTACAAAGCATCCTGCTTTGTTATCCAAGCAAAATAACCCATGTTCTGGAGTTGCTTCCTGCTGACCTGCCAACAATACAAGCGTTCGCTTTGGAATTTCTTGTTCACATGGAGGTGGACAATGAACGTCGACGGAACATTCTGTGGACAAATGAACCCCTTTTCCAAGGTCATGTCAATAACAAGAATTGCAGAATATAGGCAAAAGGAAATACGCACGCACATCAACCAGTACCACTTCATCCTGCAAACGTAATTGTGTAGCGCGGTTTAATGGCATCATTGATCTTAAGACCGATTTTTTCGAAGAGATGAATTCTGCAGGTCCTCTTTAGCTGTACCATCACAGGCAAACGCTATGAGAGTCTTCTGCGCGCCAACGTCATTCCAATACTTCAAAAGCCGGCCTTTGTGGCCGAACGGTTCTAGGCGCTACAGTCTGGAACCTCGCGACCGCTACGGCCGCAGGTTCGAATCCTGCCTCGAGCGTGGGTGTGTGTGATGTCCTTAGGTTAGTTAGGTTTAAGTAGTTCTAAGTTCTAGAGGACTGATGACCTCAGGAGTTAAGTCCCATAGTGCTCAGAGCCATTTGAACCAATACTTCAAAAGCTTGCGTGTGGGTAGGATCATTTTTATGCAAGGTGGTATTCCTCCGCACATTGCACGGACAATGAAGTTGCTGCTGCAGAGGCATTTCGGAAACGCTAGCATTATCGGCCGTCATTTCTCTACAACCTGGCCGTCCAGATCAGCTGATCTTAATCCGTGTGTCTTATGGCTCTGGTGTCATCTGTAAAATGCTGTGTCCAGTGTCCCAATTACAAAAGTAGCTGAACTGAATGCATGCATTGCGCAGTGCATTCTGAACGTGATCCCTGAGACACTCCCATCTGTTACAGAAAATGCTGTTTCTCGATTTTAACTTGTGACAGAAAACAGTGCATACCGTAATGAACCTGGCTTGCCCCAGTCTCACGACAATTGGAAACCGATGTTATTTTGCTTTTCATGCGAGTTTTGGCCCCAAGAAAAATAGAAACCGAGGTCATTTTGTCTTTTATGGGGGTTTTGGCGTTAGGACAACTAAAAACGGATTTTTTACCATCCGATATCGTACGTCCTTGTCGTGTGGGTTGGCTTACCCAACTAACAGCACCACATCTGTTGGCTGCAGTTTTATGCAGTTATGATCACTGAACAGTACAGGGTGATGTAATCTGCAACTCAAACCATAGCCGTCGTATTCCGAATCAGCTGTCATTTGTAGCCGACCTCATTTGCATTAACAGGCGACGTTCACGAAACACGAAAAACACGCACTATTTAAAAGATTCAGCAGATTAACAATTTTGAGTATAAGGCAATGACATGTTCTACCATAATTTACATGAAATTAGAACATTTGCTCTTATGCTCCTTGGATTATATATATTTAACTTTCTTCTGAAATTAAAAAAAATTTTTTTCACAAAATTATATATATATAAAGCAATCATAAAGGCCGGGAGAGCGGTGTGCTGACCACACGCCCCTCCTATCTGCATCCTCATCTGAGGATGACACGGCGGTCGGATGGTCCCGATGGGCCACTTGTGGCCTGAAGACTGGGTATTTTGTGAGAAACTATTTAAGAGATTTGTGAATAATTTTCTCTTTTTATCTCTCTCCACATAATAAGCTTCCCTCATGAGGTTTTTGATTATATCGAATAGCAGAATTTTAATAACTTTTTAATTATAATTCTATAATGTTAATATAAAATTCCAGCAAAATTTCAACCACTTTGACCCATATCTCAGCTTAGAATTTCAAACTTTTTGTTTTCAGAACATTTATTTGGTTTGTAGAAAAAAGTGTACAGAATTTCTTAATTCTAGCCTTCATAGATTCTGAATAACATTATTTTCAGGTTCACCATAAGGTTGTTTCTTATGTTACCTCTTCAGGAGGACTCGGATTTGCGCTCAGGATCCTCTTTCCCTTTAAGGCTTCTCTTGCAGTTGATAGTTTCGTGCCTTCTGTCCTTTACCACGTCTTCAGCTGACATTTCAGCTGCAGAGCGGCACTTTATTTCTATTTTTCTTCAGATGTCTTGGGTGAAATTTCCAACCTTAAAGCACATTTCCTCGAATACCTTGTTCCTCCCTACGTTCGCTGGTTTGTTTTGTTTGTAAGATACGGACCAGAGTCACAGCTTGTCTATAAAACCAAAGGGTATGTATCACAACCTTGTTGCAAGTTTGCTTGAATGTAATCCACGGAATCATTGTTCACCGAGTTAGTATTGATGTGTTGCTTCAAATAGTGGTCATGGCAGGAAGGTTGCATCACACATTTAATTATTTTTCAGGCACTTCGGTTGCGAATTCATTACTGAAACTTTGGGAACTTATTGTCCATGAGTTCTATCAATAAATAAAAAAGAAATTGAAAACTGACATTTTCGGTTAATTTCAGCTTACAGCGCCAGCTATTGGTAAAATTTTTGTTGTTTTTCTTTTTTGTTCCATGACGTTTATCTATCGTCAGGAATATGCCCTTCAAATTTGACGTCATTCTGAGCAGTGCCTCTCTTTCTACAGCGTTATCAAACTGGAAATTTAATTATGGGCTACCTGTATATGAAAACGTTTGTTTTTATTTAAAAAGCTTTAAGAGTTTTCACATTAGGAAAATCTTGGGCATTATTTTCCACCATGTCCTCGTAGATGTACCCTCCACCACACACCGTGATGGCGGATAGGGATGGCATAAACCGACCGTTTAAAACCCAAACCGGTATTTTAGTTCTGAATAACAGGTATTTTCCGGCATTTGTTTGGTCTCAGTTACAACAGAAGTTTTTTCTTATTTTTTGCTAATAACCGCGTAAAAAACCGAAATAGGAATTAGCCATCTCATCAGCGTTAAATTTTTTCGTTTTTAAATCAACCTTTTCTAGAAAAGGAGTAATTTTTATTCGTAAAATTTACATTGGTTTGGAATATTGCGTTGCTATGGAAAATGGGAAAAGGGATTAATTCTGTTTTGTTAACAATGTCGACAGAAACGAGCAACAGTAAAAAAAACGAAATAGCGATTAGCCATCTCATCAGTGCTAAAATTTTTCGTTTTAAGAAAAGGAGTAAATTTCATTCGTAAAGTTTGCATTGGTTTGAAATATTGTGTTGTTGTGGGAAATGAGAAAAGCGATTATTGCAGTTTTATTAACAATGTCGACAGTATAGCATAAGAATAGGTACAGCACTGCTGAGACAATAATGTGCCCGTTGCTGTGTGTCGTGGCTTGAGGCATGCGTATAAGCTCTGTGTGTAGAACTTGACCCCTACGTGCTCTATGCGGTAGTTTCTCACTATCGTCGCCGGGCACCCGTTGTACTGCAGAATGGCATCAACCCTAGCTTAGAAATATTGTTAGAAAGTGACGTAGTAATGAAGAACAATGCTTCATTTGCTATAAAAGATGAAACATTTGTTTCCATTTCTATGACATAATAAAAGAGGGACGAAATAATGGTGACAGTAATAATTTAAAAACATAACAATTCATTCATGCTATTGGCTTATAGTAAAAATAGAAAGTAGAGATCTGTTTTCTTTGTGTACATAAGTTGGCTTTGAGTACACAATATGCCTTTATCTGCCTATAGCCCTTGAACAAACAACAAGAAAAATAGGGTCCTTCAACCTTTGTTGTTACCCTTTAGCACTGACCAAACTGTAGCGTGGCCCCTGATTATAACATGATTTTTAGACAGAGTTTCAAAAAATGAGAATTAGTAGGAGAATATCGGCGATTTTTTTTTTGCTGTATTCAAGCGCTTATCACTTTTTGAGAAAAGAAGCGAATGATGAATGGACTAGTTTTCTTGTCTTTGGCTATTTAATATAATATTTTGGTTGTTTGTATCTTGAACCGGAGAGAGTCAAATTTTATCAACCTTTGTGCAATTTCTACGTTTCTTTCAGGAAATAGTAGGAAAAACCTGACATCGGTTATTTTAGAAATCGTTTATTTTGAGCGGCTTTAACAGTCAGGTTGAATTGGCTTGGAGAAAAATTGGTAGAACCGCTAACCGGTTGTTTCAGCGATATCTGTCATCCCTAATGTCGGAGTACAGATGTAAATGTAGCTTTAAATCGGCTAGGAAGTTTCTGAAACTGATTAACACTTGTGACTGTGTAACCGCTCTTTAGAGAGTGGGTATTCAGAAATGAATAGTAGGTTAAATTCTGTAATACGAAATGACCCAAGAGCCAAAAAACGGTAGTTGTATTTCGAAGTAATAGTTAGTTAAAACTTTAAAAAGAGTAGATGTTTGAAATAGAGTAACGCCAAGTAGTACAAAGGGAATCCAAGGAAGAGCTCCGTTTTGTTTTGAATTTAATATACAAACCAATGCGCAGCACTGTTGGATCTTTTGAGTCTGTTTTCAGTGGTGCATGCTCACAGTCTTCCGTGGTACTTGGAAGTTAGGGATTATAAGCCTAATTATATATCACTCTGATAAATGGATCGGACATTGGAGTGGTAGGTAATAGATGATTTTGAGATATTGGGACAGAAAATAGTTGGACATTATCATACTAATATCTTTGACAATCGTTGTCAATTTCCCCACCATGTTATAGTACTGGGTGGAGATTTTAATTTGCCGGATATCGACTGGGAGGCTCAAACGTTCATAAAGGATGGCAGGGACAAAGAATCCGGTGAAATTTTTTAAGTGCTTTATCTGAAAACTACCTAGAGCAGTTAAACAGAGAACCGACTCGTGGCGATAACATATTAGACCTTCTGGTGACAAACAGACCCGAACTATTTGAAACAGTTAACGCAGAACAGGGAATCAGCGATCATAAAGCGGTTACTGCATCGATGATTTCAGCAGTAAATAGAAATATTAAGAAAGGTAGGAAGATTTTTCTGTTTAGCAAAAGTGACAAAAAGCAGATTACAGAGTACCTGACGGCTCAACACAAAAGTTTTGTCTCGAGTATAGACAGTGTTGAGATCAGTGGACAAAGTTCAAAACCATCGTTCAATATGCGTTAGATGAGTATGTGCCAAGCAAGATCGTAAGAGATGGCAAAGAGCCACCGTGGTACAACAACCGAGTTAGAAAACTGCTGCGGAAGCAAAGGGAATTTCACAGCAAACATAAACATAGCCAAAGCCTTGCAGACAAACAAAAATTACGCGAAGCGAAATGTAGTGTGAGGAGGGCTATCCGAGAGGCGGTCAATGATTTCGAAAGTAATGTTCTATATACTGACTTGGCAGAAAATCCTAAGAAATTTTGGTCTTATGTCAAATCAGTAGGTGGATCAAAACAAAATGTCCAGACACTCTGTAACCAAAATGGTACTGAAACAGAGGATGACAGACTAAAGGCGGAAATACCAAATGTCTTTTTCCAAAGCTATTTCAAAGAGGAAGACTACATAGTAGTTCCTTCTCTAGGTTGTCGCACAGATGACAAAATGGTAGATATCGAAATAGACGACAGAGGGATAGAGAAACAATTAAAATCGCTCAAAAGAGGAAAGGCCGCTGGACCTGATGGGATACCACTTCGATTTTACACTGAGTAAGCGAAGGAACTTGCCCCCCCCCCCCCCCCCCCCCCCCTTCTTGCAGCGGTGTACCGTAGGTCTCTAGAAGAGCGAAGCGTAACAAAGGACTGGAAAAGGGCACAGGTCATCCCCGTTTTCAAGAAGGGACGTCGAACAGCGGTCTATAACCTGTATCTCTAACGTCGATCAGTTGTAGAATTTTGGAACACGTATTATGTTAGAGTATAATGACTTTTCTGGAGATTAGAAATCTACTCTGTAGGAATCAGCATGGGTTTCGGAAAAGACGGTCGTGTGAAACCCAGCTCGCGCTATTCGTCCACGAGACTCAGAGGGCCATGACACGGGTTCACAAGTAGATGCCGTGTTTCTTGGCTTCCGCAAGGCGTTCGGTACAGTTCCCCACAGTCGTTTAATGAACAAAGTAAGAGCATATGGACTATCAGACCAATTGTGTGATTGGATTGAAGAGTCCCTAGATAACAGAACGCAGCATGTCATTCTCAATGGAGAGAAGCCTTCCGAAGTAAGAGTGATTTCAGGTGTACCGCAGGGGAGTGTCATAGGACCGTTGCTATTCACAATATACATAAATGACCTTGGGGATGACATAGAAAGTTCACTGAGGCTTTTTGCAGATGATGCTGTGGTGTATCGAGAGGTTGTAACAATGGAAAATTGTACTGAAATGCAGGAGGATCTGCAGCGAATTGACGCATGGTGCAGGGAATGGCAGTTGAATCTCAATGTAGACAAGTGTAATGTGCTGCGAATGCATAGAAAGATTGATCCCTTATCGTTTAGCTACAAAATAGCAGGTCAGCAACTGGAAGCAGTTAATTCCATAAATTATCTGGGAGTACGCATGAGGAGTGATTTAAAATGTAATGATCATATAAAGTTGACCGTCGGTAATGCAGATGCCAGACAGAGATTCATTGGAAGAATCTTAAGGAAATGCAATCCGAAAACAAAGGAAGTAGGTTACACTACGCTTGTTCGCCTACTGCTTGAATACTGCTCAGCAGTGTGGGATCCGTACCAGATAGGGTTGGTAGAAAAGATCCAACGGAGAGCAGCGCGCTTCGTTACAGGATCATTTAGTAATCGCGAAAGCGTTACGGAGATGATAGATAAACTCCAGTGGAAGACTCTGCAGGAGAGACGCTCAGTAGCTCGGTACGGGCTTTTGTTAATGTTTCGAGAACATACCTTCACCGATGAGTCAAGCAGTATATTGCTCCCTCCTACGCATATCTCGCGAAGAGACCATGAGGATAAAATCAGAGAGATTAGAGCCCACACAGAAACATACCGACAATCCTTCTTTCCACGAACAATACGAGACTGGAATAGAAGGCAGAACCGATAGAGGTACTCAAGGTACCCTCCGCCACACACCGTCAGGTGGCTTGCGGAGTATGGATGTAAATGTAGATGTAGATGTCGATGTAGAAGGCGATTCTGCTAATAAACCTGAGATATATAGTGGCCGTGAAAACTCTAAATTTGTGCGGAACAGACATTGAAAGAACTCTTATGAGTAAAATCGTGTCGTGAGAATTAAGAAGCTTAGACATTATAAAGCCAGGGACATATTTATGATTTATCAGATATTAATGGTAAAGGACAGTTTCGTGGGAAATCATGTCTTTGGTGATAGGAACGCGAAGGAATGTGGCACGGACTAACTGTTATTATGCCGAAACAATACACACTAGGATCAACTCCTTCTTCATTAATTCCCTAGTGCAATCTCTCATTAATTTAAGAAGTGAATTTGTCAATAAAAAAGAATAATACGAGACTTTCTCCGAGTTTTCTAAATCCCAAAAATCAGCTAGTACATAGACAATTATATCTGTGAACATTCAAGGATTATTGAGAAAAGCTGATCAACCTGTTACGAACAGATAGTAGGATTTAACGAAGGTACATTGGCTACAAAAGTTGTTGTTGTGGTCTTCATTCCAGAGACTGGTTTGATGCAGCTCTCCATGCTACTCTATCCTGTGCAAGGTTCTTCATCTGCCAATACCTACTGCAACCTACATCCTTCTGAATCTGTCTAATGTATTCATCTCTTGGTGTCCCTCTACGATTTTTACCCTCCACTCTGCCCTCCAATACTAAATTGATGATCCCTTGATGCCTCAGAACATGCCCTACCAATCGATCCCTTCTTCTAGTCAAGTTGTGCCACAAATTTCTTTTCTCCCCAATTCTATTCAATACCTCCTCATCAGTTATGTGATCTACCCATCTAATCTTCAGCATTCTTCTGTAGCACCACATTGTGAAAGCTTCAATTCTCTTCTTGTCCAAACTATTTATCGCCTACGTTTCACTTCCATAAATGGCTACACTCCATACAAATACTTTCAGAAAAGACTCCCTGACACTTAAATCCATACTCGATGTTAACAAATTTCTCTTCTTCAGAAACGCCTTCCTTGCCATTGCGTCTACATTTTATATCCTCTCTACTTCGACCATCATCAGTTGTTTTGCTACCCAAATAGCAAAATTCCTTTACTACTTTAAGTGTCTCATTTATTAATCTAATTCACGCAGGATCACTCGATTTAATTCGACTACATTCCATTATCCTCGTTTTGCTTTTGTTGATGCTCATTTTATATCCTCCTTTCAAAGCACTGTCCATTTCGTTCAGCTGCACTTCCATGTCCTTTGCTGTCTCTGACAGAATTACAATGTCATCAGCGAACCTCAAAGTTTTTATTTCTTGTCCATAGATTTTAATTCCTATTCCGGATTTTATTTTGTTTCCTTCATCGCTTGCTCAAATCAACTTATATGGGGAACAAACATTAGAAAAATTCCCGAGTAATAAACAAAATCACTGTCTTTGGACACGTCGTGGTCGAAAGTGTATGAAATATCTCTGGAAATAGAAAACGAGATCAATTTTCAACTGCTAGTTCACACAATTAGATTCACAACGTAATTCAAAGATCTTTTATGCCCGATCCACACGGCAGGGAATGGTACTTAACTAGCCGAGACAATATACAGGGTGAAAAGTATTTAAACTGACAAACTCTGGGAAGTTGTAGGGGACATCAAAACAAATATTTTTCCCTAATGTCATTTTTTTCCTATGAGGATTATTTAAACCGATTGAGGTCGTATTACGCTCTTCAGTTGTTAGAGGGCGTATTACGCTCTTCAGTTGTAGGCAACTGCTATCCACCAATGTAGTAGTGCACTGTCTCTGTTTACTAATGGAGCGATACAGTTGGAGTGAGTACACTGATATGGTTGGTGCGTACTACGTAGCGCACCACAACGGCCGAGCTGCACAGCGGGTTTATCAACAACAATATCCTAATCGCCGTATCCCGCATCATACGACCTTTTCTGCTGTGTACCAATGTCTGCGTGAGATCGGGTTAGTTTAGCAGATTACCTGGTCAGGGACGCCGTTGCACGGTAAGAACGCTGCGATTTGAGGAAGCTGTGGAGTGGGATCCTTCAATCAACGCTCGTGCAATTGCACTTGACATGGGGACGAAGCAGACGAATGTAAGAACAGCCCTCCGAGAGGAATTGTTACATCCATTTAACTTACAGCGTGTCCACAACGTGGAACCATTTGATTATCCACCCAGAACACAGTTTTCGCAGTAGTACCTGGAACAGTGTGAAATGCATCCTACATTTTCATTCTCTGTGTTGTTTACCGATGCAGCAACGTTCGGGCGTGATGGAATCTTCGGCATGCACAATTCGCATGTTTTGAGTGAGGATAACTCACATGCCACAGTTACTACCGCTCACAAAGTTCGGCTCTTCGTTAATGTGTGGGTCGGTGTGGTTGGGGACTGTTTAATTGGGCCGTATCTGCTACCTAGGCCATTAAGTGGCAGGCACTATTACAATTTTCTCGCCAGAGCATTGCGAGAATTGCTGGAAGACGTCCCGCTCCCTACGAGACAACACATGTGGTTCCAACATGACGGGGCGCCGGAACATTTCAGTCGTCGTGTGCGTCGATTCTTGGACCGACGGTTCCCAGAAATTCGGATTGGCAGAGGTGGTCCTGTACTATGGCCTGCTCGATCACCAGATATGTCCCCTCTGGACTTTTTTTTTGTGTGGAGAGGGATGCGCAACCTTGTTTACGCAACTCCTGTTGCATCAGAAGAGGATCTGGTTGCCCGGATAGTAGCAGCAGCAGAAAACAATTCAGGATACTCCTGGGGTTTTTGCCCATGTCAGACAGAACATTATCTGACGGCCGATGTGACTGAGCGGCTCTCGGCGCTTCAATCTGGAACCGCGAGACCGCTACGGTCGCAGGTTCGAATCCTGCCTTGGGCATGGACGTGAGTGATGTCCTTAGGTTAGTTAGGTTTACGTAGTTCTAAGTTCTAGGGGACTGATGACCTTAGCTGTTGTGTCCCATAGTTCTCAGAGCCATTTGAACTATTTGGTGTAACCTTTGTTTACGTGTCAATAGAGGCATTTCTGAAAATCCACTGTAATTTAAATTGGGTTGCGTTAATGGAAAAGCGCTTGTTGGTTTAATTAATTTGCCGCCAGAGAAATCTTCCTCTGCCGGTTTAGATACTCCTCGTAGGAAAAAATGACATTAGGGACAAATATTTGTTTTGATGTCCCCTGTAACCTCCCGGAGTTTGTCGGTTTAAATACTTTTCACTCTGTATACACAAACTTGTGAGTTCAGCTCCGCTGCCGAAGGGGGTTCAAATGGCTCTGAGCACTATGGGACTAAACATCTGAGGTCATCAGTCCCCTAGAACTTAGAACTACTTAAACGTAACCAACCTAAGGACATCATACACATCCATGTCCGAGGCAGGATTCGAACCTGCGACCGTAGCAGTCACAAGGTTCCGGACTGAGCGCCTTAACCGCGAGACCACCGCGCCCGGCGCCGAAGAGGCGAACGTCGAAGCATCAGGGCAGTTGCGACGACGGTGGGTCGCAAGCAGTTTGTTGTCAACACAAAGTATTTTGGTGACAGGAATGTTAGTGTTATGGCTATGACGGTGTCGCGCTGGCCCAGAGGCCAGGAGTCAGTGGGACGTCACGCGACGTCTCAATTTCGCAGTGGTGTCGCGGAGAGCTGTTTTGATTTGCGCATCATCTGCGCTGTCGTTCGTAATCACGTGGCGCGCCAGGCGCTGGGGGGGACGCTGCGGCCTGTTTAAAATGTGCCGGGAGCTGTGCAGTCCCGAAGTCGCCGTCATGGTGTGTGCGGAGCTTCTGCTGGCCGGCGTTGCCGTGGCGCTTCTGTTGTACCTGGTCAAGGCGGCCTACTCGAGGCCGCACAACTTCCCTCCAGGTGAGCTACGGCGGCCGTGGTCGAGCGACCAGGGTTGCCAAGTTAGCAGAACTTCCGGTAATTTGCCTATCGAAGTCGCGGTGTGCAATCGGCACATATCGAACGTGCGATTGTAAATCGATCATGCGACTCTCTCTTCGCGGGCGTTATGAGTACGTTTACGGTGGTCACTACAGCAACGACAAAAGCAGAGCGTTAAAAAAAAATAATTGTAATTGCAAAGGAGACGACTTACCTCCAGGAAACGTTAGCGACAGCCCCGGACATTTGCACAAGCCCCGCCCATTTACCCCCTCCACGCCTACCCCCTCGCCACATCAACCAAACGCGCATCAATATGATCTTTGGTAGTCCTCATTGCTGTCGTGTTTTCGATCGTCGTTTTTTGTTTTACCGCGGTTGTTCATACTAGCAGTGTTGTGCTGTTAGTACTTCCTAGCAGTTTGTGTAATACTGTCAAAATGAAACATAGGTATGCACTCTCAATAAAGTTATCGTACACAAGGTACCTAATTTTGACTGTTGCGGCCAACTGCTGTCAGAACTGATATCTAACAGACATTAAAGTGCGATAAGATGTGTTGGAGTGACACTGGCGAAATTATGTACATATGTTTAACAATAGTCAGCTCTAAAGCTCTCAAACACTGAAGAAGAACTCAAAGTAATTTTGTGTCTGCTATAAGCAAGCAGGCATAAGAGTTCACAAGTAAAAATACACCCATTACACAGGCAAATATTAATGAAGAAATCTTCAACTTTTGTAGTCCTGTCTTCGTTAAAAATTATCAATATACCGTAATATTAATGAAGAATGTCACTGTATAAGTATCTGACTGCTTGCATTACGAATTTCTACATTATCCAAATCTTATATTCTTAAGTATTAATGAGGTAATCAGAAACAAACCAAGACATCGACTTTGCCTTGTTTATGCACAACATTGACATTAGACAATCGAGATAATGGACAGCATCCTTGGCGATACTACCAATTAATATTTCCCAACAGAATTTCTTACACTACCCGGGTACTGAAATGTAGACATTCACGGCCGGAAAAATCATGTCCATTATAATTATCCGGACTGTTATGCCGTGGTCGGTTGATGAATTCTGTGTCAATTCCCAACGTTTCGTCTCCGACTGCGGGAGACATCTTCAAGGGGGTCCGTAGCTCGATGGAAGGTCCAACGCACCCACTGGCTCGCTACTGACCCCCTTGAAGATGTCTCCCGCAGTCGGAGACGAAACGTTGGGAATTGACACAGAATTCATCAACCGACCACGGCATAACAGCCCGGATAATTATAATGGACATGACTACGCGAGGTGACGGAAATTTGCGCTCACTGCATTTAACAAATATCAGATGTTTTGATATAGTGCAGATGAAAGCTCATGAAATAAAAAAGACAGTGTGGGTACCATTTTCATTTTTCTTTCTTACTGATGATTTTTCAACTCGCATATTCTATGAACATATTTCTGATTCTTTTCACAATGGTACCAGAAAAACTGTATTTCGTGCTAACTACTGATTTTCTCCCTTGTTATGACTGGCATATCTGTGATACGAACAACTTTGACGTTGGAACATGCGGCACACCATGGGCGGAGCTTAGGATATGGATTGGTGTGGAGGGGGGTGAATGGGTGGGACTTGTGCACCGTCCGGGGCTGTCGCTGACGTTACCTTACCTTACTTGTTGTCGGTGTTGTCCTCATGCGAAAGGCCATGTGACGTGTGCGCTACAGGGACAGTTCCCTTTTTGCCATAGGCTGGGTAAACTCTGCCAATATCACGCAAACGCAAGTTGTGTAAATAGAGAATCTGAAACAAATACAGTTCGTCCCTTTGTCCTGGACGCCTTTCTATTTTAATGGAAGACTTTACAAATTTCTTTAGCCGCTCGACATTCTGCGTGTTCACTTTGGGGTCATCCGAAGACACGAACTCTACAGAGTGGTTCACGAATTCGTGGTCGAATCCTTCAACTTTCAGAGTCTTGTAGGACTGATTTCCGTCTGTAACGACTTTAGTACTAGGCAGCATGAAGTGCTTTTCAGATCCACTAATGTGACCTTGTCTCGGGACAATACTCTCACAACGAAACACTTCCTGGACTCTCTCTCTATTCCACTGAATACCCAAATATGATCTATTTCACTCTTTGAAGGTCGTCCTCTCTGGTTCTTCTTCCTTCTATGAGATTCCCCTACTTCCACAATTCTACTCACTCCACCAATTGATACACTGTCACTACCACATAACAGTCTTCTCTGGAAAACCCGAGTTCGTCACACATGGTATTAGCAGATAATTCAGTTTCCGATGCTGCTGCATGCAACGCGTAGTCTCGAATCCAGCAAGACAGAAGAAAATTAGATTAGAT
Source organism: Schistocerca gregaria (assembly GCF_023897955.1). NCBI lineage: Eukaryota > Metazoa > Arthropoda > Insecta > Orthoptera > Acrididae > Schistocerca > Schistocerca gregaria. Next base: position 193,732,151 of record NC_064929.1, on the reverse strand, counting down.
TAGATTAGTTTTTCGTTCCATAGATCCGTGCTGAGGAGATCCTCGTGGACGTGTTGTTTATTTTTAAGCTGAAATAACAATACTAATAGTATGAATATATACATCATTTGTTTCTATCAAAACATTCGTCAGTGGAGTAAAAGGAGTTGGCCACTAGTAAGTCTTTCAGGCTTCTTTTAAACTGATCTTTATTTGCAACTAAATTTTTTATGTTTGCTGTCAAATTATTGAAGATGAGTGTTCCTGAGTAGTGGACCCCTTTTGAACTAAAGTAAGTGCTTTTAAGTCCTTGTGCAGATCATTTTTATTCCTGGTATTGTATGTATGAACTGAGCTGTTTGTTGGAAAAAGAGATATATTATTTAGGACAAATTTCATTAAGGAGTAAATATACTGAGAGGCAGTAGTTGGTATACCCAGTTCTTTGAAGAGGTTTTTACAGGACCTCCGTGAATTTACCCCTCAAATAATATGTATTAAACGCTTTTGGACTCTGAAAACTTTTGTTTGACTTGTTACCCCAAAATATTATGCCATATGACATTATGGAATGAAAGCAGGCAAAGTATGCAAGCTTTTTCATTTTTATGTCGCCTATGTCAGCTAACACTCTAATTGCAACTACAGATTTGTTAAGGTATTTCTGGAGTTCTGTGGTGTGCTCCACCCAACTGAATTTATTATCAAGTTGTAATCCCAGGAATTTAAGACTGTCGACCTCTTCTATCTGCTCTTCTTCATACTTTATGCATATGCTGGTGGAAACCTCATACAGGTTCTGAATCGCATATAGTGAGACTTTTCAAGGTTTAATGTCAGTGAGTTGGCTTTAAACCATATATTAATAACCGTGAAAATATCATTAGCAGATCTTTGCAGAACTACATTCAACATACTATTTATTGCAATACTTGTGTCATCTGCAAACAAAACGAACTCTGCTTCTGGCAGTGTAACTGATGAGAGATCATTAATGTACACAAGAAAAAGCTATGGCCCTAAGATGGATCCTTGTGGCACACCACATGTAATTTCTTCCCATTCTGATGATGGCTGATGACTAGTCGTTTGCATTTTGTTTCCTGTTAGTGAGGAATGACTTCAACCATTTTGCAGCACTGCCCGTGAGACCATAGAATTCTAATTTATTGAAAGAAACGTCACGAACACCAGACAGCACACTCGCTATCGACTGAAATCGTCTGGGTTTCCCAAGTGTGGAGGAATCTAATTTAGAGCAACTAAAGGAACGAAGGAAAACAGATGAAAATGACGATCACAAATAATTGATCATAATGTCCGCAATATGACGTGCATGAGCGATTTGCAATCACACGTTCGATATGTGTGGTTTGGACCCTGCGAGTTCGATAGGCAATCATTCTTGTAAATTACCGAGTTTCCGCTAAATTTTACGGATTTTACACTCTGTCAGAGGGTGAAATTTTGCATTTAGCGCTCGACGAATTTGTGGATTTATGTCTGCAACAATATTTTCCAGCCTTCTTTTTTTTTCAATCATATCAACCAACTAGGATCATGTTAACAACTTCAGTTCCTCTTCTTCCTTTGTTGTTGTTTCCTATTTTTGCAGTATTCCCTCATTCTCTCCCCATGAAGTCTCTTCCTTTCTTCTGTCCACGTTGTTCCTGATTTATATTTCTCTTGGTATGAAAGCATTCCAAATTCCGTATTTTATTTTTAAACGGTTTCTGTCTGCTAATTCTGATTCTTTGAAGCTGTTTCTTTCTAGATCTTTCCTTACTTTTGTAATCCCTGCTATTGTTGATTTCTTCTTCCAGAAATGTAGGAGTATTTGTTTCGTTAGTCTATTTCCATCCATTCGGCAGAGGTGTCCGCAAAAGGTTAATCTTCGTTTGGCCATTATTTCAGATTTTTTCTCTATATTTTTGTAGATCTCCTCATTACTTCTTATTTTCCAACCATATTCAGTATTTATTGCACCCATTATTTTTCTAATAATCCCTCTTTCCAGTACCTCTAGTCTGTCCATCTTACAGTTCATCGTTAGGCATGCAGATCCATATAAACATTCTGGTTGTACCAATGTGGTGTAGTTAAATTTTGTTTTTCTATGTATACATTTTCTGTTGTAAATATTTTTGGTCAAACCATATGCTCTTTCCATTTTGTTAATTCTTACAAGTACTGCAGATTTTTTCTTGTCCATTCTGTTGTATAGTCTCTCCAAGATCTTTAATAAATTTATTTACTCTCTCTATGTGACCTATTTGTGTTTCTATGAATTTTGGCGCATTTTTTAAATATATGTCATGAATTTTGTTTTTTCAGCTGAAATTTTGTGACCAATTCTGTTTGCTGTGTTTTCCAGAAGGTTTATCTGAATAACTGCCAGTGTCAGGTTTTCTGAAAGTACTGCAAAATCATCCGCAAAAGCCAAGCAGTTTACCTTAATTCCATTTGTTTTCCTTCCCAAAGTTATTGGTTCAATTTTGTGAATTTTTAGCTCCAAATTCCAGATCCTTACAATTTTTGCTAGAACACAATTAAACAGTAAAGGAGATAAACTGTCACCTTGTCTAACACCACTTTTTATTTCAAATGGCTGAAATTCTTCTGCCATAAATTTGGCTTTATATATTGTACCTGTTAGTGTGTCACAAATTATATTTGCAATTTTGGTTTACCACCAAATTCTCTAATCATCTTATCTCTTGTTTCTCTGCCTATACAATCAAGTGCTTTTTTGGAATCAATAAATGACACTATTATTGTTTTGCTCGTTAATATTCTATGGCGAATTATTGACTTTAAGTTAAAAATTTGTTCTGCACAGTATCTTTCCTTTCGAAAACCACGCTGACATTCTCCCAATGTTTGTCTAAAGTATGTACCACCCTGTTCAGGAGAATTTTTTATAATATTTTGTATGACACTGGCAGAAGTGACACTCCTCTGTAACTATTGACATTTTGTTTGTCTCCCTTTTTATGTAGCGAGTGAATTGTTGCTGTTTTCCATTCAACTGGAATCTTTTCGATTTTCCAAATGTTCTCAAGAAGCAGTTGTAGATTATTTATGATTTTTGGTTCTGACCACTTCAATAATTCTGCAGTAATGGAGTCTTCACCACTTACTTTATTGTTTTTGAGTGTTTTGATAGCCTCGTGAATTTCTGGTTCTGTTGGTGGGAAATCTCCTCTGGGTTTTCAGGTATCACTGGAAATTATAATTGATCTCTTGGAACTGGAAAGCTTAACAGCTCTTCAAAAAAATTTGCTAAAATTTCACAATTTTCTTTGTTGTTTAATCCCATTTTCCCATTTTCATCTTTGAAACAAGTAATTGGTGCCTGATATCCTTTAAATATGTGTTTAAGAGCTTGGTAAACATTTCTAGCATTATTTTCGGTGAAATTTTCTTTTATTTCAATAACATGAGAAATTTCTAATTTTCTTTTGCTTTTCCAGTTTATTTTTGATTTTTAATTTCTTTGTTGTGTGAATCGTTCACGGTCTTCCTCTTTTTTTGAACATCTCCATTTCCTTCATTTTTGAGTCTTTGTATTACTGCTTCTTCACACTCCTCATTCCACCATATTTTTGGCCAATCCTAAGGTTTTCTCTGCTGCTTGAGTTATTTGCATCTGGAGTTCACGCCAATCACCTTCTTCACTTGTCTCAATTTCTTATTTAAATTTTTCTACGTTTTCTTCTGTAATATTAGCTGTAGTGGTGTTGTATTTGATCACTTTCTTGGTCGCATTTTTTGTTTTAGATGGGAGACATTTTATTTTAATCTTAGATAGATAATTATCAGAGTCGAATTCCCCATTTGTGACTATTTTAACATTTTTTAGATATGGATACATGATCCTGTTTAAATTATCCTAGGTTTGGATTAGGATGTCACCAAGTTTTGGTTTTTCTTGGTAGTTTGCAGAAATCTGAAGACATGAGTTTCAACTGGAACATTTTATACATATTCCATTGTACAATTTGAAATTATGTTTAGTGTGAAAAATCCTAAAGTGGCGACAATATGGCTCCAGCTAACTCTTAAAAATCAGATTTTGATATAGTGTTTCTCCTGCCTCAACACAACAAAGCAATCTTTCCCAGTCTTAGTTCATTGCTTTTAGCATTGCAGTTACTGTGGTCCGAAGTCGGTACAGTGCATAGTGTTGAATTGTTAATGTTTATTGTGCAATTAATCGCGTTGTAATCAGTGATTTTCTCTACTTTTTTATTAGTTGTCTCATCAAAATGTGGAAGAAGAAGGACAAAAAACACACCCAAAAGTTTAGAAACAGTGGCTTAACAACAGACAATTGAAAGACTGGCTTGTTCAGATCCCCGTCGATCCTTCTAGTGTGCGGTTTCAATTTTGCCAGTGCAATTTCAATTAGCGCCTTTGGATTTACTGAATCATTCAAAAAGCGTGTAAAAGCTGCGGCACCCTTTCCTGCACTGGGGCAGTTGAAACTAGATACACATGTAGTTAGGCAGTCCAATGAGGTTTCTGTTGCAGAAGCTGCGTTACCGTTATTTGTGGCTAACCATTCCACAGTAAGATCTGTGTCTCACCTCTGCAGCCCTTCAAAAGGTGTTTTATAGGTGCTGGCCATGTCTCTCAGATGTTTTTGCATAGAAGCATGTGTAGTGGTATGATTAAAAACATTATATACCCACATTTCAAGGCCAGTCTGAAAATGGACATAGGAGACGGATATTTCAGTGTAATTTTGGATGAATCTACAGTAATTTGTTAGCTGCGTGTGTGATATACTTTTCTGAGGCCCAAGGTCGCATTGCTTCCACATCCTTGGGAATGTTAGAGTTAGAGGAAGGCAACGCAGTGCCAGTAACAGGTGGTTTGAAATCTTTGCTTAAATTAGTAGGGCTTGAACATTCATTTAATGACAATGAAGCAGTTATGGTAGGCATCAATAATAGTGTGTGTATCAGAATTTGGAAAGAGAAGTTCCCCGTCTTAAATCCTTGCGCCCGCTGGCGGTATCTTCTGCCCCAGCTGAAAATTTGCCTCGGAAATTGGAATTTTTTTTGTCAGAAACGTGTTCTTGGTTTTCCGAGTATTCATCTCGTCAATTTGCTCATACAAAGTTATTCAGTGCAATACATTACGGAGCTAATCCATTGAGAATAGTTCAGAAGTGCAATACACGTTGGATGTCTGTTACAGAGGCTGTTTCTCATGATTTGTCGCAGTGGCTTGAACTAAAAACCAACTTTGAGATATCAGTGCTTCACGAGAAGTGTTATACTGCCCAAGTCCTCCATAATATGTACAGTGATGACGTAAACAAAATTTATCTTACATTTCTGAAACCTTATTTGGAAGAATGTCAGCTGGTAAATAACGAATTTCAGTCAAATTCTGCAGACCAATCACGCCTCCTAAACGATGTTGTTTTACTAATCCGTGGGCTCGTAAGGAGAATTGTTGCGCCAGGGTATAGGGGCGAACTTTAAACAGTAGACGTTCGCAAATATAAGTCGCCAAGACCATACTTAGGTCACGAAGTCGAAGTCTTACTGCAGGATATGAATACTTCCAACAAAATTCGATATTATGTTGAGAATTCCATGAGGAAAAGATGTGAAAAATTGTTTCCTTTGCTTCTGAGCTGCAACGCCGTTTGCCCAAAAATGTAAAAGTGTTGCAAAAAGTATACTTAATTGTTCTAAGATAATGCTTGAAAGTGATAAAAGAACCTATAGCATCGCTGGCTAAGGAAATGGGCTTATCAGACAGTACAGTAACAAAAATTGATGTTCAGTGGTGCAAACTCACTACTGTCCAATGGAAACAAATCAACGGTACTGCGGTGTTCTGAAATGAAATTAGGTCATACAGAGATGCCAGCGGCTTAAATTCTTCCCAAGAACTCTCTGATCTGGCTATTGGCACGGTCCAGAGGTGGAAAGGACTTTGAGCCAACTAAATTTGATAAAAACGTCTCTCCGGAACAGAATAAATACTTTTATGGCTAAAGCCATACTTACAATAGGAGCTGGTCTTAATCGTGTTGGTTAAGTGCTGTCACGAATACGACTGCCAGAGAATGTTCTACAAGAAATCGGCACTATGAGAGCATATGCCCCAGGGACACCTTCACTCAGTCCAGTGCCAGTACTTCAGCAGTCAACCAAATGCAGGGTGAGGAGGGAAATGAAACACTGTGGCTTGAACTACAGTAATGTGGTGAGTGGAATGTGGACTTAGTAAACTTCTTTTTAGTAGTAGTATTAGTAGTAATAATAGTAACAATAATAGCAACAATAATAATAAAATGCCATGACAAGGACAAAAAATTTCTTTGTAAGTTATCAGTGCATTGAAATTTCGTTTTCAGGAGAGTAAATAATAATAATAAGCAGTTAGCGGAATTTTAACTTCAGTTTAGCGGAATAAATTTTTATGTGTTTCCAATGCTGCAAGGGACCCTCACACGTCACTAATATTGTCTGTCCGTCAATTTATTGACCGTCTGAGGGTGTGTATTTGCAGTTCCAGAAATTATTGCAGTAGATGCACCATATGGCTGCTTATAATAAGCAATCTTTATTCACGACAGACTGTTTCGGCTTTATCGCCATTTTCAAGTTCGTCTAGACTGATGTGACATCCATATTACTGTCGTTAGTGGACTGTCTTATAACTGTCACTGTTTTAATAAGATGGTAAATGCTGTCAGTATGTTGAAAATAAACACAGAACGTCGTAAGTGTGGAAATGTCAAACTACTGTCACATCGGAATTAAGGTTATATTTTCAATATATTTACATCATTTACCATCTTAATAAAACAGTGACAGTTACAAGACTGTCTCCTAACGACATAATATGCACGTCACATCAATCTAGACGTACTTGGAAATTTGTGGTAAGTTCCTATGGGACCAAATTGCTGAGGTCATCCAACCCTAGGCTTACAAACTACTTAAACTAACTTACGCTAAGGACAACACACACCCCCTTGTCCGAGAGAGGACTCGAACCTCCGACCTAGACGTACCTGAAAATGACGATAAAGCCAGAACATCCTGTCGTGAATAAAGATTACTTATTATAAGCAGCTCTTTGGTGAATCTACTATAATAATCATGTGCTTATCAGGCATATACACTACTGGCCATTAAAATTGCTGCATCAAGAAGAAATGCAGATGATAAACGGGTATTCATTGGACAAATATATTATAAGAGAACTGTCATGTGATTACATTTTCACGCAATTTGGGTGCATACATCCTGAGAAATCGGTACCGAGAACAACCACCTCTGGCCGAAATAACGGCCTTGATACGCCTTGGCTCGGAGTCAAACAGAGCTTGGATGGCATGTACAGGTACAGCTGCCAATGCAGTTTCAACACGATACCACAGTTCATCAAGGGTAGTGACTGGCGTATTGTGACGAGCCAGTTGCTTGGCCACCATTGACCAGAGGTTTTCAGTTGGTGAGAGATTTGGAGAACGTGCTGGCCAGAGCAGCAGTCGAACATTTTCTGTATCCAGAAAGGCCCGTACAGGACCTGCAACATGCGTGCATTATCCTGCTGAAATGTAGGGTTTCGCAGGGATCGAATGAAGGGTAGAGACACGGGTCGTAACACATCTAAAATGTAACGACCACTGTCCAAAGTGCCGTCAATGCGAACAAGAGGTTACCGAGACGTGTAACCGATGGCACCCCATACCATCACCCCGGGTGATACGCCAGTATGGCGATGACGAATACACGCTTCCAATTTGCGTTCACCGCGATGTCGCCAAACACGGATGCGACCATCATGATGCTGTAAACAGAACCTGCATTCATCCGAAAAAATGACGTTTTGCCATTCGTGCACCCAGGTTCGTCGTCGAGTACACCATCGCAGGCGCACCTGTCTATGATGCAGCGTCAAGGGTAACCGCAGCCACGGTCTCCGAGCTGATAGTCCACGCTGCCGCAAACGTCATCGAACTGTTCGTGCAGATGGTTGTTGTCTTGCAAACGTCCGCATCTGTTGACCCAGGGATCGAGACGTGGCTGCACGATCCGTTACAGCCATGGGGATAAGATGCCTATCAACTCGATTGCTAGTGATGCGAGGCCGTTGAGATCCTGAACCCATCACTTCCATATTCTGCTAACAGTCATTAGATCTCGACTAACGCGAGCAGCAATGTCGCGATACGATAATCCGCAATCGCGATAGGCTACAATCCGACCTTTACCAAAGTCGGAAAGGTGATGGTACGCATTTCTCCTCCGTACACGAGGCATCACAACGTTTCACCAGGCAACGCCGATCAACTGCTGTTTGTGGATGAGAAACCGGTTGTAAACTTCCCTCATGTCAGCACGTTGTAGGTCTCGCCACCGGCCCCAACCTTGTGTGAATGCTCTGAAAAGCTGATCATCTGCATATCACAGCATCTTCTTCCTGTCGGTTAAATTTCACGTCTGTAGCACGTCATCTTCGTTCGTGGTGTAGCAATTGTAATGGCCAATAGTGTATTAAGCTGCTAGCACTAAAACAATGAAATTTTTAAAATGTTACTTAACTAGTTTCGACGCACTGACTCGTTATTTTCAAATGTAATCACAAACCTAGAAGACTGCATTAGTAAATGTAACCATACTTGTTTCAAATATTACGAAAAATACGCTAAAACCATCGTTCTCTTTAGGTTTGTGATTACATTTCAAAACGACGACTGAGTGCGTCGAAACTAGTTAGGTAACCTTTCAAAAATGTAATTGTTCTAGTCACTGTGCCTGGACGTCTGGAATGTCGAATAAACTTTTTAAATGTTGGTTCTGGTAACGAAATCCTAAAATATTTAAACTGGCGGAGATTGAAGCCAACTGAAAAACTGCATCGACGGCTGATGGCCCTCGGAATATTCTCGACATTGGCAGTAAGTACTGAACGTGTGATTTCGAGTATTGACGGTTTGACAGGATTCTTCATGCAGATTCATTTATTCAAGTAGTCATTTACCACAAAAGAATTTTAATAACATGAAACTATATGGATTCAGAAACCTTTTCAAGTCTCAAATATGTACGATGTGTATGCAAACTGAATCGACGAATGAAAATTTGTACCAAAGCCAAGATTCCAACCCGTCTCTCTTTCTCATTAGACAGATGTGCTGACTACTACACCACAGTGGTTTTGCACAAATTGGAATATGAATTTGTATTAAGGAGGGACACGCGCTAGGGTAGTTCGTGCAGTTGCGCAAAGCCACTATACCAGGTGATGTAGTGGCCAGGAGGCACGAGATCGAATCCCGGCCTTGGTAAAAGTTCTTCGCTTCAATCTGCTTATATACAAAATTTTAATAGGCCTGTGCAAGGACAATCTCTGTACACAAAAGGCAATGTCGTGGGTGGCTGACTGACTCGAAGGATAGAAACTCAACATGTGGAGAGGGTGTTGATCTTATACTGTAGGCATCGTCTAAGAAGGAATTCCTCGAAACTCCACTCCTAAGGGACTGAAAAAGGAGATGAAGGGTTTTCCGAAATTATATCGTTATTAAGGCAATTTTGAAGCCAGAACTACGAAGATTGGTATTTGATTTCTCGGTCAGAAATAAAGAAAAAATTTTTTCAAAATTTTTGGCGGTTTAAATACTAAGGGTGTAAAGTAGTGAGTGAAAGTTATTTTTTATTTTTATTTTTTAAAATCATTTTTAAAGTAGTATTTCAGTTCGCTTCAATCTCCGCCAGTTTAAATATTTTAGGATTTCGTTACCACAACCAACATTTAAAAAGGTTGACACTCCAGTCGCCCAGGCACAGTCACTAAAACAATGAAATTTTTAAAAGGTTACATAACTAGTTTCGACGCACTGAGTCGTCGTTTTCAAATGTAATCACAAACTTTGAAAGCTATGGTTTTTGGGTGTTTTTCGTAATATTTGAAAGAAGTATGGTTGCAATTACTAATGCAATTTTCGAGGTTTGTGACTACATGACTATCATTTTCAATTGTAATCACAAACCCAGAAAACTGCATTAATATTTGCAACTACACTTCTTTAAAATATTACGAAAAATATACTGGTTTTAATGTTTTTTTCGTAATATTTGGAAGAAGTGTGCTTGCAATTACTATGCAGTTTGCTAGGTCTGTGATTATATTTGAAAATGACGAGTCAATGCGTCGAAACTAGTTATGTAACATTTTCAAAATTTCATTGTTTTTGTGACTGTGGCTTGATGAGCGTTTGTGGTGTCAAATAAACATTTTAAATTTCGTTCAGTCACACTCCTTGCTGGCAGTTATGTCGAAATACAGAACCAACATTGTTATCCCAGGTTGATGTGGGGGGAGGGGGGGTGGGGGGACAGTGCAACAGGTCATATGGATCGACTGAATTTTAGAATTTCTTAGTCGCTCTATGCAGCTTGATTGACAAAAATAGCGCAACTTCTTTTCTGAATGACTACAGGTTCCACACATACACAATGAGTGATGAAATCACGCCAATGGCGGATCGGTACCACATCGAAATGTTGCGTCTTCCCTGCTTAGAAACGCTGAAAGATAAAACACATGGTAACAATGAATAATGAAATTAAACATGTGGACTGGAGGATGTATCGTAGAACAGGATTTAACTTTCTCAAAATAAGCTAGTATATTCTGAAATCAATAGAACTACAGCTCACAACGCTTACATAAAGGGGGCTGAGAGCAATAAGACAAGTGCGCACACACTAACTTCCACAGATTTTCTAAAAAATTTGAAGGGTGCATCTTCTTTTATTACACAGATGATAGAAATGTTAACTTCGACTCTCTGGTCGGAAAATGTTTCGACAAATTTTTACATAAAATGTAGGTTTCAGAAAAGGCTTATTAGAAGACCTTTCTGCCAGTAATCCTTACTTTCTAATGTGAAAGCTTGCTTAATTTAGTTTCGAGAAAGCAACAGAAACAGTAATGCCTATTTCGGTTGGTCCAAGAATGATTGCCTATCGAAGTCACGGAGTCCAAACGATACATATCGAACTTTCGATCGTAAATCGATATTGCGACTCTGGTGTCGGGCGTTCTGAGTATGTTTACGGTTGGCGCTACAGCGAAGTCAAAAGAAGAGCGTTACAAAAATACTTGTAATTGGAAAGGAGATGACTTAGCTTACTCGGCATCGGTGTTATCATCATGCGAAAGTCCATTACGGTGGTCTGGATGGATAATTTGGAAGAGTCGAACCATGTATTCTTCCTGAAACTCGTTCATTTTCAGCACTACCGCAATGAAATTGTAAACGGTATTTCAGCATCGAAAATATTCCTACGAAGTTTTACACACTTCGCACCACCGTATTCTACATAGTCTCTTCTTTCCTCGTCTCGTGCTACTGCATATCTGCGAAAAAAAAGGTCGAACAATTTTCTTCGCTGGATAAATATGGAATTAGATTTTTGCATGTGAGAGAATCCGCCGAACAAACGTCAAGAACACCAGACATCCTCCGAGCGGTCTAAGGCGCTGCAGTCATAGACTGTGCGGCTGGTCCCGGCGGAGGTTCGAGTCCTCACATACCGCTCACTAACGACATAAATCTTCTGGGATTCCCTAGAAACTCACAAATAATTCGTGGAGGTGTGTAATTTTGAGCAAAACAGATAAAAACGACGATGACAAATAATTGATTACAACGCCCGCCACCAGAGTTGCATAATCGATTTACGATCGCTCGTACGATATGTATCGTTTGGTCCCCGAATTCGATGTCCAATCATTCTAGGAAATTACTCCTATTTCAAATGTCAAAAAATGAATCATACAAAAAAAGACGTAATCGACCATACCTTCGAAAAAGCTGACGATTTTACTCTCCTCAAGTTTCTGAAATGCTGTGAAGTGCGATGGAAGCATGTTAGCTTCTCCACTGTCACAAAAATCTCGGAATGTCGTATGCTTAGAAGAACTTGGGTGAAACGAGCTTTATTACACAAGTAAACAAATACATCACTGTCGGTACCTGTTTTATTACCGCGATCGACAGTTTAACATCTGCGCGTGCTTGTAGGCTGAATAAGGGAAGTAAGCTTGTCTCAGCTTGATGTAATAATTTATTAACGAAACCCTGCGGTCGGAACAGACAATAATGCACTGCAATCGATTACTCGTGCGAAGGCGTGAGAAAATTTCAGTGCGGTAAATTATTGCGTATCTAAAAGACTTGGATTCACGCTTTCGCCAAGGAGTAGAACGTGGAACAGCAATCAACAATCAAAGAGTAAATCACAGAACTAATGTCGCTTGTGTATAGCGTCTCTCGCGTCCAGCGGAAAAGTTTCGCGGCGCGGAGCTGTACTTTCAAACACCCGCGCATGTCACAGCGCTGGACGATGGCAGAAGACGCAACAACCACTGTACACAAAACACGGCATAGTTACAGAACATTATATGCAAAAATATATACACCGATCTTCAGTTTTTTTCTACATACGTGCGTACATTTACCGGGTGATCGAAAAGTCAGTATGAATTTGAAAACTTAATAAACCACAGAATAATGCAGATAGAGATGTAAAAATTGACACACATGCTTGGAAGGACATGGGTTTTATTAAAACAAAACAAAAAAAAAAACAAAGTTCACAAAATGTACGACAGATGGCTCTGGACAGCAAAACGTCAGTGACTGCGCATGACAATCGTGTATAAAAGGAGCTGTAATGAGAGAGAGAATCAAATGCGCCAGCAGTCGCAGCATGTTGACGTTACCTAAAAAGGCGCTTTTAGTGAAGCTATATTATCAGAATGGGGAATGTGCTAGTTCAGCAGGGATATAATCGCTAATGTGTGGCAAATTCGGTGTTTTTTCGGACACTTGCAAAAGTACTAGCGTACTGTCGAGTCGTTTTGCAAGACTATCACTGCAAAAATGTACGTCAGGCTCTGTAATACTATAAAGTGCCTTATCATACAGAAAACTACCAAAAATCGAGTGCATCTGAACTGTGACACCTATCGCAAAGAAGCAGAATGCAGTATCACTTGCCCTTAAAACTTACATAGCTGGTTTATTCCCGCTATCAAATGGATACTGTTAAAATGTCTGCCCACTATAAATAAATAACCCACGACACGTACGAAAAGAATCGGCCTGTACTAGGGATGTAGGGAAATTCGAAATAAAGAGGGCGCTATATCGGCAAACACACGACGTCCCGAGAACACGTGACCAGGTCGGCAGTGTATGTTGACAACATAAAATCGGTTCAGCGCATGTGATGTTCACTCCAGAGATATTTACTCTGTGGTTGTGCCATTGTTAGATAAATCTCATGACTAGCTCTATATAACCTAATAATTTACAGTAGGAGTGACTAACAAGGTATACATTGATACCTCTTTTGGTTCAGAAAGGTTTCGAAATTTTTTGATACAAATCTATGAGTAGCTTGATACCGAAACGATATTCTAAACAAAACTATCTTACACACACACACACACACACACACACACACACACACACACGCGCGCGCGCGCGCGCACAGAAACTATGAGACGAATGCTTTCACAGGTAGGTAACACTATAGTCCGGCAAAACTCACACAACCTACACAGAAAACACAAGAATAATTGTAAAAAATGTGCTGGATTTTTAAACATGGAGGTATAATAAATAACCGGTTAAGAAACCCCTTTATCAGTTGTCATAGCAGCGGTGGTGAAATTTTGGGTCTTTAGGTAAAACCCTTTAAACGCATAATGTTGGTTTGTAAAATTCCCATTTATGAACAGACTGGACAATAAATGTTGGCCATTGTACTGATTCATTACTGAAATTCTATTGTCATGTAATTGTTGCTTGTAAATGTCCGATTTCGACTAGTATGTAAACTGTTTACTAGAATTTTGTGAAAGTGCACTTTTACTGTCGTTGGCAAAAAATCAATCGTAATCAAACTCCTGTTAAAAAGTTAACAAATACGTAGGACTACAAAACGACGTTTTCATTTGAAGTACTTACAGAAAAAGAACGCTTTAGATGTTACACAAAGGCACCATAAAATGAAATAACGAAAAAGAAAGGAATTTAAGGGTTATTATTCTCCTTTCAAAAGACAGCCTCGTTTCTGCACAAAGAGAGTATCTGACAGAAGAATCTTTCTTTCTTTTGCTACTGTCTTTATCCTGTATTGTGCGCAGGGTCGGTAGGGTTAAGTACGGAGGTGGCATGGTTAATTTTAAGGGGTGGTCGGATGCCCTTCCTGCCGCCACCCCATACCCCCCAGGACGGAAGTAGTATACCCCAGCTGTCTGCATCTAGCGTAAATCGTGAAATAGTGTGAATGTGGTTCAAATGTCTGCGAGTCGTGTAACTGAGGCGGGACCTGAGGACCACCCCATGTTTGTTTTACTGCCTTTCTGTTTACTGTATGTATTCTCTATGGCCGAAGAGCGGTGTAGATAGTCCGCTGCCGGCCTTTCTTTTTTTTGTAAAGGTATCAAAATAACAATGAAGAAGAAAAACAGTCTCAGCTAGCAGTGGTTTTACTCCTGACAACGGTGGTTGAGATGGCCGTCGCCACGTGGGATTAGCTCAGCGGTATAAGACGCTGCAGTCATGGACTGTGCTGCTGGTCCCGGCGGAGGTTCGAGTCCTCCCTCGGGCATGTGTGTGTGTGTTTGTCCTTAGGATAATTTAGGTTAAGTAGCGTGTAAGCTTAGGGACTGATGACCTTAGCAGTTAAGTCCCATAAGGTTTCAGAAGATTTGAGATGGCCATCGAAAACGCGAGAATTCCGTTCGAACTGATGCAACTTGAGAACTGTGCACATTTTATTCGGATGTTGATTGAAGTAGTAAGGCAGAAATGAAGAGACTTGTATGGAATAGCCTTTTGTTGAGAACCGATAAATGCAACAACAACAAAATTACAGTGGCTGTGCTACTATGTTGTAGGTCCGCCTGCCCTTCCGATATGGGGCAGCTACCCCCTGCTGCTCCTGGAGAACTACAAGTTCCCTTACCGCGTGCTGGACGCCATGACGCATCGCTACAAGTCCAAGGTGATCGGCTTCTACTTCGGCAGCTACCCGATGGTCGCCGCCTGCGACCGCCACAGCGTCAAGGAGGTGCTCAGCAACCCGCACATGCAGGGCCGGGTGATCAATGTAGTGGGCGACGTGAGGAACTACCACAAGGACCTCGGTACGTACTGTACTTTCTTATAGACAACTGCATCACCTGCGAACACTTCTAAAGAACTTCCAACCCTTTATGATTTATGGAGTGTCCTCGTGGCCACTGTAGAGTATTGTACCGTAGCAATCATAGGAGTGGAGTTTGTTTGGTGGCCAGTATCCTCTTTCTACAATGTAATTGCACATGCGGATTAATGGAGTTTTTTATTTACATGAACAGGAAGATGGATTGTCACCATTGTTGTTCAGTATAACACTAGATGAAGTGATCAGGCAGTGGAGAGCAATAAACGAGCAAATGGGAATACCAAAGACCCATGGGGGGACAAAAAGGACCAAGTGGACTGCCTAGCCTTTGCAGATGACGTGGCAATAGTGAGACGGAAAAAGACGCTAAGACACAACTCGACAACTTAAGTAAGGTAGCCAGAAAGATGGGATTGAGGATCGCCTATAACAAGACAAAGACATTAAATACCACTGCAGACTGGGAAACACTGGAAGGCACTGTGCAAATGGTGGATAAATTTAAGTACCTGGGAGAATTTATAACAGGAAGGAGGGAATAACGGAGAGGATAAAGAAAATGATGTCTGCATCACAAGAGAGATATACAATAAAAAGAATATATCCATAGAGGCAAAGATAAGCGACTACAAGGCAACGGTAAGGGATGCAGTATTATATGCTGCTGAGACGATGACACTAGGGAGAAATGGGACAGAACAACTAGAGAAAAAAAGAGAGAAAAATACTGAGAAAAATACTAGGTCCCAAGAGAGGTGGATGCGAAGATCTACAGAAAAATTGTACCGGAACATGAGAACAATATCCGGGGAAATCTGACTCAAAAGGGCAAGGTTTGCTGGGCATAGGATTAGTATGGACAGAATGATGAAGAGAGTGTGGGAAACAACAGGGAGGACATGGGGAAAGACAGGAACCATGTGAATTGTTGAACTTCACAAGGACTGGTTGGAATTGGGGATCAAGGTCGAGGGAAAGGAAAATTGGAGGAACAAATATACACCGACCAATATGCCAGAGATCAATGACAGAGAGGAATACAAGAAAAGATTAGAGTGTCACCAGTGGAGCCGACAGGAGAAACGGAAGATCTCGGAAGAAGAGTGGGAGAGGAGAAAGAATGAAGAGGTCCTGGGAGAAGAAGAGGAGAATGCACGGCTACCCTTGGTCCTACAGAGGCCATAACGCAAGAAGAAGAAGAAGAAGAAGAAGAAGAAGAAGATGAGTAGGAAGCTACTTATCTTCAATACAGTCCATGTGCTGTGGTACCAGCTATTCCATAATAGTCCTGTTACAGATCCTGCTACAGACAATATCGGTAATCTTGCTATAATCTGACGATACATACTGTTGTAGCCTAAGACCGCTCTGCAAATGAATGAAAGACGTCAGCTAGAATGAGTCAGTGCGAGTGACAGGGAGACTGACAGTGAGCTAGTGACTGGGGGACTGAGCTAGTCGTGATGCCCTCTAGTCAGTGGTGGCGATCTAAATGTTTGCTGTCGAGTGGGTGTTGGCAGCGTGATGCCTGCAAGTCTGTCTTTGGCCTCTCTCCTGATAGGTGCGCTCCATCCAGCGCCTACTATCGATCTTCTTGCTTCATCTTTGCCGAATGGTGTTCTGGCGGCAGCTTACACCAAAACAATTAATAAATATGGCTCTCTAAACATTTTTGGCTAAGGCCACACTGGCTCTTCCAAATAAGTCCCAAGGCCTAAGACATAGCTATAGTCTCTCTTTGTTATTTGATGCTCTAGTACTGTTGGGAACTCCTCGGTGCAGTGCAGAAGTTTTTGTGATGGTTACCACTGCTGCCAGTCTTTACAAATTGACACAGTGGTACTGCAGCAGTTGTTATGTAGTGACCTGCTCTTCGTTTGACCTTGAGCAGTGGCCTTAGTTTCATGTCATGTACGAGTACATTGCTACAAATGCACTGATAAGCCAAAACATTGGGACTACTGCCAATGCGACGTTGGATGCCGCCTGGTGGAGCTGCCGACGTGTGACATTGTAGCAAAAGTATGTAAGCGGAGTGGACATGGATGGGGGATCACCCTAGCGAAGATATGGGCTGCAGATGGGGAAATCCTCTGAGATAAGCGACACTGATAAAGGATAGATTATTATTCCGCAGAGGCAGTGAACGGCGAAGTTGGCCGAATGTTTACGTGCTACTGTCGTGAGCATCTATAGAAAGAAGTAGAAGGACAGTGAAACTACCATTAGGCGCTAAATGTCTGGAAGTCCACGACTCTTCACAGAACGTGGGATTCGGAATCTTGTTTGCTCTGTAAAGTAGGATAGATTGTGATCTATGGCATATCTGCGAAAAGAGCACAATGCTAGTGCACAGACAATTGTTTTGGAGCACACCGTTCATTGTACAGTGTCGAACATGGAGCTCCACAGCAGACCACCCCAATGTCTTCACATGTTGACCCAACGACATCATCAATTACTACTGCAATAGCACGGGACCATCGGGATTCGACCGTCGATCAATGGAAACGTGTCGGGTCTTCGAGGGAATCACATTTTTGCTGCACTAGGTCGATGGTCGTCTCTACAAACGCCGTCATCGAGGTGAACTGCGGCTCGAAACGTACAGCGTGCTATAGATGCAGGCTGGTGGGAGCAGTGTTATATTATGGGAGACATTTTCTCTGTTTGGTATACCTAGCTTTCCAAAACTCGTTTACGACAAATGACTGCAGCATCATTCCCCCTTTCAATTATCGAACAAACGAAAGGATGGCTGACATAGTGTTTAGTGTACCTGGGATTGTAAAACAGTTAAGATCCTTAGACGCCAGAAAGGCATCTGGCCCAGACGGTATCCCCATACGACTTGATGTTGACTGTGCTACAAATATAGCACCACTCTTATCCATCATTGAAACGGCGGAAAGTTCCACGGGACTGGAAGAAGGCCCAGGTCAAAACAATCTATAAAAAAGGGAAGAAAATCGGCTAACTTCAGTGACATCGATTTGTTGTAGAATCATGGAACATGTTTTGTGTACAGCCATAACAACCTTTCTAGACTCTGAGAAGCTCATCTCCAGAAACCAGAACGGTTTTAGGAAACAGCGGTCATGCGAGACACAGCTGGCCCTCTTTGTGCATGATATACAACAAGCTCTAGATATCGGCTCCCAGGTTGATGCCATATTTCTCGACTTTCGAAAGGCGTTCGACTCAGTTCCACACTGTCGCTTGCTACAAAACGTGCGCGCTTACGGTCTATCCAATGACATATGTGGTTGGATAGAAAGTTTTCTGACAGACATGGAGCAGTATGTCGTCCTGAACGGTCCTCTGCTTTTTACGATTTACATAAAGGATCTGATTGATAGTATTG
Organism: Schistocerca gregaria; assembly: GCF_023897955.1. Classification (NCBI taxonomy): domain Eukaryota; kingdom Metazoa; phylum Arthropoda; class Insecta; order Orthoptera; family Acrididae; genus Schistocerca; species Schistocerca gregaria. Next base: position 193,713,581 of record NC_064929.1, on the reverse strand, counting down.
ACAGCGCCATTAGACTATTTGCCGATGATGCTGTAGTCTGCAGGAATGTAGTATCACACGAAAGTTGTGAGCAAATCAATGAGGATTTGCAGAAAATAAATGCGTGGTGTAATGACCGGCAGTTATCTCTCAATATTAGTAAGTGTAACCTACTGCGTATAACAAAGCGAAAATCCCCATTAATGTATGAGTACAAAATAAATGATCAGTCTTTGGAAGCGGTAACATACGTCAAGTGTCGGGGTGTGGCTATTCGAAATGATTTCAAGTGGAATGATCAGATTACACAAGTAACGGGTAAGGCGAAATCTAGATTGCGGTTTATTGGTAGAATCCTGAAGCGATGCAGTCTTTCAACAGAGGAAATTACTTACAATACATTAGTGCGTCCAGTCTTAGAGTATTGTTCGTCTGCATGGGACCCTTACGAGTTGGGTCTGATTCAAGAGATTGAGAAGGTCCAAAGAAGAGTGGCAAGATTCGTGACTGGTACATTTGGCAATCGCGAGAGCGTTACAAATCTCATAGAAAGTTTGAAGTGGGACACACTTGCAGATAGTCGACGCGCTAAACAGAAGGATCTGCTCACTAAATTCCGAAATCCAATATTCACCGAGGATGTATATACACTCCTGGAAATGGAAAAAAGAACACATTGTCACCGGTGTGTCAGACCCACCATACTTGCTCCGGACACTGCGAGAGGGCTGTACAAGCAATGATCACACGTACGGCACAGCGGACACACCAGGAACCGCGGTGTTGGCCGTCGAATGGCGCTAGCTGCGCAGCATTTGTGCACCGCCACCGTCAGTGTCAGCCAGTTTGCCGTGGCATACGCAGCTCCATCGCAGTCTTTAACACTGGTAGCATGCCGCGACAGCGTGGACGTGAACCGTATGTGCAGTTGACGGACTTTGAGCGAGGGCGTATAGTGGGCATGCGGGAGGCCGGCTGGACGTACCGCCGAATTGCTCAACACGTGGGGCGTGAGGTCTCCACGGTACATCGATGTTGACGCCAGTGGTCGGCGGAAGGTGCACGTGCCCGTCGACCTGGGACCGGACCGCAGCGACGCACGGATGCACGCCAACACCGTAGGATCCTACGCAGTGCCGTAGGGGACCGCACCGCCACTTCCCAGCAAATTAGGGGCACTGTTGCTCCTGGGGTATCGGCGAGGACCATTCGCAACCGTCTCCATGAAGCTGGGCTACGGTCACGCACACCGTTAGGCCATCTTCCGCTCACGCCCCAACATCGTGCAGCCCGCCTCCAGTGGTGTCGCGACAGGCGTGAATGGAGGGACGAATGGAGACGTGTCGTCTTCAGCGATGAGAGTCGCTTCTGCCATGGTGCCAATGATGGTCGTATGCGTGTTTGGCGCCGTGCAGGTGAGCGCCACAATCAGGGCTGTATACGACCGAGGCACACAGGGCCAACACCCGGCATCGTGGTGTGGGGAGCGATCTCCTACACTGACCGTACACCTCTGGTGATCGTCGAGGGGACACTGAATAGTGCACGGTACATCCAAACCGTCATCGAACCCATTGTTCTACCATTCCTAGACCGGCAAGGGAACTTGCTGTTCCAACAGGACAATGCACGTGCGCATGTATCCCGTGCCACCCAACGTGCTCTAGAAGGTGTAAGTCAACTACCCTGGCCAGCAAGATCTCCGGATCTGTCCCCCATTGAGCATGTTTGGGACTGGATGAAGCGTCGTCTCACGCGGTGTGCACGTCCAGCACGAACGCTGGTCCAACTGAGGCGCCAGGTGGAAATGGCATGGCAAGCCGTTCCATAGGACTACATCCAGCATCTCTAAGATCGTCTCCATGGGAGAATAGCAGCCTGCATTGCTGCGAAAGGTGGATATACACTGTACTAGTGCCGACATTGTGCATGCTCTGTTGCCTGTGTCTATGTGCCTGTGGTTCTGTCAGTGTGATCATGTGATGTATCTGACCCCAGGAATGTGTCAATAAAGTTTCCCCTTCCTGGGACAATGAATTCACGGTGTTGTTATTTCAATTTCCAGGAGTGTATTATTACCACCAACTTTCAAATCGCGTAATGGTCATCATTCAAAGATAAAGGAAATAAGAGCTCGTACTGAGGCGTTCAGACAGTCGTTTTTCCCTCGCGCGATCGGCGAGTGGAACAGTGTGGTAGGGGGGGGGGGGGGGGGAATATGACATTGGCGCGAATTTTGCCCTCCGTCACACACCGCTTGGTGGCTAGCGGAGCATATATATGTAGATGTAGATGTACCTGCGGTAGTAATCGAAGACACGCTGACGGTTGCGAACCACCTGCATCCCTTCATGCTTGATGTCTTCCCCGATGGCGATGTCATCCTTCAGCAGTCAGACTGTCCGTGTCTAGGAGGCAGAGCCGTGCCACAGTGGTTTGAGGGGCAATATAGTGAACTCACGTTGATGTCTCGGCGATCAAACTCGCCTCGAATGGAACCCATCTTGGTCGCTATCGGGCGCCATCACCGCTCACGCAAATCATAATCCCTTTATTTACGCGAATTACATGACCTCCAAAAACCTACCAACAAACTGTCGGATTCATTATACCCAGAATCAGTGATGTATTTCGTTCTAAAGACGCATAAACAAGCTATTAAGCAGGTGTTCTTACTGCTTCGGCTTATCAGCGCAAATACCACTCGTGAAGGTCGTTGTAACGGGCTTTCACAAATCCTTGCTCCCTCCATACGCCATTACCATCACAGGAAAGTGGTTATAATGTAGTGTGAGCAGCATATGGTATCAGCACTGCAGGATATCTTCCAACCGCAACATTCCTCGCCACTCGGCGGCAGTAGTGGTAACCTCTTCGACCCTGCGGTTACTGCTTGTACGGTAGAAGAAAAGTTGGACAAAGCATATTCCATCGTGCCAACTAAGTGCAGTGTTCAATTACGAGCTAATTTTCGTTTCCGGACTAGTCGGTGATTGAAATTCGAGGGTTGGAACTTTAATAGTGGCAACTATTTATTTACACCTCGTACAAAATAAATATGTGTTTCAAAGTTTTACAGACCTTCAAAGTCGCGAGCATTGTGTATAACCCGTTGCCAGCGATGTGGAAGTCGTAGGATACTCTTAGCAGTGCCAGTTGTGTTGACAGTTGTAGCGGCGCGGTCTATTGCCCGACGAATTTGTAGCAGTTCTGAAGCGAATGCCGTGAATCCTTCAGTTTAGAAATCGAGTTGAACTTACGAGGGCTTTAGTCAGGGGAGTGCAGTAGGTGGTATGGCACTTAGCAGTCACATCAGTCAAACAAATCTGTAACAGCTTGCACTGTACGTGCTTGAGCATTGTCCTGCAAAATGATGGTCAGGTCCTGCAGAAAGTGTCATCACTTCTGTATCTATGCTGTTCATTTTTGGAACATATTACGACCAGCTATGTTCTTCTCTACAACCTACATCCTTCAGAATCTGCTTAGTGTATTCATCTCTTGGTCTCCCTCTACGATTTTTACCCTCTACGCTGCCCTCCAATGCTAAATTTGTGATCCCTTGATGCCTGAAAACATGTCCTACCAACCGATCCCTTCTTATAGTCAAGTTGTGCCACAAACTTCTCTTCTCCCCAATCCTGTTCAATACCTCCTCATTAGTTATGTGATCTACCCATCTAATCTTCAGCATTCTTCTATAGCACCACATTTCGAAAGCTTCTATTCTCTTCTTGTCCGAACTAGTTATGGTCCATGTTTCACTTTCATACATGGCTACACTCCAAACAAATACTTTCAGAAACGACTTCCTGATACATAAATCTATATTCGATGTTAACAAATATCTCTTCTTCAGAAACGCTTTCCTTGCCATTGCCAGTCTACATTTTTTCTTCGTCATCTGCAGCAGAGCTAGTTGGCATATAAACTTGTACTACTGTAGTAGGAATGGGCTTTGTGTCTATCTTAGCCACAATAATGCGTTCACTATGCTGTATGTAGTAGCTTACCCGCACTCCTATTTTTTTATTCATTATTAAACCTACTCCTGCATTACCCCTATTTGATTTTGTATTTATAACCCTTTATTCACCTGACCAAAAGTCTTGTTCCTCCTGCCACCGAACTTCACTAATTCCTACTATATCTAACTTTAACCTATCCATTTTCCTTTTAAAATTTTCTAACCTACCTGCCCGATTAAGGGATCTGACATTCCACGCCCCGATCCGTAGAACGCCAGTTTTCTTTCTCCTGATAACGACATCCTCCTGAGTAGTCCCCGCCCGGAGATCCGAATGGGGTACTATTTTACCTCCGGAATATTTTCCCCCAGAGGACGCCATCACCATTTAATCATACAGTAAATCTGTCCTCGGGAAAAATTACGGCTGTAGTTTCCCCTTGCTTTCAGCCGTTCGCAGTACCAGCACAGCAAGGCCGTTTTGGTTAATGTTGCAAGGCCAGATCAGTCAATCATCCAGACTGTTGCCCCTGCAACTACTGAAAAGGCTGCTGCCCGTCTTCAGGAACCACACGTTTGTCTGGCCTCTCAACAGATACCCGTCCGTTGTGGTTGCACCTACGGTACGGCCATCTGTATCGCTGAGGCACGCAAGCCTCCCCACCAACGGCAAGGTCATGGGGGGGCGGGGGGGGGGGGGGTAGCTGAGCTTCAGGTCAGCACATGTGTGAATGTTCCCCTGGTAAACCCAGCCCTCCAGGTAGCCCCACAACCAGAAATCGCAGGAATTGAGCTCAGGTGATCGTGCCGGCCAAGCATTTGGAAACGACCGGCTGATAACTCGTTCGTCTCCAAACTTGTTTTGGAGAAGCACGTGAACTACACGAGTGATGTGTGGTGCGGCCCCATCTTGTACGAAAACTGTCGATTTCAATGCGTCTCTCTCCTGTAGAGCGAGTATGAAATGCTGGCGAAGCATATCGTAGTAACGATACACGTCATTGTTCCTCGAGCGCCACTCTGTTAAAAAAAAAAAAAATGGGCCAGTGATTAACGTAGCCGTGAAGCCTCACCGTATGGTGATACGTTCACCATACAGGGTAACTTCATGCACAGTGACTGGAGGTGAAGATACCCACACTCGGCAATTATGTGTGTTCACCTCACCAGTCAGAGAAAAACGAGCTTCATCTGTCCATAGGTTGGTCCAGTGCCAGCTCTCGTCAACTTCAATCCTCGCGAGAAAGTGGAGAGCGAAGTCAACATGCCGTTATGCGTCCTGTGGTGCAAACTTCTGTTCAAAATGGTTCAAATGGCTTTGGGCACTATGGGACTTAACATCTATGGTCACCAGTCCCCTAGAACTCAGTACTACTTAAACCTAACTAACCTAAGGACATCACACACATCCATGCCCGAGGCAGGATTCGAACCTGCGACCGTAGCGGTCACGCGGTTCCAGACTGAAGCGCCTAGAACCGCACGGCCACATTGGCCGGCAAATTGCTGTATGATATGGATCTTGTACAGATACAGTTTGGGAATGGTTCGAAGCACCTTCCGTACAGTGGACCACGTGATGTTCAACTGTCGCGACACAGCACGCACAATGCATGAGGATCGGGAATTGCGCGCAGCACTGTCTGCCACAGCAACAATGATTTCGTCAACCACCCAACCACCTGTGGTGCAACCGGTCGTCGGCCTCTTCCCGGAGTGATGCACAGTTCTCCAATTGATTCGAACTTCTTCATCAAGCTACCCACAGCAGGTGGAAAAGAGAACCCTTCTGTATTCCTTTCAGCAGGCGACAGTCTCGTAGTGCAGCTGAAGCTTTACTTTTGGTTTGATAATAGAGCTTCATCAGTTATGCCCTGCTCTTCCTGTCCGACCTCATTCTGATGTGTCAGCAAGTGCACTGTGACTGGTCAGCTGTGTTAGACTATGAATGATGGTGACTGATCACGGCACCTGGTGCCCATAGTTGGAACTGGACGGTGGCACTGTGATGCGTGGAAATCATGCACCCGATACTCTGAACATTATTGATAATGCGCGATAAAGCGAAAAAATTGGTCCATCTATAACATTCATATTTCTTTATCAACTACACGAATATGTAAGAAAAAAATGTGGGTTTCTATTTAAAAATACGCAGTCCATATCGGTTTGACCTATGGCAGCGCCATATAGCGGGCCAACCATAGCGCCATCTGGTTTCCCCCTTCAAGCTAGACAAGTTTCCTTCTTTGTAGTTTTTTCGTTTGGCTCTTATTTCGTGAGGTATTTGGTTCGCTCACTATCAGTGGACCACCCTGTATTATATATATACACTCCTGGAAATTGAAATAAGAACACCGTGAATTCATTGCCCCAGGAAGGGGAAACTTTATTGACACATTCCTGGGGTCAGATACATCACATGATCACACTGACAGAACCACAGGCACATAGACACAGGCAACAGAGCATGCACAATGTCGGCACTAGTACAGTGTATATCCACCTTTCGCAGCAATGCAGGCTGCCATTCTCCCGTGGAGACGATCGTAGAGATGCTGGATGTAGTCCTGTGGAACGGCTTGCCATGCCATTTCCACCTGGCGCCTCAGTTGGAGCAGCGTCCGTGCTGGACGTGCAGACCCCATGAGACGACGCTTTATCCAGTCCCAAACATGCTCAATGGGGGACAGATCCGGAGATCTTGCTGGCCAGGGTAGTTGACTTACACCTTCTAGAGCACGTTGGGTGGCACGGGATACATGCGGACGTGCATTGTCCTATTGGAACAGCAAGTTCCCTTGCCGGTCTAGGAATGGTAGAACGATGGGTTCGATGACGGTTTCGATGTACCGTGCACTATTCAGTGTCCCCTCGACGATCACCAGAGGTGTACGGCCAGTGTAGGAGATCGCTCCCCACACCATGATGCCGAGTGTTGGCCCTGTGTGCCTCAGTCGTATGCAGTCCTGATTGTGGCGCTCACCTGCACGGCGCCAAACACGCATACGACCATCATTGGCACCAAGGCAGAAGCGACTCTCATCGCTGAAGACGACACGTCTCCATTCGTCCCTCCATTCACGCCTGTCGCGACACCACTGGAGGCGGGCTGCACGATGTTGGGGCGTGAGCGGAAGACGGCCTAACGGTGTGCGGGACCGTAGCCCAGCTTCATGGAGACGGTTGCGAATGGTCCTCGCCGATACCCCAGGAGCAACAGTGTCCCTAATTTGCTGGGAAGTGGCGGTGCGGTCCCCTACGGCACTGCGTAGGATCCTACGGTCTTGGCGTGCATCCGTGCGTCGCTGCGGTCCGGTCCCAGGACGACGGGCACGTGCACCTCCCGCCGACCACTGGCGACAACATCGATGTACTGTGGAGACCTCACGCCCCACGTGTTGAGCAATTCGCCAGTACGTCCACACGGCCTCCCGCATGCCCACTATACGCCCTCGCTCAAAGTCCGTCAACTGCACATACGGTTCACGTCGACCTGTCGCGGCATGCTACCAGTGTTAAAGACTGCGATGGAGCTCCGTATGCCACGGCAAACTGGCTGACACTAACGGCGGCGGTGCACAAATGCTGCGCAGCTAGCGCCATTCGACGGCCAACACCGCGGTTCCTGGTGTGTCCGCTGTGCCGTGCGTGTGATCATTGCTTGTACAGCCCTCTCGCAGTGTCCGGAGCAAGTATGGTGGGTCTGACACACCGGTGTCAATGTGTTCTTTTTTCCATTTCCAGGAGTGTATATATCTGTGGAATTTGTGGCCCAAAAACACAAAAACAGATCATTACCGTGTGACCACCTTGACGGCTCTGCTCTTACGATGCGATACGTCATCTGTCTTCCCGCAGGCATCTTCCTGGCAGAGGGCCCGCAGTGGCTGGAGCAGCGGCGCCTCACTCTGAGGCATATGCGAGACTTCGGCTTCGGCCGCCGCTCTGGACGGCTGGAGGCGGAGATCCAGGCGGAGCTGAGGGACCTGTTGGAGCTCATCCAAGGCGATCGGAAGGACGAGGTGAGCCTGCGGCTGACGACCCCTCTTGGTCAGCACCGCCACCCAACCGTCATACACTATCCTCAATGGCAAAATGGATCCGAGCACTATGGGACTTCATTTCTGAGGCCATCAGTCCCCTAGAACTTAGAACTACTTAAACCTAACTAGCCTAAGGACATCACCCACACACACACCCTAGGCAGGATTCCAACCTGCGACCGTAGCGGTCGCGCGGTTCCAGACTGTGGCGCCTAGAACCGCTCGGCCACCCCAGCCGGCCCTCAATGGCAACCAGCATGGATTCCGAATAGATGAATCAAGCAATACCCAATTCGGGCTTCCCTCACATGAGAGGCAGAAAGTCACCGGTCTATACCTATTTATGTACTCCACTACTCACTGTATCTTCCATGATGGAGGGTACTTGACACCACTTCCATTTTCTGTTCCAGAATTCGCAAGTGGTGTTAGGGAAAGACGACTGTCTACCTGGTGTCCATCCTAAGACTCGTAAGACGCATTTTCTCTGGTGTTTCGGCAGGTATTTACAAATTCGTTTTTGCAACGTGCAGCTGGAGTGAGCTAAAACAAATATTGCTCATGTGGCTCCCAGTGTGCACGGAAAGCCTCAGTTTGTTTACTATTCTAAACAAAATTATTATTAACACGAAATTTTACTTACCCATTCGACAGAGATCTATCATATTAGTCTACCGCGATATTCGTTTTATCTACCCGGTGATCAAAAAGTCAGTATAAATTTGAAAACTGAATAAATCACGGAATAGTGTATATAGAGAGGTACAAATTGACACACATGCTTGGAATGACATGGGGTTTTATTAGAACAAAAAAAAAAAAAAAAAATACAACAGTTCAAGAAATGTCCGGCAGATGGCGTTTCATCTGATCAGAATAGCAATAATTAGCATAACAAAATAAGACAAAGCAAAGATGATGTTCTTTACAGGAAATGCTCAATATGTCCACCATCATTCCTCAACAATAGCTGTAGTCGAGGAATAATGTTGTGAACAACACTGTAAAGCATGTCCGGAGTTATGGTGAGGCATTGGCGTCGGTCGATCACGATACACTTGCGACTTCAGGTAACCCCAAAGCCAATAATCGCACGGACTGAGGTCTGGGGACCTGGGAGGCTAAGCATGACGAAAGTGTCGGCTGAGCACACGATCATCATCAAACAACGCGCGCAAGAAATCTTTCACGCGTCTAGCAGTGTGGGATGGAGCGCCATTGTGCATAAACATCGTACGTTCCAGCAGGTGTTTATCAGCCAGGCTGGGAATGATGCGATTCTGTAACATATCGGCTTACCTCTCACCCGTCACGGTAGCAGTTACTGACGTTTTGCTGTCCAGCGCCATCTGTCTGATATTTTGTGAACTCCGTTTCTTTTTTTTCCCCTAATAAAACCCTATGTCATTCCAAGCACGTGTGTCAATTTGTACCTCTCTATCTACATTATTCCGTCATTTATTCAGTTTTCAAATTTATACTGACTTTTTGATCACCCGATATATGCATTAACAGGGACAGTAAAACAGGAAGAATAACCAGTACTGTAGCACTGCCCTGGCTTGCTCGCTCTCTTCTAGCCCCATGCAGCAGCGCTGCTCAGTCGTTGCTGTAGTACTGGTTATTTTTCCTGTTTTATTGTCCCTGTTAATGCAAGTAGATAAAACGAATATCGCACTGGACTAATTTTTCACCGCACTGTCTAATGAGGATGTAAAACAGAGCTTCGGAATAATTTTGTTGGTAACGGCAAACAAACCGACGCTTTCCGTCGACACTAGGCATCGTATCACGGACGTGATCATCCTATTTGTTTGGGCTGACACCACCTGCACTTTCCAAAACCGAATTTGCAAATACACTACTGGCCATTAAAATTGCTACACCACGAAGATGACGTGCTACAGACGCGAAATTTAACCGACAGGAAGAAGATGCTATGATAAGCAAATTATTAGCTTTTCAGAGCACTCACACAAGGTTGGCGCCGGTGGCGACACCTGCAACGTGCTGACATGAGAAAAGTTTCCAACCGATTACTCATACACAAACAGCAGTTGACCGGCGTTGCCTGGTGAAACGTTGTTGTGATGCCTCGTATATGGAGCAGAAATGTGTACCATCACATTTACGATTTTGATAAAGGTCGGATTGTAGCCTATCGCGATTGCGGTTTATCGTATCGCGACATTGCTGCTCGCGTTGGTCGAGATCCAATGATTGTTAGCAGAATATGGAATGGGTGCGTTCAGGGGGGTAATCCGGAACGCCGTGCTGGATCCCAACGGCTTCGTATCACTAACAGTCGAGATGACAGGCACCTTATCCGCATGGCTGTAACCGTGCAGCCGCGTCTCGATCCCTGAGTCAACAGATGGGGAGGTTTGCAAGACAACAACCATCTGCACGAACAGTTCGACGGCGTTTGCAGCAGCACGGACTATCAGCTCGGAGACCGTGCCTACTGTGTCCAGACTATGCGCCTGCATTCTCGCTTCCCGCGAAGCAGACCGGTGCAGCGGGCCCCGGACCGAGTAGGGATCAGCCTGGCAGTTCGTCCCGGAAACAAGGACGCTTCCCAGAGACCACCAGGAGGCGTCCACGGCGCCGCTAGAGGTAGCTACAGCCGCGGACCTCTTTCCTTCCGCTCGACACGTGACTGCAAATAGAGCCAGCCATATCCATGCGCCAAGCAATATTTAGGCTGGCGCAGGAGACTGGAGAGGCGGTTCACGCCGAGCGAGCCCACTGGTGTCATCATAGCTGCCGCGTCATCGTTCACCGCCGCAAACGTACCGGATCCATCCTCGCAGAGCCTCTACTCGTCCTCGGACCCAGGTGACGGCATCGTGGACTCCGGGCCGCTCTTCACGAGACGCCTGGGGCTTGGTTTGGTGCAGTTGTGTGGTTACTACAGACAATTTGTGTTTGGAAGAATCTCTGATTTAGTTATTGGTGGGCTTGAAGGATCAGTCCTACTTCACGAATATTGTTTTCTAGATTTTGAAGAAAGACTTTAGTTTAAATAAAAACGCTATAACTCACACTCTGAGATTTTCCTATAAGCGGACGGCGGATATATTAGTGGCTGCGGTTACCCTTGACGCTGCATCACAGACAGGAGCGCGTGCGATGGTGTACTCAACGACGAACCTGGTTGCACGAATGGCAAAAAGTCATTTTTTCGGATGAATCTAGGTTCTGTTTACAGCATCACGATGGTCGCATCCGTGTTTGGCGACATCGCGGTGAACGCACATTGGAAGCGTGTATTCGTCGTCGCCATACTGGCGTACCACCCGGCGTGATGGTATGTTTGACTAAATGCCCAGGCGTATCAAGGCCGTTATTACGGCCAGAGGCGGTTGTTCTGGGTACTGATTTCTCAGGATCCATGCACCCAAATTGCGTGAAAATGTAATCACATGTCAGTTCTAGTATAATATATTTGTCCAATGAATACCCGTTTATCATCTGCATGTCTCCTTGGTGTGGCAATTTTCATGGCTAGCAGTGTATCTACGGAAACAATGGAAAAAATGCCACTGACGACCATAGGAGAGATACCCAGTATGTGCCTTCATAGGTGCCATAATTTCTATTATTTTCTCTTTACCGTTCCTATGCCATATGTGTATTGCTGGCAGTGGAATCGTTCTGCAGTCTGCCGCAAGTGACACTTCTCTAAACTTCCTCAATAGCGTTACATGAGAAGAATGTAATCTTGCTCTATTTGCGAATAGAACAGGAAAGGGATTGACAATTTCGGGACAATAATTTCTTATTTGAAAATGTTTTGCTTAGGATCATCTCCCAGTTGCAGGATTGACACCAAAGGTGTGGAGACACGTCTGACATACAATATTCGCCCAGAGGAGTACGTGGAGTGTTGATGTCCTGACTGATCGCTCTGCGCCGGCCGGAGTGACCGAGCGGTCCTAGGAGCTACAGTCTGAAACCGTGCAGGTTCGAATCCTGTCTCGGGCATGGATGTGTGCGATGTACTTAGGTTAGTTAGGTTTAAGTATTTCTAAGTTCTAGGGGGCTGATGACCTCAGCAGTCAAGTCCCTTAGTGCTGAGAGCCATCTGAACCATTTTTTGATCGCTCTGCATGTGTCTTCTCACAAAACGTACAGCTCCAGCGCAGCTCGTGAGCTTCGTGACATTTCGGCAGGCGGTGGCCCGGCAGTCACCAGGAGGGGACGGCTCGCGTCGTGTTCTGCTGCCCGAAGCGCTGTTCCCCACGTTCATCAACTCCATCTTGGCGGTGTACACGGGGGCCAGGCTTCCACGCTCTGCAGACGAGACGGCTCGTCGCCTGGGCAAGGCGGGCATCAGGTTCCAGCGGCACGGAGACACGACGGGGGGCTTCCTTACCATCCACTCGTGGCTGTCCAGAGTGGCGCCAGTGCTGTCCGGATACCGGGACGGACTGGAGAGCTCTCTCCAGATGAGGACCTTTATGGAGGTGAGTCTACTGTAACAAGTGTCAGAGAAGGTAGCCCCAGTGACAAAGCTTTCTTAGCATACACTCGTGGCTGGCCTGGCTCTCTGCATACTGGGATGGACTGGAGGGTTCTCTCCAGATGAGGACCTTCCCTGGAGGTGAGTCTGCTGCTGACACAAGTCTTGAGAAGTTAGCTCGAGTGACAAAGCTTCCTCAGCACACACTCATGTGGACAGAGTGACAGACTGGAAGACTCTCTCCAAATGACAGCCTGCATGGAGGTGAGTCCCCTGGCTTCAGGTACAGGGTGCCCCACATAAAACCGTCACTCCTCATACCTAATATTCAAATAACAATGACCTAACTAAAAAGAAAAGATAATACTAACACTGAAGTTACCTATTTATACGAGTGTCTGGAAGTGGTGCCCATGGCCATCCAGTTGTCGATGACTTTGTTTGATGATGTTATCAGCATAACGCTGTAATACTGAAAGTGTGATGTTGCTAATTTATCTAGTAATGTTTTAAGATCGTCTATTGTGTGAAAATTGTCAATATACACTTTGCTGTTTAATTTGTCCCACAAATAAAAACTACGTGATGTTAAGTCCGTGGTATTTGTGTGCCAGAGGCCTGTACTGACAATTCTGTCTCCAGGGGAGACGTTGGTGATACGCCCCATACTTTGGCTTGATATCTGAGCAGTAGGTCAATCTTGTTCGAATACTACATACTGCTTCTTTGCATCTGTTAATTGAACATACCCTCCCCTCATGAACCATGGACCTTGCCGTTGGTGGGGAGGCTTGCGTGCGTCAGCGATACAGATAGCCATATCGTAGGTGCAACCACAACGGAAGGGTATCTGTTGAGAGGCCACACAAACGTGTGGTTCCTGAAGAGGGGCAGCAGCATTTCAGTAGTTGCAGGGGCAACAGTTTGGATGATAGACGGATCTGGCCTTGTAACAATAACCGAAACGGCCTTGCTGTGCTGGTACTGCGAACGGCTGAAAGCAAGGGGAAACTACGGCCGTAATTTTTCCCGAGGGCATGCAGCTTTACTGTATGATTAAATGTACACTGGCAATGGCAAGGAAAGCGTTTCTGAAGAAGAGAAATTTGTTAACATCGAGTATAGTTTTAAGTGTCAGGAAGTCATTTCTGAAAGCATTTGTATGGAGTGTAGCCATGTATGGAAGTGACTCATGGACGATAAATAGTTTGGACAAGAAGAGAATAGAAGCTTTCGAAATGTGGTGCTACAGAAGAATGCTGAAGATTAGATGGGTAGATCACATAACTAATGGGGAGAAGAGACGTTTGTGGCACAACTTGACCAGAAGAAGGGATCGGTTGGTAGGACATGTTCTGAGGCATCAAGGGATCACCAAGTTAGTATTGGAGGGCAGCGTGGAGGGTAAAAATCGTGGAGGGACACCAAGAGATGAATACATTAAACAGATTCAGAAGGATGTAGGTTGCAGTAGGTACTGGGAGATGAAGAACCTTGCACAGGATAGAGTAGCATGGGGAGCTGCATCAAACCAGTCTCAGGACTGAAGACCACAACAACAATTGCACATACAAAGAGTCAAAGATCTCTAGATTTCTGGCAGTGTTTAGGACGGAAATATGGGGCCAACAAACCACATGCCGGACAATGTGCACCAAACCTCTATCTGCTCTGAGTGGAGAGGTTATTCGTTCAGAATACGTGGGTTGTCCTGCGACCAGGGTCTGCAATTCTGATAGTTTACCTAACCGGACAAATGACAATTTCAACTCTTGTACCTCACTCACACGATAGGCTTTTAATGTCGTATCTTTTAGCATCCGATGAGGTGGTGTACAAGATACACCAACCTGATGCAATAACGTCCTTACTGACTTGCAAGGATTTCTCATAAAGTCAGTGCGAATTCTGTCTGTAGTTACAGGGGTCGTCACTTACGTTCGCCTATCCCTCTGCACATTCTGAACGGATCCTACAGTCTTCCACTTCTTGCACAGGTCTTGAATAGTGTCTACCAGTATACCTCGCTTGGAAAATTTCTTTACAGTACCTGATGGAACTTGTCTCTAACAAGGGAACCTCCCCATCGCACCCCCCTCAGATTTAGTTATAATTTGGCATAGTGGATAGGCCTTGAAAAGGTGAGCACAGATCAATCGAGAAAACGGGAAGAAGTTGTGTGGAACTATGAAAAAAATAAGCAAAATATACAAACTGAGTAGTCCGAGCGCAAGATAGGCAATATCAAGGATAATGTGAGCTCGGGAGCGCCGTGGTCCCGTTGTTAGCGTGAGCAGCTGCGGAACGAGAGGTCTTTTGTTCAAGTCTTTCCTCGTGTGAAAAGTTTCCTTTCTTTATTTTCGCGAAATTATGATCTATCCGTTCGATCATTGACGTCTTTGTTCACGGAAAAATTTGAAAACGTTAAAAACATATGTTTTGACAGAGCACAGGGAAAACTGTGCGACTGTGAAACTGTTGCATTCATTTTTTGCAGTTTGTCACAAACTCTTATGTTTTCATCACTTTTTTGGGAGTGATTGTCACATCCACAAGAAAACGTGAATCAGACAAGGTAGAAGAATCTTTTTACCCATTCGCCGAGTGTACAAGTTAGGTGGGTCGACAACATATTCCTGTCATGTGACGCACATGACGTCACCAGTGTCGTAGAGAATATATCAGACGTGTTTTCCTGTGGAGGAATCGGTTGACCTATGACCTTGCGATCAAATGTTTTCGGTTCCGATTGGAGAGGCACATCCTTTCGTCTACTAATCGCACGGTTTTGGGGTGCGGTCGCAAAACACAGACACTAAACTTATTGCAGTGAACAGAGACGTCAATGAACGAACGGACAGATCATAATTTTGCGAAAATGAAGAGAGTAAATTTTTCACTCAGGGGAAGACTTCAACCAACGACCTCTCCTGCAGCTGCTCACGCTAACCACGGGACAACGGCGCTCCTGAGCTCGCACAGTCCTTGATATTGCATATCTTGCGCATGGACTACTCAGTTTGTATATTTTGCTTATTTTTTTTTTTCATAGTTCCACACAACTTCTTCCTGTTTTCTCGATTGATCTGTCTTCAGTTTTTCAAGGCCTATCCACCATGCGAATTTATAACTAAATCAGAGGGGGGTGCGATGGGGAGGTTCCCTTGTAAGCAACACTCCACAATATCGATTCGCTGTTCTACTGTCCAACAACTCAACAATACCCACTTCTCGCAATTACTAACACACGAACACACAGCTGCACTCGACATTCCAATAAAATGTAGTGAGACCACTTTCGAGACAGTGTTGCCACTTCACAAGCAATACTACTGGAGATTATTAACCAGCACATAAGGCATACCTGATTTATGTTGTATACCTGGTATAATGGAGTTCTACCATCACTTAAATACCACGGTGGTGGTGGTGGTGGTGGGGGGGGGGGGTCGAGAGTTCCTCACCATTGACTCGTGGCTCTCAGCATTGTCCTTCAGGTATCCTGCTACTTTCATGGACTGGAGGGCGCTCTCCAGATGACGACCATCATAGAGGTGAGTCTGCTGCAGCGAGTCATATGTGAGAGACAGGTCTTGTAGTGGGCAGTCACCACCATTGAGCGGTGCTTACTCCCCATCCCTGTCTGGCTAGCCAGAATGGTGTGTGGCTAACGAGGGTCTGCATGGAGGCGAATCTGCTGGGACGAGTCTTGTTCAAGGTAGGTCCATTTGCACTCATTGTGAAAGTAAAGCTAAAAATGAAACAGTAAAATACGCTGATCAGCCAGAAAATTATGATCACCCATCTACTATCGATATAAACATATCCAGGTAATAGCCGCGTCATCTGATGACTGCGTCACCTGGCGAGGGATGACTGCTAGTCACACACACATGCACAGGGCATGCACAGGGCATGTCTCTGGACTCGCATTCGGGAGGACGACGGTTCAATCCCGCGTCCGACCATTCTGATTTAGGTTTTCCGTGATTTCCCTAAATCGCTCGAGGCAAATGCCAGGATGGTTCCTTTCAAATGGCACGGCCGACTTCCTTCCGTAGTCCGATGAGGCCGATGACCTCGCTGTCTGGTCTTCCCCAATACAACCCAACCCACCCCACAGTGCATGTACGAGGTGCATTCAAGTTCTAAGGCCTCCGATTTTTTTTTTCTGGTTAACTACTCACCCGAAATCGATGAAACTGGCGTTACTTCTCGACGTAATCGCCCTGCAGACGTACACATTTTTCACAACGATGACGCCATGATTCCATGGCAGCGGCGAAGGCTTCTTTAGGAGTGTGTTTTGACCACTGGAAAATCGCAGTAGTAGCACGGCTGGTGAATGTGAGGCCACGGAGAGTGTCTTTCATTGTTGGAAAAAGCCAAAAGTCACTAGGAGCCAGGTCAGGTGAATAGGGAGCATGAGGAATCACTTCAAAGTTGTTATCACGAAAAAACTGTTGCGTAACGTTATCTCGATGTGCGAGTGCGTTGTCTTGGTGAAACAGCACACGCGCAGCCCTTCCCGGACGTTTTTGTTGCAGTGCAGGAAGGAATTTGTTCTTCAAAACATTTTCGTAGGATGCACATGTTACCGTAGTGTCCTTTGGAACGCAATGGGTAAGGATTACGCCCTCGCTGTCCCAGAACATGAACACCATCATTTTTTCAGTACTGGCGGTTACCCGAAATTTTTTTTGGTGGCGGTGAATCTGTGTGCTTCCATTGAGCTGACTGGCGCTTTGTTTCTGGATTTAAAAATGGCATCCACGTCTCATCCATTGTCACAACCGACGAAAAGAAAGTACCATTCATGCTGTCGTTGCGCGTCAACATTGCTTGGCAACATGCCACATGGGCAGCCATGTGGTCGTCCGTCAGCATTCGTGGCACCCACCTGGATGACACTTTTCGCATTTTCAGGTCATCATGCAGGATTGTGTGCACAGAACCCACAGAAATGCCAACTCTGGAGGCGATCTGTTCACCAGTCATTCTTCGATCCCCCAAAACAATTCTCTCCACTTTCTCGTTCATGTCGTCAGACCGGCTTGTGCGAGCCCGAGGTTGTTTCGGTTTGTTGTCACACGATGTTCTGCCTTCATTAAACTGTTGCACCCACGAACGCACTTTCGACATATGCATAACTCCATCACCACATGTCTCCTTCAACTGTCGATGAATTTCAATTGGTTTCACACCACGAAAATTCAGAAAACGAATGATTGTACACTGTTCAAGTAAGGAAAACGTCGCCATTTTAAGTATTCAAAACAGTTCTCATTCTCGCCGCTGGCGGTAAAATTCCATCTGCCTTACGGTGCTGCCATCTCTGGGACGTATTGACAATGAACGCGGTGTCATTTTAAAACAATGCGCATGTTTCAGTCTCTTTCCAGTCCGGAGAAAAAAAATCGGAGGCCTTAGAACTTGTAGTATCAGTGAACGTGATATCCTTGTGTGGAATGGGAAGGCGTGCGATCTATTTTGAGTTTGAGCGAGGACAGGTTGTCATGGTCCACAGCCCATAGCTCCAGCATCTCGCTAACTGCACGACTTGTCAGGTGTTGGAGGAGTGCCTTCAACACGTGGCGAAACTTAGGTGAAACCACATCCAGACATCGTGGGGTTGGGCGGCCACCCCTCACTACAGATATCGTATGTCGTAGACTGGGAAGTCTGTGGCGGAACTAACATCAGACTTTAATGCTGGGCAGAGTACAAGTGTATCTGAACACACATTGAACCGAACGTTCCTAACAATGTGCCTCCGCAGGCGACAACCTATGCATGTACCAGTGTTAACACCATGACCAAAACTGGAAAGGGCATGTGTAGTGTTGCACGGTCTGATGAATTCCGATAAGTTCGTCATGCTCATGGGAGGGCGCAAATCCGTCGTCTTCCAGGGCAACATCTCCTGCACACTTGTACTATGGGATGGAGACGAGCTGCCGGCGGCGCCATATTCTCTAGAGAACATTCATGTGGGTATCCGTGGCTCCAGTAGAGCTTGTGCACGGTACGATGATGGCCAAGGAGTACCATATACTGGTTCCAGACCACGTACACCAATTCATGACGATCATGTTTTCCAAAGACAGTGGCATTTTCCCCAAGATAAAGCTCCATATCACAAGGCCAGGGGCATGACGGAGTGATTCGAGGAACAGAGTGGCGAGTTCCAGTTGATGTGCTTGTCCCCAAACTCGCCAGATCTGAACCCGATCGAACACACCTGGGATGTGATTCAATGTCCTCGCCCCCCGGAATTTACGGGTATTAGGTGACTTTGTGCAGATGTGGTGCCATCTCACTCCAGCGACCTACCAGTGTCTCATAGCTTCCATGCCACGAGGCGTCGCCACTGTTACCTCTGTCAAAGGTGGACATGCCGGCTATTAGGCAGGTGGTCATAATGTTCTGGCTGATCGTTGTAGATGACTGCAGAAAGAAGACCTGAAGGCAGCAGGAATAAAGCTAACTAGATATATCTGTAAGAAAAATTTTCAAGCAGAAATTCTCAAAAAGACAGGAACAGTTTGACTGGACGATAGGATAGTAGATCATTTTGAAAGCAATTTAAATCACAAAACAAACTTAAAAGAAAACCACCAAATGCCCTCTGTTCTCAATTTATATGCCAGCCATCTACATCCTCTTTTTCTTTTGCACGTTTCGATGTCTGTCAGTTGTCTACTCCAGTATGCTTATCACACTCTCTTGTTGCCCACAGAAACTGATCGAGGAACACAATAATACCTACGAAGACGGCTACGAGCGTGGCTTCATTGACGCCTACCTCAGGGAGATCAAGCAACGAGAGCACACAGGAGAACAGACACCGTTCACCAGTAAGTGCGTGTTACTTTACCCGAATTATAATTACGCTCAGTGTGATATTGTACTCTTTGATAACCTTCTAGTCCAAGGAAACTTAATCGCAAATCTTCATTTCTTCTTTAAAACGGGCAACAGATAACCAAAGCTGCTGAAACTAATTTTCTTCTGCAGCCGGCGACCTCGACCCACACTAAGAACGGAACATTCCCAACTGTCAACACGCGATCCTGATGAAACTTTACGTGTGTACAGAGGGGGCAAAATACTGCAATACATATTTTTTCTTCTCAATTTTACTTTTAAGGAGTAAAACTCATCCAGAAAGGTAATTTACAGTATTAGGTTCAGAGGGAATATTTCGTAACGATAATATATAAAATCATTTTACATATAAAAGTTGTATGCAATTAAAGTTATATCCATCATCCTCCATGTAGTCCCGACTTCGCCCCCTTAGTATTTTCATCTGTTTCTAAAACTTAAAGAACACGTTCGAGGACTTCAGTTTGATAGTGATGAAACGGTGCAAGCAGAGGCGAGGTTGCTGCTCTGTCAACAATGTGGAACATTCAACAGTGACGGTGTAAGCAAATTGGTCTCTCGTTGTAAGAAATGTGTTCGCTGCCAGGGTGACCATGTCGAGAAATAAATTCGTAGACATGAGGAGCAAAGATGTAGAATGTTAATAAAGTTTGTTTTATTTTAAAAGTTTTAAGAGCTTTCCAATAAAAGTTGGGAGTCATTACTTTTCATAATGCCCTTGTAGAATATGTCAAAGCTAGGACAATAAATACCCAATTCAAATTGACATTGGTGTTACGGATGTGGAATAAATACAGAAAATCTTAAACACTTTCTTCGTGTAAGAGACAGTGACAAAACTGGCACGAAACATGTAAATGTACAATGTATTGAGGTGCGGATGATAATTCTTAGGCTTTTGTTGCATCGCAGCTTGTAGAAAATGTTACCGAGATTTATTTCCATTGATGTCCGCCCCCGGTAGCTGAGTGGTCAGCGCGACAGAATGTCAGTCCTAAGGGCCCGGGTTCGATTCCCGGCTTGGTCGGAGATTTCCTCCGCTCAGGGACTGGGTGTTGTGTTGTCCTAACCATTATCATTCTATCCCCATCGACGCGCACGTCGCCGAAGTGGCGTCAAGTCGAAAGACTTGCACCAGGCGAACGGTCTACCCCACGGGAGGCCCTAGTCACACGACATTTATCATAATTTACATTGATTACATTACTGCACTGAAAATGTGAAGAACGTCAGATTTTTAAATATTAATGATAATCCACAGATATTAATAGGGTCTGCTGTGAAAGTCATCAATTAAATCTTTTAGGCTGTTCTTAAACTGAACCGCATTTGTAGTTCAGCTTTTTATGAGTGCTGGCAAGTTATTGAATGACAGGCACGTTGCTGGACCAAAATGAGTGACTTTAAATATTCGTGAAGATTGTTCTTATTTCTATCGTTAACTTCATAAACTGAGCTGTTGATCTGAAGAGAGATATTTACTGAGGAAGCAATTCCTTGAACACGCGTCTGCTGGCGTCCTTCATCTCGGGAAACAAGCTTGGCTTGATTAATTGTTCCAAAAATACGACCCCATGTGAGATCATGTGATAAACAGTAAATGAAGTTTTTTAGTATTTTATTTTTATATTACCTCTGTCTGACAACAGTCACATCGAAAATTAATATTTGTTTTAGGCACATGAGCAGTTCAGTGGTTGCTCTCACATTATACTGATACCCATAAGCTGAGGGATCTACAAGATCCAGGAAACAACACATGGCATGGAGATAATTGTGTTTAATGATAACCGCTTGGCTGGTCTTGTAAATAACATATTTAGCGACCTGTTTCGTAGCCTATAAGCAACATCAGGTTTGATCTGTTAAATCATGACATCAATGTTGCAACATGGATAGAACCGAACATTCGTTATCTACGAATGAATGACACAATTAGTGGATCGTCAGGTAAGGAGAAAGCACGGGTCTACGATTCCGCAAGCTCGCCACGAATCCATAACAGACGACCAGTTATATTCCGCCTACTGTCGTTCTTACTGTCCATTTGAAAGTTTAACGTCATGATTTAACAAATCTAACACCTGATGATGTGGTTCTAGGCTACGAAACAGATCGCTAAATGAGTTATTTACAAGATCTTATATGTAAATTGAAGGGGGAGGGGAAGAAAAGGAGTAAATCACTGCTGTCAGCTGCGTCAGGACATTGCGTGGAATCGGCAGCGACGAATAAAAACGTGTGCCACAGCAGGATTCGAACCTGGGATCTCCTGCTTACTAGGCAAGTGCGTTAACCACTGCGCCATCCAGCGTTAGAGCTAATGGGGGCTCTCTCATGGTCTATTCACACTCCTATCGAGAGCCACGCATTCATATAATTTACAAGATCAGCCAAGTGGTTGATTCTCAAGATATTTACTTATGGCTGCTGTCGTCTTTCATACAAGGTAGTGGGCAATAATTGAGTTAAAAGGTGCCCTGCCATCATTGTAACACACGATAAAGTGGTAAAAATACGAGGCATATTACAGAACGAGCCATGCTACTTGGGGGTGACACGTGATTTATGTGGTATCTCTTCAGTGGCGACACACATGACATCAGTACAAGATATGAACTCTTGCAATACAGTAGCCACGATGGTATACATACTTTTTATTGGGCCACGCACCGTAGCTTGTGGCAACAGCTGTCGCTGTTGGATAAACGTGCTCTGTGGTGATTGGGTTACGGCTGCAGTCTCCGTTCCAGGTACACTGAATCAGATTTAAACCCAGCGAACGAGCTGACCTATCCACAAGGGTAATCCGAAAATTAAGGTCTCCTATTTTTTTATATAAGTACAGAACTCTGTTTGTATGGCAGTTGGTCACAGTGTTATAAAGAGTGATTCACGCGCTGTGTGTAAACATACGCACGCCGGCTGAGGCGCTCAGTCTTGGCTTGGCAGCCGTTGAGAATGGAGCTCCCGTTGGATGTTACCGCCAAGTGCGAACTGCGCGCAGTTATTCATTCGGTTTTTGAACGCAAAGGGCAGTGCGCCGATTGAAATCCATCGCCAATTGACGGAAGTGTATGGTGAAACGGGCATAGATGTCAAAAATGTTCGTAAGTGCTGTAGAGCTTGCAGTTGGTCGGACCAAAATTCACGACGAACAAAGGAGCAGGAGACCGTCAGTTTCTGAGGAGACAGTGTTGAAGGTTGAGGAAAGCATGCGTGAAGATCGGCGGATCACTCTGGATGATCTCTGTTTCCTGAGGTTTCCCGAAGCACCGATCACAGAATTTTAACGGAGACATTGAACTACCGGATGGTGTGCGCGTGCTGGCTGAGGACCAAATGGGGCAACGAGTTAATGCTTCCCGCGCATTTCTTCACCGCCTTGCAGCCGAACAGGAAAACTTTCTTGACTCAATTGTCATGGGTGGCGAAACTTGAGCATACCACTTTACACCTGACATCAAGCAATAGTCACGCCAGTGGAGGCATCCTTCTTCTCAAAAGCCGCGAAAACTTAAACACAGTCTGCCGGTAAAGTCATGACAACCGTTTTTTGGGATCGAAAAGGGGTATTATTGTTGGTCGACTTTATGCCCACTGGGACCACAATTAACGCTGTGAGACTCGGAGAAGAGGAATGTTGAGCAAGGGCATACTCACTCTCCATGACAACGCTCGCCCACACATCGCTCATCAAACCGTTGCTCTTCTGCAACAGTTTCAGTTGAACATTATCACCCACTCACCCTATAGTCCTGAACTGGCGCCCAGTGACTATCACCTGTTCCCTAGGTTAAAAGAACATTTGGCCGGAAAGCGATTCAGCTCCGACGACGAGGTGAAAGAAGAGGTGCATAACTTTCTGAATAGCACGACGGCGAACTGGTATGACATGGGCATACAAAAACTGCCACGGCGTCTACAAAAATGTATCGACAGAAATGGCGATTAAGTAGAAAAATATCTAAATGTTCAAGTTGTAAACTGATGTAAACGATTGCAGAAATAAACAGGTCTATGTACTTATAAAAAAAAAAGAGACCTTACTTTTGGGGCCGGCCGCGGTGGTCGTGCGGTTCTAGGCGCTTCAGTCCGGAACCGCGGGACTGCTACGGTCGCAGGTTCGAATCCTGCCTCGGGCATGGATGTGTGTGATGTCGTTTGGTTGGTTAGGTTTAAGCAGTTCTAAGTTCTAGGGGACTGATGACCTAAGATGTTAAGTTCCATAGTGCTCAGAGCCATTTGAACCTTGCTTTTGGGATTACCCTCGTAGATTCGTGATGCCCTCTTGTCACGTAATCTCGTCCACCATCCCTGTGAGGTTGGACATTATCATCCATCTGAGGGTCCACGTCTTTTGGGTCATCAATCTAGTCACTGGTATGGTGCGACGTACCAGTAATTCCCCTCCCGTGCCAACCTCATAGTCTCAGAATGGCACTTGCCCCCTACGTCATGTTCCAATCTCTTCTCTTTCCCTACAGTTTATACCCTCTACAGCTCCCTTAAGTTCCACGGACGTTATTCCCTGATGTCTTCACACATGTTCTATCATCCTACCCCTTCTTCTTAGCAGTGTTTTCCATATCTCCCTTTCTTCTCCGATTCTGCCGAGAATCTTCTATCCCTTGCCTTTCGTGTCACCTAATTCTCAACATTATTCTATAGCACTACAACTCAGACGCTTACATTTCCTTTATTTTATGGTTTTCCCACAATCCACGTTTCTCTGCCACGCAATGCCGTGGTCCAAATGTTCATTCTTTGAAGTTTCTTTCTTAAATTAAGCTCGATGTTTGATGCTAGTAGACTTCTTTTGGTCAACAATGCTCTCTTTGTCTGTGCTACTCTACTTTTTATGTCTTCCTTGCTTCGCCTGTCATGGATTATTTCGCTCCCAAGGTAGCAGAATTCCATCGTCTAATTCATGATCACCAATTTTGATATTAAGCTTCTGCTATTCTTGTTTCTACTGCTTCCCATACTCTCGTGTTTTTGCGATTTATTCCCAGTCCATACTCTGTATTCATTAAACTGTTCATTATATTTAACACATCCTGTAATTATTCTTCACTTTCACTGAGGATAGCAATGACATCAGTGAATCTTACCACTGATATCCTCAAACCCTGAACTTTGATCCCATTCTTGAACCTTTGTTTTATTTCTGCTTTTCCCCCTTTGATATTCACACTGAATGGTACACTTTCTAATCTGAGCACTTAGTTCTCGATCTACTATTTCCCCTCTTAGTTAGTGTACATATTGTATTCTACCTGTCTTTCCCTGCAGTGGACACTAATGTTCCTGAGAATTCAGAACATCGTGCACCATTTTATACTGTTGAACGCTTTACCTAGGTTCACAAATCCTAGGTGATTATGACCCATAAATAAGGTGCACATAACTGTTGCAAAATGTAACTCTGGTCTTTGGAATCACTGTAGAGGTATATGTTCTCCTAACATGATGCTGGTCAAGAAAGCGATATTGGCGCTGACGTACACTTCTCGAAATGGAAAAAAGAACACATTGACACCGGTGTGTCAGACCCACCATACGTGCTCCGGACACTGCGAGAGGGCTGTACAAGCAATGATCACACGCAGGGCACAGCGGACACACCAGGAACCGCGGTGTTGGTCGTCGAATGGCGCTAGCTGCGCAGCATTTGTGCACCGCCGCCGTCAGTGTCAGCCAGTTTGCTGTGGCATACGGAGCTCCATCGCAGTCTTTAACACTGGTAGCATGCCGCGACAGCGTGGACGTGAACCGTATGTGCAGTTGACGGACTTTGAGCGAGGGCGTATAGTGGGCATGCGGGAGGCCGGCTGGACGTACCGCCGAATTGCTCAACACGTGGGGCGTGAGGTCTCCACAGTACATCGATGTTGTCGCCAGTGGTCGGCGGAAGGTGCACGTGCCCGTCGACCTGGGACCGGACCGCAGCGACGCACGGATGCACGCCAACACCGTAGGATCCTACGCAGTGCCGTAGGGGACCGCACCGCCACTTCCCAGCAAATTAGGGGCACTGTTGCTCCTGGGGTATCGGCGACGACCATTCGCAACCGTCTCCATGAAGCTTGGCTACGGTCCCGCACACCGTTAGGCCGTCTTCCGCTCACGCCCCAACATCGTGCAGCCCGCCTTCAGTGGTGTCGCGACAGGCGTGAATGGAGGGACGAATGGAGACGTGTCGTCTTCAGCGATGAGAGTCGCTTCTGCCTTGGTGCCAATGATGGTCGTATGCGTGTTTGGCGCCGTGCAGGTGAGCGCCACAATCAGGACTGCATACGACCGAGGCACACAGGGCCAACACCCGGCATCATGGTGTGGGGAGCGATCTCCTACACTGGCCGTACACCTCTGGTGATCGTCGAGGGGACACTGAATAGTGCACGGTACATCCAAACCGTCATCGAACCCATCGTTCTACCATTCCTAGACCGGCAAGGGAACTTGCTGTTCCAACAGGACAATGCACGTTCGCATGTATCCCATGCCACCCAAACGTGCTCTAGGAGATGTAAGTCAACTACCCTGGCCAGCAAGATCTCCGGATCTGTCCCCCATTGAGCATGTTTGGGACTGGATGAAGCGTCGTCTCACGCGGTCTGCACGTCCAGCACGAACGCTGGTCCAACTGAGGCGCCAGGTGGAAATGGCATGGCAAGCCGTTCCACAGGACTACATCCAGCATCTCTACGATCGTCTCCATGGGAGAATAGCAGCCTGCATTGCTGCGAAAGGTGGATATACACTGTAGTAGTGCCGACATTGTGCATGCTCTGTTGCCTGTGTCTATGTGCCTGTGGTTCTGTCAGTGTAATCATGTGATGTATCTGACCCCAGGAATGTGTCAATAAAGTTTCCCCTTCCTGGGACAATGAATTCACGGTGTTCTTATTTCAATTTCCAGGAGTGTATTAGTTTCTTTGCACAGTACTGTCAGATTCAAATTGAAATGGCTCTAGGCACTATGGGACTTAACAAGTGAGGTCAGCAGTCCCCTAGACTTAGTACTACTTAAACCTTACTAACCTAAGGACATGACACACATCCATGCCCGAGGCAGGATTCGAACTTGCGACCATAGCAGCAGAGCGGTTCCGGACTGAAGCGCCTAGAACCGCTCGGCCACAGAGATCAGCTGCACTGTCAGGACTGGAACGATAACCAGGGTGACGGCCAGATTAAAAAATGTCAGAAATCAGTCTCCAAGCTAAACAGCGACTCATCAGTGGGCAGAATACCATTCTATACTTTTTGGGTCCACTCACGGCAGACTGAAGAATTGCCCCAAAATATGATACCGCAGGAGATAATACAGTTAAAAGTAAGCAAAGTAAACAATCCTTCACGTTTCATTGTCAGAAATAGTGGGAATTAATCGCATGGTGAAGATGACAGCATTCAGTTTCATGACGATATCTTGAATGTGATAGTCGGAGAAAGCTTTCTACCTCCCCTAAGAATTTTAAATGTTCGCTTTCATAGACAGTTTGACCACCTTTGGACAATATAATTTTGCTTTTACAAGAGTTATGTGTAAAAATTGTATGGATTGCGTCTGTAGTCTGAAAGCCGCCTACTAATGTTATTGAGTGCTCTATTAGCTAGATAATTTGCATTGTATTACACATATTTCCCGATAGCAAATAGGTCTGTATCTGCAAAGAGAAAAATTTTTGAATGATGTGTCATGTTTACCGGGATATCGTTCATACATATGGCAGGCCGGGATGGCCGAGCGGTTCTAGGCGCTACAGTCTGGAACCGCGCGACCGCTACGGTCGCAGGTTCAAATCCTGCCTCGGGCATGGATGTGTGTGATGTCCTTAGGTTAGTTAGGTTTAAGTAGTTTTAAGTTCTAGGAGACTGATGATCTCAGAAGTTAAGTCCCATAGTGCTCAGAGCCATTTGAACCATTTGATATATATGAAAAGGAGTGGACCCTGAACGTACCCTGTGGCACCCCCTACCTTTCATGGCCCAGTCGGATTCTAATATTTTCCTGATTTTTGACACTGGAGGACAGCATTTTGCTTCGTAGTTTCCATATTTCAATTATCGTGGAGATTTTTCCCTAATTATGTAACATTTAAATTGTGTATTTAGTCATCTAAATATGGAAATAATTTATTGTCCAAAGCTGTTACAATAATTTTAAATCAATCTACCAGTAGGCTGGCATAGGCCACCCTCATATAGTTAAAATATATACTTTGGTTCAATCCAGTCACAGCAGAGATCATGTTGCTTCATCAAAATATCTTTGTTGTGCTGTCCCAAATAGGCACGCCATGGAGTCAGAATTTTTATACTTAAGAGACTACTGCCTACACGAACTGTTTTGGTCACACTAAGCCGTGTGGTAATGTCACTCAACGCAAGCCATGTGCCACTGTTAGGTCTGTATCTTTTTTTTCGTGACATTCTTCTTATACTTAATATGGAATGTTCCATTGATGTCATTAAATATGATTTGACATGTAAATGAACTGTGACACTTTCAAATAAACAAAAGCACAGTATTCACTGTAATCAACTTGGGAAGACCACAGATACCTAGCTGTCGTGGTGGTCTAGTTAGTCGCCGGCACGGTAACTCAGCGTCTGAGGGTTAGCTGCCCTCTGAAAAAAAGAAAAAAAAATTACGGATCAACGACAAACTGAAACGGGTGTCTTGCGACGTCCGCACCGAACAGATGCAACGAACGAAAACGAACAAAATGAGACTAAAAAAAAAGTGAGTAGAGCACTAGACTGTGGCTTTGGTGGTCTTGGGTTCAGGCCTAGATCGGGTCAGGGATTTTTTTCTCGTTCCAAACCCTTCATGATAGCTCCAGCTCCACTCAGTCCGAGCCCAAAATAGTTGCAGGTGCCTTTCACAGGGGTAAAAGGCGGCTGTGGAGCTGGACTCACCACCTGATCCCTCCTAACAGAGGAGTAAGGTTGTGCTCTAACCGCAGTCAGGGCAATAGCCAGCTCACGAGGTGCATGCCTCGGGCAGACAGTTACAGAATACCTTCATCCGGGTGGCCAAATTCGGATTTGGAATCTACTCCCTACATTGCCCAAGACTGCGCCTCGCTTGGGTTGTGAACAAGAGTGTACAAGAGGGCAACAGGAAGTGGTTGTCGTAACCGCGGCTCTCGTCTTTCCAGCGGAGCAGCTGGCCATAATCCTGTTGGACATCTTCTTCCCGAGCGCGACCGCCCTCACCTCTGCAGTGACCTGGGCTCTGATCTACGTGGCCCACCACCCGTCTGTGATGAGGCGAGTGCAGCAGGAGCTGGACGCCGTGGTGGGGCGCGGCAGGGCGCCCAGTCTCGATGACAGGCCACAGTGAGTATACCTTCTTCTTGGCCACCGCGTCTCTTAGGTAAACGTTGCCAGACAGTACCCAAATATGAACTAAAACTTTCCACACACAACAAATATAGCATATGGTGTTAGCTCGTGACACATTAATACCTAGATGAAGTATAAACTCCACGTTAACTACCATGTTCCTAGCACTCAAGCTAGTGTGGATTAGGTGGTTTTCCAGTTGACATACACTACTGGCCATTAAAATTGCTACACCACGAAGATGATGTGCTACAGACGCGAAATTTAACCGACAAGAAAAAGATGCTGTGATATGTAAATGATTAGCTTTTCAGAACATTCACACAAGGTTGGCGCCGGTGGCGACGCCTACAACGTGCTGACATGAGAAAAGTTTCCAACCGATTTCTCGTACACAAACAGCAGTTGACCGCCGTTGCCTGGTGAAACGTTGTTGTGATGCCTCGTGTAAGGAGGAGAAATGCGTACCATCACGTTTCCGACTTTGATAAACGTCGGATTGTAGACTATCGCGATTGAAGTTTATCGTATAGCGACATTGCTGCTCCCGTTGGTCGAGATCCAATGACTGTTAGCAGAATATGGAATCGGTGGGTTCAGGGGGGTAATACGGAACACCGTTTTGGATCCCAACGGCCTCGTATGACTAGCAGTCGAGATGACAGGCATCTTATCCGTATGACTGTAACGGATCGTGCAGCCACGTCTCGATCCCTGAATCAACAGATGGGGACGTTTGCAAGACAACAACCATCTGCACGAACAGTTCGACGACGTTTGCAGCAGCACGGGCTATCAGCTCGGAGACTGTGGCTACGGTTACCCTTGAGGCTGCATCACAGACAAGAGCGCCTGCGATGGTGTACTCAACGACGAACCTGGGTGCACGAATGGCAACACGTCATTTTTTCGGATGAATCCAGGTTCTTTTTACAGTACATGATGGTCGCATCCGTGTTTGGCCACATCGGGGTGAACGCACATTGGAAGCGTGTATTCGTTATCGCCATACTGACGTATCACCCGGCGTGATGGTATGCGGTGCATTTGGTTACACGTCTCGGTCACCTCTTGTTCGCATTGACGGCACTTTGAACAGTGGACGTTACATTCGAGATGTGATACGACCCGTGCCTTTTTGGATACAGAAAATGTTCGACTGCTGCCCTGGCCAGCACATTCTCTAGATCTCTCACCAATTGAAAACGTCTGGTCAATGGTGGCCGAGCTCATCACAATACGCCAGTCACTACTCTCGATGAACTGTGGTATCGTGTTGAAGCTGCATGGCCAGAGGTAGTTCTTGTGGGTACTGATTTCTCAGGATCTATGCACCCAAACTGCGTGAAAATGTAATCACATGTCAGTTCTAGTATAATATATTTGCCCGATGAATACCCGTTTATCATCTGCATTTCTTCTTGGTCCAGCAATTTTAATGGTCAGTAGTGAAGGTTAAAAACGCACTGCTTCCAGGACTCGAAGAGGTGAGCCTGATACGGATCGAATCTACTTTCAAGATTAACGTCGATGGCTGGTGCGCTAACAAGCTTGGGGTGTGGTTTCTCCTCATCTGGGCTGTTATCTATGTCCCACGCTACACAGACATTCAGAAAACGCTCTCATAGTTGGACATCAGCTTAGGTCTACATGCTCACAGATACGATTAACAGATTCTGATCTGACTGGGGGTGTAAGAGACCGGTGGTCTTACTCGTTTAGTCTCGTCAAACTCTTAATCAGCATCAGCACCTCGTGCCACCTTCCAAAACACAGCACTGAAACAGTTAAAATTTGAGATGTGTGCTCCCAGCAGTACCCAGCGGTTTAGTCATGGGTCCATCACTTTCCTGTATGAGTAGCATCGACAGTTCCCCACAGATACTTTCTGTCTTTTATCAGTGACATCTAACTATGCTTACGACGAAAATCACAAAACCAAGAACGAGTTTTGCGACATAAATGAAAATTGGTACGGTTGTTTCTACATCTGAAAGATGACGTCTACTCAAATTTCGCGCCAGTCGCGTATGAGGATGCAAATAAGGTCACCTTTAGTGCCACTATCAGGAAGCAAATCAGGTTTGCTTCAGTTACACGCTTTAACGGTCGCGGCGGTTAGTTACCTTTGAGATTGAAAGTGGTGACTTGATGTTAGTCAAGAATGTCTTTAAGGCTACAAAGACGCCATTATCAACACCTTACTGAGTTTGTACGAGGTCGTGTAATAGAGCAATGACAAGTGAATGTTCCTTTTGCGAGGATGTACGGTCTCATGGTGACCAAGCTCTGGACAGTCACATGGCGCTGTTGAGAGGGAAGACCGTCGTGTTCGGTGTACGACTCTGGCGAATCGTACTGCATCTGCGGCAGCAATTTGAGCAGCTATTGGCACCACAGTGACACAACGAAGTGTTGTATATCGGTTACTCTCTCACTTGCTCCTTTTTCTCCCATTGAATTACAGTATATCCCACTGCCACTGTCTCCTCTCTCAATTATACTCTCTCCTTTTGTCTTTCATTTCCAGTGCCATTGTTTCCACCATACCTCAGCAGCTCAAAAATACTAGGACTGTCTAAATAGCGCCTTCCTCTAGACCTGTGTGTTAACGTTCGCCAGTCCGGAAGGATGCAGACCCTCCAAAGCCTATGTATGGTGTCCATCCATCTGACTTTTTCGTTTCCAATGTCTCCTCTCTCTTTTACTCCCACTCCTTCTGTCTCAACCCATCTCTTTCTCTTTTACTGGCACTGCCTCTCTCCACCAATATCTCCTCTCTCTTTGGCCCCCACTGCTATTGTCTTCATTCATCTCTCTTTCTCTTTCACTGCCACTTCCTCTCTCCTACCATCACCGTCTCCTCTCTCTTCCATCGTCACTGTCTCTCTGCTACTCTCACTCAGTATAAGCACAAATGTTCGCATGGCAAATTGTTTGGTGAGGAGGGACGGAATGAGGATTGAGGCAGCTGGTCCTCCACTCTTCTGTCAGGGTCTTTCAGAGACGAACGTATTCGCATCTTGTGTAATCTGACAGGAGCATTTTTTCTTTGGTTTCCTGTTTTTCCCTGTTGCATATGTAAAACGAATTTTATAGTGTTCTGCAGTTGGCAGGAAAGAACTAACGATCAAGTTTTGAACACGCTTCATTTAAACGCCTTCTGGCATGCACTAAGTTCCAAACGCAAGAACAAGAAACACAACAATTCTTGTTATGGAAAAAGCCAGATAAGAGTACAAGACAATGAAAAAAATAATAACCAAAATACTACTCCACACAGCTACGAAGTGGCGTTACGCCCAACAAAATACAATTTTCTGCTGAAGGCAACAGCGAGTGTCTCCTAGGCCACAGCCAGTGTAGGTACTGGCCAGTGCTGTCCTAGCTGTAGGTATGCACACCAGTCTGACCTTGCCGGCGTGCTTATAACACCGATTCTGCGGAGTGCTACACCTAATCACATTAGTTCCAATTGGTGGATCTCTGTCACATTACTTTTCCCGAAGTACTGTCACGTTTATGCAGAAAGTCTGTTGATGTTTACATCCACTGGTGATGTTTTAATATGAGCTCTTGAAAGGAGATAGGCAGCCCACCTTGCTTGTCTGTTGTGCGGGCCTTCTAAATTATAAGGGAGCACTATGACAGATCACATATACCTATAAAGCTTTGATACTTCATTTATATACAGGGTGATTATAATTAAAGTTATACTTTCGAAACGCCGTAAAAATAAATCACTGGTCAGAATGTCGTCAAATTGGAACGAAATATTATTGGAGAAGGCGGGAAAGAGTATGGCAGAAGAAAAAAAAATTGTACGAAAATTCCAGAATGAGATTTTCACTCTGCAGCGGAGTGTGCGCTGATATGAAACTTCCTGACAGATTAAAACTGTGTGCCAGACCGAGACTCGAACTCAGGACCTTTGCCTATCGTGGGCAAGTGCTCTACCAACCTTTTTTTTTTTCGGTATTGCTCGTTGCGTTTGGTCTGGGCGGACGTCACAAGACATCCATTGAAGTTGATCGTTGATTCTGTTACTCAGTTCTTTTATTGCAGAGAGCAAATAGCCCTTTGACCGAACACGCTGAGCGACCATGTCGGCTCCAACTGAGCTACCCAAGCACGACTCAGGCCCCGTCCTCACAGCTTTACTTCTGCCAGTACCTCGCCTCCTACCTTCCAAACTGTACAGAAGCTCTCCTACGCAGGAGAGCTTCTGTACAGTTTGGAAGGTAGGAGGTGAGGTACTGGCAGAAGTAAAGCTGTGAGGACGGGGCCTGAGTCGTGCTTGGGTAGCTCAGTTGGTAGAACACTTGCCCGCGAAAGGCAAAGGCCCCGAGTTCGAGTCTCGGTCCGGCATTCAGTTTTAATCTGTCAGGAAGTTTCAGTACGAGAATTGATCAATAGATGGCGCTGTAAGTGTCACAATACATAAATGAAAACACCTGTCTTGCGCACGACCCGTTGAAGTTGGTATAATCACGCCAGTCTTTCCCTCCTTTCGCGTCTGTGACATTCGCCGTCATTGTTTCAATGCAGGATCGCTCTCTGCTTGTAAAGCTTTATTACAAGTATGATGACTGCACACGCTCCGCAGAAGTTTCGGTCACTGAAGGGTTTGAAAAAAGGCATTGGTCCGATGACTGTCATGGGTTTGGAGAAAATGATTCGGAAATTCGAAAAGACGGGATCTTTTGGTGTTCAACCTGGTAGAGGGAGGAAACGAATTGATTTGTCAGTGGAAACAGTGGCCACAGCAATGCAGGAGGAGGCGAGTGGTGGCGTGCAAACGTGTAGTGCACGGAGAAGTGCCTGAACATAGGACATACACGTGAGCACGGCGCGTAAAATCCAATGAAACATCCTTCTTTGCTATCCATTGAAAATTACCCATGTGCACAAGTTCCTTCCTGTTGATTTGCCAGCAAGAGAGACCTGTGCTTCAGAATTTCTTGCTCGCATGGAAGTTGGCAATGATGGCCGCGGAAGATTTTGTGAACCGAGGAAGGAAGCCCACTTCCATCTGACAGGATATGTCAATACACAGAATTGTGGAATATGGGCAATGGAAAATCCACACGCAAATCAACTTTCGCGTCCGTCGGCCGTCGTAATTTAATGTATCATTTATTGGTAACGTTGATTGTTGCCGACTTACGTGGTGGGCCTTAATCAAAATGATACTTCATTTTAATTTTGATTTACAATTAAACGCTTTTGTGACGTTCTCTTTTTTTAACATATTGATATTCAGTGGAATTAGACTCACTGAATCTTAAAACATGAGTATGTAAGTTGAACAATGGAATAAGCTTTTCATATTAATTTCCTCGGCTAGTCAGTTCACTTCAAAGCAAAAAATCTGTAGTTATTAATTACAATTGCGACCCACACACGTGCGACAGTATTTCTTCCTACCTCTGTTAACCATTGCATTGTAGTCGGAGTCCTGGGTCTGGCTCTCGGCTATGATACTGAAAATAAGAAACTTAAAGCTACGTATTTCTGCAACTTTGTGCGGCTGTGGAGAAAAATAAATATTATGTTAATAGCGGGCGAGTTTTTCGCTTCCGCTAAATTTTTTATAAGTTAATACCGCCACTTAATGGCGTCGTTGGCTGCATCGGCCGCTGCGATTGTTGAACTGTAAATTACTCGAATGCAGGTTAATTAAAGGAAGGCGGACATGAAATCGGGATCACCTCTTACAAATTAAAAGTGCACAATAATATTAAATCAATATATTATCTGCTTAATTAGTACAAATATGTTTACATTTGCCAGCACTCGCAAGATGTCCGTCTACACACAACCAAGACAAGAGAAGAAGTGAAGACGACTAAAAAATTAACAAAAGAGCGTATCTTGTCGTCTCTTTAGATCATTTTGTTATATTTCTTTGCCCTCGAAACTTACACAGGAAAATAATTATTTTACGAGTACATGAGAAAAATGTATATTATTCAATTTTTAAATGTCTGTTCTTTATAAATACTGTTTTTTTAAGTCTTTTCTTATTAATTCGCTGGGGATGCTATACGAGTACAACCAGTACCACTTTATCCTGAAAAGATCGCTGTGTGGTGCGGGTTTACGACATCATTTATCATAAGCTCGTATTTTTTGGAAGATACAGGTGCTTTCGGTCCTGTTACCTGTACCGTCACGGATAAGCGCTATGGTTGTCTTCTACGCAACCACGTCATTTCCAGCTCTCCAACAGCGTTGGTGTGTGGATGGGATTATTTTTATGCGAGATGGAGCACCTCCACACATTGCAAATCCAGTTAAGCAGCTACTGAAGGGCCATTTCGGAAATGGTAGAATTATCAGCTACTATTTCCCTGCAGCCTGGCCGTTACGATCACCTGATATTAATCCGTGTGACTTCTCGCTGTGGGGGCTATCTGAAGGATGTGTTCAGTGTAACGATTGCAAACTTAAGCTGCATTGAAGGCAAGCAGGGCGCAACACATTCTGAACGTGACCCAGAACACTTTGATCAGTTACGGAACATGCTGTTTCTCGATTTCAACTTGTTGGCCTCAGGACAATAATAAAAACAGATTTTTCCCATCCAATGTAATATGACCTTGCCGTGGTGGATGGGCTTACGTAAACAACAGTATCACACCTGTACACCCATGCTCACTTGAGGAGTACAGTTTGTTTAACGTCAGACGTACACCTTAGATATTGTTATATGATTCATTTGCCATTTTCACTCCACCACTATTAAGTTATGATGCTCAAAGCGCCATCTATTGCTACATTTTGTAACTATTTATTTTTCTTGTGCCACACGTTTCCCCTTTCTCCGATAATATTTGCAATTTGCAATTTGACGTCATTCTGACCAGTGGCGTTATTTCTGCAGCGGTTTGAAAGTTTAACTTTAATTATAATCACCCAGTACTTCGACACATTCATATACCTTGACACATATAGGCGGCCTCGGTGGCCGAAAGGTTCTAGGCGCTTCAGTCCGGAACCACGCGGCTGCTACGGTCGCAGGTTCGAATCCTGCCTCGGGCATGGATGTGTGTGATGTCCTTAGGTTAGTTAGGTTTAATTTATTCGAAGTTTAGGGGACTCATGACCTCATCTGTTAAGTCCCATAGTGCTTAGAACCATTTGAACCATATGAACAACAATAAGTGCTCATGACATAAGGTTAACACAAAATCGTTTGCTTTACATTTTCTTTGATGTCTTTGCTTATCGACTGCAATTCATTAGAAACGCCCGGCTTATGATTTGTATCTCAAAAGAGTAAAAATGTTATTAGAAATATTTTACTAAATTTGTCATAGTTCCCAGTTATACATAATTTGTCATTTATTTTATGTTTTTGTCAGGCATATTAAGACGATTTTCAACCCTTTTTTCTCACTGCAGTACCAGTTTGGGCTTATTTGTGTAGGCGTGAAGTGCCCATTACATAGAGGCAGCGCGTTATGAAGTTTTACTGTTAAAAAAATACTGAATTAAACTTAGTTTGGTCGCCTCATAACTCTTGTGATGACCCTGTAACTAGTAACATGTGCTTCAATTAAAACTACATTTACGCCTCGGACCGTATATTATGTGCGTATGTGCAGTAACTTTGAACCTCTGGATCTCAGTAGCGAATAACGATATCGAGTTTTGACGTTCCACGAGAATATCATATTAACAACATATGCCAAAAATTTCGGCAATCTACCATGAATAGAAACGATACGAATGGCTATCCCCACGATTGGTATATTTCGTATCCAAAAGTTATGGTTTTTCGAAGTTTTCTAAGAAGCCGTCCTGAGGTAAACACTACTCCACGCCTAGTGCGAAAGAACCAACCTATTCGCTCAATTTGCCTGGGCTCCAGGAAGTGTGTAATGTTTAAATTTTGATCCTGAACCACAGGATAGCTGCATTATGTCCATTTTTCTGATAGGTACATAGATGGTAACTAGACGATGGGCTATCCAAAACACTTGACCCCATATGTCTGTGATCAACTGAAGCAGAGATATGCTCCCCTGAAAAATCGCATTTTCGCACACTGCTTTTTTGGAGCGTATTGCTAACGTGCACGGATCGTCGAAAGCATCAGGCAGCACTTTAAAGAAGCGAAATTTCTGATTGATCAGGAGAAGCCAGATACGTTGTTGTTTACAACGGCAGAGGAAACCGAATACCATGGTATCATGACAGTAATCAAAAATGCCTATTTTCCTTGTAGCAGTTCTCACAATTGGCAAATAAGACCAGTGAGCACAAAAATTTATTTTTCTTGAAACACTTGTAACAGACAGAGTACCGTGTAGGCTATCGATCAGCATAATATTTTATTTTGTTTGCAACATTAGTCAGAGTGCAGTATCACGCAGAAAACAGTACATGTACGCGGAAAGTTATGCAGCTGACTTGTTTAATTTCTAATTAGTTGAAGTTGTTGTTTACGAATATACACTCCTGGAAATGGAAAAAAGAACACATTGACACCGGTGTGTCAGACCCACCATACTTGCTCCGGACACTGCGAGAGGGCTGTACAAGCAATGATCACACGCACGGCACAGCGGACACACCAGGAACCGCGGTGTTGGCCGTCGAATGGCGCTAGCTGCGCAGCATTTGTGCACCGCCGCCGTCAGTGTCAGCCAGTTTGCCGTGGCATACGCAGCTCCATCGCAGTCTTTAATACTGGTAGCATGCCGCGATAGCGTGTACGTGAACCGTATGTGCAGTTGACGGACTTTGAAGCGAGGGCGTATAGTGGGCATGCGGGAGGCCGGCTGGACGTACCGCCGAATTGCTCAACACGTGGGGCGTGAGGTCTCCACAGTACATCGATGTTGTCGCCAGTGGTCGGCGGAAGGTGCACGTGCCCGTCGACCTGGGACCGGACCGCAGCGACGCACGGATGCACGCCAAGACCGTAGGATCCTACGCAGTGCCGTAGGGGACCGCACCGCCACTTCCCAGCAAATTAGGGACACTGTTGCTCCTGGGGTATCGGCGATGACCATTCGCAACCGTCTCCATGAAGCTGGGCTACGGTCCCGCACACCGTTAGGCCGTCTTCCGCTCACGCCCCAACATCGTGCAGTCCGCCTCCAGTGGTGTCGCGACAGGCGTGAATGGAGGGACGAATGGAGACGTGTCGTCTTCAGCGATGAGAGTCGCTTCTGCCTTGGTGCCAATGACGGTCGTATGCGTGTTTGGCGCCGTGCAGGTGAGCGCCACAATCAGGACTGCATACGACCGAGGCACACAGGGCCAACACCCGGCATCATGGTGTGGGGAGCGATCTCCTACACTGGCCGTACACCTCTGGTGATCGTCGAGGGGACACTGAATACTGCACGGTACATCCAAACCGTCATCGAACCCATCGTTCTACCATTCCTAGACCGGCAAGGGAACTTGCTGTTCCAACAGGACAATGCACGTCCGCATGTATCCCGTGCTCTAGAAGGTGTAAGTCAACTACCCTGGCCAGCAAGATCTCCGGATCTGTCCCCCATTGAGCATGTTTGGGACTGGATGAAGCGTCGTCTCACGCGGTCTGCACGTCCAGCACGAACGCTGGTCCAACTGAGGCGCCAGGTGGAAATGGCATGGCAAGCCGTTCCACAGGACTACATCCAGCATCTCTACGATCGTCTCCATGGGAGAATAGCAGCCTGCATTGCTGCGAAAGGTGGATATACACTGTAGTAGTGCCGACATTGTGCATGCTCTGTTGCCTGTGTCTATGTGCCTGTGGTTCTGTCAGTGTGATCATGTGATGTATCTGACCCCAGGAATGTGTCAAAGTTTCCCTTTCCTGGGACAATGAATTCACGTTGTTCTTATTTCAATTTCCAGGAGTGTATGCTGCTGTGAAAGAAAGCCTGGTTCATTGAAATGTTTACAAAAAGCTTCTTGGACGTATTTCGATAGTTGTGCATAATCTATGTTTGTGTTTTGAAAGGTAAGCAAGTAAGTCGCAATACACATCCTCATCGGCGAGCGCACACTTGTTTGCTACGAAGGCAGAGTTCTAAGTGACGTGTCCCAAATATACAGGGTGATTACGACCGAAGTCCAAGTTTCGAAACGTTGTAAACAAAAAT
Organism: Schistocerca gregaria; assembly: GCF_023897955.1. Lineage (NCBI taxonomy): Eukaryota > Metazoa > Arthropoda > Insecta > Orthoptera > Acrididae > Schistocerca > Schistocerca gregaria. The sequence goes on along the minus strand of NC_064929.1, from coordinate 193,674,764 downwards.
TGCTCATAATGACGTCAAATTCGTGCTGAATATTATTGAAGTGGGAGAAAACGTTATGACAACAACAAAATTATCGAAACTTGTGCCACTAAATAGCTCTGTAAACGACACAAACTGCAAAATAAGACTTGGAGTACATAGATGGTCCTTAGCTTGCAACTGAGACGTCCAACATGGCTGTTTCCGTGAAGGATCGCGCGCTGCTGGTAAAGCTCTATGGCAAGAACTGTGACTGCGCCAGCAGCTCTGCAGAAGTTGCGGATGCTGAATGGTATGAAAAAAGGCATTGGTCCGGTGTCTGCCAAGGGTCTGGAGAAAACGATTACGAAATTCGGAACAACTTCTACATCTGCTTCTATACTCTGCAAACCACCGTGAGATATGTGGCAGAGGGTACGTCCCATTGTACTAGTTATTAGGGCTTCTTCCTGTCCCATCCACGCATGGATGGTGGGAGGAACGATTGTTTGAATGCCTCACGACCCCTGTGTGAAGTGGTAGAGCACTTGCCCGCGAAATGTAACAATCCCGAGATCGAGTCTCGGTCCGGCACAAAGTTTTAATCTTCCAGGAAATTTCATATCAGCGCACACTCCGCTGCAGAGTGAAAATCTCCTTCTGGAAACATCCCCCAGGCTGTAGCTAAGCCATGTCTCCGCAATATCCTTCCTTTCAGGAGTGCTAGTTCTGCAAGGTTCCTGGAGAGCTTCTTAAAGTTTGGAAGGCAGGAGACGAGAAATAAAGCCGTGAAGACGGGGCGTGAGTCGTGCTTGGGTTGCTCAGATGGTAGAACACTTGCCCGCGAAATGCAAAGGTCCCGAGTTCGAGTCTCATTCCGGCACACAGTTTTAGTCTGCCAGGAAGTTTCCTTCAGTATGTCTGTAACACTGCTCCCATGGATTGAAAAGCCTATGACCATTCGGTATGCCTTTTTCTGTACACGTTCAATATCACCTGTTAGTCGAATCTGCTATGGGTCCCATACACTTGAGCAATATTCTAGGATGGGGCGCATAAGTGATTTGCTGGCAATCTCTTTTGTAGACTGATTGCACTTCCCCAGTATTCTACCAGTTGATCCGATGTCTGTAGAAGATGTGGCAACAGTATTGCAGGAGAGGGCGAGCGGTCGTGTGCAATCATCCACTGTCCGGGAATTGCCCGAACAGTGAATATGCCTGCGAGCACGATGCATAAAATCATATGAGTCATCCTTCGTTGCTATCTATACAAAACCATCCATGTTCAGGACTTGGTCCCTGCTGTCCTGCCAGTAAGACAAACTCTTGCTGTCGAATTTCTAGCTGGCATGGAAATCGACGTGTAATGACCATGGGACATTACTTCTATATCTACATCCATACTCCGCAAGCCACCGGACGGTGTGTGGCGGAGGGTACCTTGAGTACCTACATCGGTTGTACCTTCTATTCCAGTCTCGTATTGTTCGTTGTCGGTATGCCTCTGTGTGTGCTCTAATCTCTCTGATTTTATCCTCATGGTCTCTTCGCGAGATATACGTAGGAGGGAGCAATATACTGCTTGACTCCTCGGAGCAGGTATGTTCTCGAAACTTCAACAAAAGCCCGTACCGAGCTACTGAGCGTCTCTCCTGCAGAGTCTTCCACTGGAGTTTATCTATCATCTCCGTAACGCTTTCGCGATTACTAAATGATCCTGTAACGAAGCGCGCTGCTCTCCGTTGGATCTTCTCTATCTCTTCTATCAACCCTATCTGGTACGGATCCCACACTGATAAGCAATATTCAAGCAGTGGGCGAACAAGCGTACTGTAAACTACTTCCTTTGTTTTCGGATTGCATTTCCTTAGGATTCTTCCAATGAATCTCAGTCTGGCATCTGCTTTTCCGACGATCAACTTTATATGATCATTCCATTTTAAATCACTCCTAACGCGTAGTCCCAGATAATTTATGGAATTAACTGCTTACAGTTGCTGACCTGCTATTTTGTAGCTAAATGATAAGGGACCTATCTTTCTATGTATTCGCATCACATTACACTTGTCTACATTGGGATTCAATTGCCATTCCGTGCACCATGCGTTAATTCGCTGCAGATCCTCCTGCATTTCAGTACAATTTTCCATTGTTGCAACCTCTCGATACACCACAGCATCATGCGCAAAAAGCCTCAGTGAACTTCCGATGTCATCCACAAGGTCATTTATGTATAATGTGAATAGCAACGGTCCTACGACACTCCCCTGCGGCACACCTGAAATCACTCTTACTTCGGAAGACTTCTCTCCATTGAGAATGACATGCTGCGTTCTGTTATCTTCAATCTAATCACACAATTGGTCTGATAGTCCATATGCTCTTATTTTGTTCATTAAACGACTGTGGGGAACTGTATCTGTGGTGTCACCGCCAGACACCACACTTGCTAGGTGGTAGCCTTTAAATCGGCCGCGGTCCGGTAGTATACGTCGGACCCGCGTGTCGCCACTATCAGTGATGCAGACCGAGCGCCGCCACACGGCAGGTCTATAGAGACTTCCTAGCACTCGCCCCAGTTGTACAGCCGACTTTGCTAGCGATGGTTCATTGACTTCTACGCTCTCAATTGCCGAGACGATAGTTAGCATAGCCTTCAGCTACGTTATTTGCTACGACCTAGCAAGGCGCCAGTATCCGTACTATTGATGTTGTGAATCATGTACCATAAAGAGCGACGTTCGTCATTAATGGATTAAAGTTAAGTATTCAACCAGCTACGTCCGTTTTCTCAATTCTAATTCCCTCGTCATGTTCCAGACCTCACGCCGGCCTGCGTGAGCTAAAACGCGTGCATTTCGGCCTCCTTGAGGTATACGGGGTGGCTCTCCTGCAAACCACAACAGTATCGAACGCCTTGCGGAAGTCAAGAAACACGGCATCTACCTGGGAACCCGTGTCTATGGCCGTCTGAGTCTCGTGGACGAATAGCGCGAGCTGGGTTTCACACGATCGTCTTTTTCGAAACCCAAGCTGATTCCTACAGAGTAGATTTCTAGTCTCCAGAAATAATACGTGTTCCAAAATTCTACAACTGATAGACGTTAGAGGTATAGGTCTATAGTTCTGCACATCTGTCAGACGTCCATTCTTGAAAACGGGGATGACCTGTGCCGTTGTCCATTACGTGGACAGACGAAGCCCATTTCCATCTCCAAGGACATCTCGGTACACAGAACTGCGGAATGCGGGCAAGGGAAAATCCTCATGCACATCAGAGGGTACCACTTCATTCTGCAAAGGTGATTGTGTGGTGCGGTTTGACGGCATCGTTTATCGTAGGGCCATGTTTTTTCAAGGTGATGAATCTTGCTGGTCCGATTACCTGTAGATCTCTGGAAAACGTTACGACAGTCCTTTGCGCACCAACGTCATTACAACCCTTCAACAACTTGGACGTGTGGGTAGGACCATTTACGATGCAAGATTGCGCTCCTCTGCACATTGTACAGCCAGTGAAGCAGCTGTTGCAGAGGCATTTCGGAAATGCTAGAATTATCAGCCGTCGCTTCCCTTCAGCCAGGCCATCCAGATAAACTGTTCTTAATCCGTGTGACTTCTGGCTGTGAGGTTCTCCGAGAGACGCTGTGTTGAGTGCTGCAACTGCAAAAGCAGCTGTATTGGAGGTACGCACTGCGCACCGCATTCTGAACCTGACCCCTGACACACTCCGATCTGTTGTGGAACATGCTGTCATTCGATTTGAACTTTTGTTAGAAAATGGTGGAAAGCATAATGAACTTGTCTTGCACCAGCCTCAGGTTGGTTAAAAACTGATTTCATTTTGCATTTTATGTGATTTTTGTCCTCCGGAAAATAAAATCGATCTCATTGTTGCTTTTTATGCGCTTTTTGGCCTCAGAACAATTACAAACCGATTCTTCCCATCGGATGTGGTGCGACCTTACCTAACTAGCAGTATCACAACTGTTCATTGTCAGACTTCTGCAGTCAGATGGTTCAAATGGCTCTGAGCACTATGTGACTAAACTGCTGAGGTCATCAGTCTCCTAGAACTTAAAACTACTTAAACCTAACAAACCTACGGACATCACACACATCCATGCCCGAGGCAGGATTCGAACCTGCGACCGTAGCGGTCGCGCGGTTCGACACTGTAGCACCTAGAGCCGCTCGGCACTCCGGCCGACTTCTGCAGTCAAGAACATTGCACAGTACGGTTGGTTTAGTATGCAACTCACACTATACCCGTGGTACTGCGAATCTTCTATCATTTGTAGCCGAACACATTTACGTCATGACGCTTACAGTGCCATCTAGGGGGAAAATTTTGTTTCCACAACATTTCCCCTTCTTCGATAATATTCCGCGCATATTTGACGTCTCTCTGAGTAGAAGTTCTTTTTTACATCGTTTTGAAACTGGAACTTCAATTACAATCACCCTGCATATAGTGCACAATAATAGTGTCCCGTTCTTGGCCTCGATTTTTGCTCTATATATTCACACAATGCTATTCTGTCAATAATATTGAGTGTGTGATACCCGTTTTATTCGCTCAGGGCGTTGTGAACAAACTATAGTGCTCTGGTCCAAAGTAGGGCAAGTATTAACAACATTAGTTGCCACATATGATAATTCATTTCTGGAATACCTTCTCAGTTACGCCACTGGATCCGCGATTTCCTGTCAGAGAAGTCACAGTTCGTAGTAACTGACGGAAAGTCATCGAGTAAAACGGATGTGATTTTTGGCGTTCCCCAAGGTAGTGTTATAGGCCCTTTGCTGTTTCTCACCTGTATAAACGATTTAGGAGACAATCTGAGCAGCCGTCTTCGGTTGTTTGCAGATGACACTGTCGTTTATCAGCTAATAAAGTCATCAAGAGATCAAAACAAACTGCAAAATATTTAGAAAAGATACCCGTATGGCGCAAACATTAGCAATTGACTCTAAATAATGAAAAGTGTGAGGTCATCCACATGAACGCTAAAACGAATCCATTAAACTTAGATTTCAAGATAAATCAGTCAAATGTGAAGGCCGTAAACTCAACGAAATACCTAGGAATTACAATTACGAACAATTTAAATTGCAAGGACCACACAGAAAATGTTCTGGGGAAGGCTAACCAAAGGTTGTGTTTTGTTGGCGGGACACTTAGAAAATGTAACAGGTCTACTAAAGAGACTGCCTCACTATGTTTGTCCATCCTCTTTTAGAATAATGCTGCCCGGTGTGGGATCTTGACCAGGTAGGATTGACAGAGTACATCGAAAGAGTTCAAAGAAGGACAGCACGTTTTGTATTATCGCGATATAGTGGAGCGAGTGTTACTAAAATGATATAGGATTTGGGATGGACATCATTAAAACAAAGGCGTTTTTCGTTATGACAGAATCTTCTCACGAAATTTCAATCACAAGTTTTCTCCTTCGAATGCGAATATATTTTGTTTGCGCCGACCTACATTGGGAGAAACGATAGTCATAATAAAATAAGGGAAATGAGAGTTCGCACAGAGAGATACAGATGTTCTTTTTTCCGGGCGCTGTACGAGATTTGAATAATACAGAATTATTGTGAAGGTGGTTCAATGAACCCTCTGCCAGGCACTTGAATGTGATTTGAAGAGTATCCATGTAGATGCAGCTTGCTGGTTAGTCGATTGTTTGATTTGTGGGAGGGGACCAAACAGCGAGGTCATCGGTTTCATCGGATTAGGGAAGGATGGGGAAGGAAGTCGGCCGTGCCTGTTCACAGGCATTTGCCTGAAGCGATTTAGGGAAATCACGGGAAACCTAAATCAGGATGGCTAGGCGCGGGTTGAAACCGTCGTCTTCCCGAATGCGAGACCAGCGTGCTAACCACTACGTCACCTCGTTCGGTACTCCATTGTGTTGGAGCTAAATGAATTCGAACGTGGGAAAAATGTTGTTACTCATATGATGGGTGCTTTCTAAATCAAATTAACCAAAGCGGTTAGTGTTTCAAGAGGCACCGGTTCGAAGATTTATACTGCACAACAGGGAAAGCGAAAAAGCATCGTACACTAAACCACACGCAAACGAAAGTGTATGTTGACTGACTGTGATGGGCTGTTATTGAAGACGATTTTGACGAAAAATCAGAGGACAACGCAAAGGGAGCTCATAAGTTGAGAACTGCAGGGCGAGGTGGAATTCATCAGTGGTATAAATGCCTGTAACAAGAAAACATGGTGCTGAAATTTAAAACCTAGACTATGGAGCAATGGAAAGAAGTCATTTGGTCGATGAGTCCTGTTCCACGCTGTTTCCAACTTCTGCCCGAGCTGACGTCTGGAGTAAGCCATCCAAAGCTTTCTTGCTACCAAGAGTGAAACATGGTAGGGGTAAGTAATGATTTGTTCAGCCATAATGTGGTATTCCTTGGGTCTCATGGTTACTCTGCGAGGTTGCATTACTACCAAGGATTATGTGACCATTTGGCCTTCCAGGTCCATCCCCTAGTACAATGTGTTCCTCAGTTGTGAAGCTGTGTAACAGATGACAGAACCTGTTCACACAGCTCGCATTGTCCAGGACTTGTTTAGTGAGAACAAGTATGAACTGTCACATTTCCCCTGGCCCCTGGCCACTACATCTCAATATTATTGACCTGTTGGCATGAATTTTGGAGAGATGGGTGTGTGATTGCATCCAACTTCATCATCATTACCGGACCTTGTCCCTATATTGTAGGAAGAATGGTAGAAGACTCGCTTGAAAACCATACAGGACCTTTATCTATTACATTCTGAAAAGACTGGAAGCTGTTTTGGATGCCAATGGTTTTCCTGTGTTTTTGGTATTTCCACTTCCTGTAAATACTTCCATACAATGCACGGTGGAGGGTACTCTCTACCACTGTTGGTCATCATTCCCTGTTCCACTTGCAAGTGAAGCGAGGGAAAAATGACTGTCTAAATACTTCTGTAAGAGCCCTGATTTCTCTTGTCTTTGCAATCCTTATGTGAGATCTTAGTGGCAGCAGTCGAAAATGCCGATTTTTTGAACTTCCTCAATAGCGTTTCATAAAAAGAATGTCTTCTCCCATCCAGAGATTCTATTTGATTTCACAGAGGATTTCCACAATACTCGCATGTCGACTGAACCTACTGGTAACAAATCTAGCAGTGTGCTTCATAGTTGTTTCGATGTCTTGCTTTAATCAAACCTGGTGTGGATCCCAAACATTTGAGCAGTACTCAGTAGTGGTGCAGAAAACTGTTCTGTTTAATGTCTCCTTTAAATAAACTAGCCTTTTCCCCATGGCTTCGCTCACATATGTATTCGACACATATGTTAAAGACACCTCCTCCTTCTCCTCCCCTCTCCATCCACTTCTTCCTTCCTCTGTCTTCCACTTCACCTCTGTCCATTTCCTCATCCTTTCACTCTCCCCGTCCCCTCCTCTATTCATCTCGACCTGTTCCAAGCCATGCTCATCAGTCTTGTAGCACATGAAGTACAGTTCAATAAAGCTGACTCATACTACTACCACAACACACTTGTTGTACAGGGCAGACTACACATCGTGGTCTTGAAACTCGTTTGTTTGCCCCAGCTGTTCAGGACGTTATGCAGCACAGATCGATAAAGCAGGCCGATACTACTCTAACACAACACATCTGTGATGCAGGGCAGTGTATATGTCAGGCTCTGGAAAACCGTTTCTTGCCCCTGATATGCAGGCTGCCCTGCAAAGCAGGTTGAATTGGCACGTCGTTCCTGTTTCCACACAACATGTCATGAAAGGCAGTCCAGATGCAAAGGGCTGGAAAATATTCGTTTTGGCCATATCTCCGCTCCTGTTAGAACTAGGAGGTTACAAACTGACAGTACTGACATTACTGAGTTCTGACGTTTCAGCAACAAATTTGGTTGAAATCTATCCAGGTGTTTGGTAGGAGATCGTCGACTCTGTTTTTTACATGTGACATATAGTAGATAACCTATAAACTTCCTAGAATTCTCCCAATAAACTGAAATCGACAATTTGCATACCCTACAACTGGCACCGTATACTCATTCCATTTCATATTGTTTTGCAACATTACACCTAGATAGTAATTTGATGCAACTGTGTCACGCAGCACACGACTAATACTGAATTTGAACACTATAGAACATTTTTTTCGTACTCATCTTCTTTAACTTACATTGTCCCACATTTAAATCAAGCTACCATTTATCACATCAGATAGAAATCCTATCTAACAGTATATCATCTTGTCTCCTCCTGTATTTACTCCAAAATTACACTTACTATACACTACAGCACATCAGCAAATAGCCACAGATTTTTGCTCATCACACCCATAAAATCGTTTATGTCTAAAAACACAAGAGGAGTCCTATCAAGACTTCCATTGGGCACTCATGGGGTGAACACTCACCATTCAGGAAAGACAGTAGGTTCTAATATAAGGGGTGATCAAAAAGTTTCTATTCGAAGGCTGCAAACCCCATGATCGGCATGCCAATCAGGCAAAATTGCCATGAGAATTGAGGCAATCATTCCGTCGATGCACCAGACAGGAAATATCCGTTTGGTAAAACACCATGTCCTGTTGCTTGAGGAAGTCCATAAACTGCCTGCTGCACATGATCGTCCGACAGAAATCGTCGCCCCTTCAAGGCAAAACTTTTAAGGGATCGAAGGCACAATGATCGCATGGAGAGAGATCAGGACTATAGAACAGGTGCTCGACTGTCTTCCACTTAAATCGGTAAACTTTTGCTGGCCTCCTATATCTACCAGCGTCTTGTGTCGAAATGGACCAGCACGGATCTTTGTGTACCATTCCACAGCAGTTGCTTTCTACAAATGTGCTGCCCATATCCGTCTTCATTCCCTGATAGATGTTTAGCGGTAGTCAAGAAAGAATAATGGAACGTTGGTCTTATTTGGACGTTTGTGGCAATAATGTCCCCGTAGTTCCCCTTTCTGCACTTACTTCTTACACATCGGAAAGACCAATGCCACATCAGTCTCTTGCCCATATGTTGATGCTTAAATACGTGCATCAGAGTCGCACTATGTTGCATGTAGGGTGCAGCAATGCCGTCAAATGGAAATTTTTTGAGTCTCCATGTACCCATACTTGAAAAGTCTTTGAGCCACTCACGTATCTGAGAACCTACTCTGTATGCTCAAAGCTTCATCAACAGTCCACAGAGTGGTATTATGTCAAATATGTAGGAAAATGACATCTACCGGTTCCCTAGCTCATGGGATACCGTCCTGGTTTGTGGATGTGAGCTTTGGTTCCCCAAGAAAATTTATTGACGAATTTCTACATCTACATCCATACTCCGCAAGCCACCTGACGGTGTGTGGCGGAGGGTACCCTGAGTACCTCTATCAGTTCTCCCTTCTATTCCAGTCTCGTATTGTTCGTGGAAAGGATTGTCGCTATGCCTCAGTGTGGGCTCTAATCTCTCTGATTTTATCCTCATGGTAGATATACGTAGGAGGGAGCAATATACTGCTTCACTCCTTGGTGAAGATATGTTCTCGAAACTTCAACAAAAGCCCGTACCGAGCTACTGTGCGTCTCTCCCGCAGTGTCTTCCACTGGAGTTTATCTATCATCTCCGTAACGCTTTCGCGATTACTAAATGATCCTGTAACGAAGCGCGCTGCTCTCCGTTGGATCTTCTCTATCTCTTCTATCAATCCTATCTGGCACGGATCCCACACTGCTAGGCAGTATTCAAGCAGTGGGCGAACAAGCGTACTGCAACCTACTTCCATTGTTTTCGGATTGCCTTTCCTTAGGATTCTTTCAGTGAATCTCAGTCTGGTATCTGCTATACCGACGATCAACTTTATATGATCATTCCACTTTAAATCACTCCTAATGCGTACTCTCAGATAATTTATGGAATTAACTGCTTCCAGTTACTAACCTGCTATATTGTAGCTAAATGATAAGGGATAATTTAGAATATTTTCAAGAATTCTGCTGCATTAATGATGTTGGTCTGTGAGTTTATAGGTTTTTTGAGGTACCCTTCTGGTAAACAGCAGCTAGCTGCACTTACTTCCAGTCGCTTAGGAATTTTAGCAGGGCGAGTAATTACCGCTAAATGTAAGCTAAGTATGGGGCCAATGCTGAAGAGTACTCTTTGTAAACCTTAATGTGGAGTCCATCTGACCTGGCAACTTATTTGTTTTCAATCCTTTCAGTTGCCTTTCAGTGGCATAGATGCCTATCTCTGTGTCCTCCGTATGTGAGTTTGCACGTCAGTCAAAAGCCATTACACCACACATAGAAGCAAAGTTGCCCATTGATAATGACACACAAGTGAAAAAACACATGCTCGATTGTTACAGCCTGCCGTACACTGAGGCCACGCTGAAGGAAGTGATGAGGATCAACACCCCCGCACCCATCAGCGTCCCGCACAAGGTGACAGAGGACACCTCGCTGCAGGGCTACTCCCTGCCAAAGGTGAGCATCTGGCGTATCTCTTATTCTGAGTGGAAATTTTCGCTTTCATACTGTCTTGATTAACAGTTCATACTTCATTTACGAGGGATATTCTGAAAGTAAGTCGTTGTTTCTCATACAGAAACTTTATTGCCAAAAACAAATACACCATGGCATCATGAACACCCACGTTGCATACTTTTCAACATAGTCTCAACTGACATTGAGACATTTGTTGTAGAGTGGAATCAATTTAAAGAAACCACTCTAGTAAAACCAGGTGCCCTGCAATGTAATGAATTGTCGCACAGTCTGCTCCTCCTCAACACTGGTTTGGGAGTGATATTCGAAGAGTGCAGTTTTCAATGCAGGGGGCAGGTGAAAGACCAATGGGGAAAGACTGGGGCCGTACATTAGGTAGTTCAGTCTTTTAAATCCGAATTAAGCCGTCTGATTCTGTGTGAGCATTGCCTGTGTGGTTTTGCGTTCTTGTCCAAGAGCACAAAACCTGCATTCAAGATCCTGGTTCATGGCAAGAGTTTGGTGAGGATGTCGCAGTAGTGTGCCACATTGATAGTCCCTTCCCTTTGCGTTCCAGAGCACTGTAGCCATAACATTTCTGGCAGAGAGTGACTCATTAAATTTTTTCTCCGCTGGTGAACTGCAGTGAGGTAGTCTTGGATTCTGGGGAAAAGTGGTGCACCCATGTCTCATTACCTGTGTCCATTCTGAACACGAGCTCATCTATATAATAAAATGGAACATCTACAGGTTACAATGTTATGTATTATATGGGTACCAGTTTCAGTGCTCCAGTATACCATCTTCAGGTCTTAACCGATGCTGAGGTGGTAACTCCATTCGTATACATCGTTCATCAGTAGCCAATATTATGTTGTTGATGGTTGGAGACACATCATCATTGTTACAGGTTTTTGTATCGTCTCGCCACTGTAGAGTTTTGTAGCAGGGGAAGCAAGATAAAGGATGTTGTTTGGTGGCCGGTGTCCTCTTTATGCAGCACAACTGCACACATGTATTAACAGGGTTCTTTATTCATAAGAACAGGAAACTACTTACCTTTAAGCAAGTTGTTGTGTTACAAGCTCTTCTGTAATAGTCCACATTAGCCTCACTGCTAGTGAAGCAGCTCTATAAACACTAAAGTCTTGTAGCCAGTGACGTGACCTGACAACTAGAATAGCGACTGAGCAAGTAACTGAGCTAACTGTGGCTGCGACTCTGGCTCACTGACTGACCGTCTAACTGCGCTGACTGTCAGCGGCGGTGGTCTAAATACTGGTGGTCGAGAGGGCATCGGCGGCGAGTTGCTTGCGAGTGTCTTTGGCCTCTCTCCTGAAAGGCGCGCTTGACTCAGCGCCTATTATCGATCTTTTCGCAACCTCTTTGTCGACCGGCGTTCTGGCGACAGCTTACGCCAGCACATGGGTAGTCTGAGAAAAGCAGTTTATAGATATTCACTATTGATGAATTGTGTATACGATTGGAGTTAACCCGCTCATAGACAGTTAATGCCAGAAGATGGTGTACAGAAGCATCGAAACTAATATGCACATAATAAATAAAATTTAAAGGACGACTGAAGACCCCCAAACCTTCAATGAGAAGAATGGACATACAAAAGCGAACTAATTTAGCTGTTGCACATACTGCATCATGTGATTGAGGCTTATTCCATCTCGTGCACTCTTGTGATTCGGGATCAGGTTTCTCAGCACCCATCTTTCACCAGGTGTAGAAGTATGAAACCGTTGCAATAATTACACATCTGTTGTTTAAAACTTATAAACAATATTTTATTCAAAATAATCCCCATTGCTATTTATAATTTCTCCCACCTCTCTGGCAGAATATGAATGCCACACCAAAAAAACAGTTCATCTTTTGAAGCGAAATGGCTAGCGAGCCATTTTCGTACATTTTCATACGAATTGAAGCGTTATTCAGTGAGAGCGTGTCCCAGTGATGCAAATAGATAATAATCGGAAGGAGCCAAGTCTGAAGAATAAGCCGCATGCCTTAGGATTTCCCAACCGAACGTCTCGATCGTTTCCCTGACCCGTTTTGCTGTGTGTGATAGGGTGTTACCATGGAGCAATATGACTTTGTGTTGCCTTTCTCCATATTTCGGTCGCTTTTCACGTAATATTCGATTTAAATCGATGATTTGCTGTTGGTAGCGATCAGAGTTAATGGTTTCACCAGGTTTTAGCAGTTCACGACAGATGACACCGTTCTGATGCCATCAAACACAGAGATTTGGTCTTGCAGTGGATGTCGATGGTTTGCCTGGATTCACCCACCATTTACGACGCTTAGGATTCTCAAAATACGCGGATACGTCAATTATTATCTGCAAAGTGATTATAAAATTTTATTGTAATCAAATAGGAAACTTACAAGAACATCATTTTTCGACATAGTCTCCTTGCGTTCCAACGCACTTGGTAGATCGTTTACAAGCTTCCTGATGCCCTCATAAAAGAAGTTTCTCGGTTGAGATGCGAGCTAGGAATAAACAGCTTCTTTCACTGCTTCCTCCAAGGCAAGTCGACGGCCTCTTAATGCCTGTTTGAGTTGACCAAACAAGTGATAGTCAGAAGGGGCAAGATCAGGAATATATGGAGGATGATCCAGTACTTCAAATTTGAGTTTCTGGAGCGTTTCAGCAGTGTGGGCAACAGTATGCGGACGGGCATTGTCGTTCATTTGGATGTTGGATGTTTCCATTCCACACTCTGCCGTTTACTCTCCGGCTCGTAGCGATGCATCCATGTTTCGTCACCAGTAATGATCCTGTCTAAGGAGTTGTCTCCTTCGTTACCATAGCGATCCAAATGTTTTTTGCAGATGTCCAAACGCGTTTATTTATGCAACTGTGTGAGTTGTTTTGGGACCCATCTTGCTCAAACTTTATGAAACCCAAGTCTGTTGTGGATGATGTCGTAGGCAGAACCGTGACTAATTTGCAGACGATGTGCCACTTCGTCAATAGTTAATGGTGTCTTTAAGAGAATCATTTCACTTGAACGCTAAACGGTTTCTTCATTTTTGGCAGTAAACCCAAACGGTCGTCCGGCTCCTTCATCGTGCGTAACACTTCTGCGACCATTTCGGAATTTTTCAATCCATCCGTAGACACTCCGTTGTGGCAAAACACTGTTCCGGTACTGTACCGAAAGTCATAGATGAATTTCTGCCCCTGATGCGCTTCCGACCACAAAAAACGGATCACTGAACGTTGCTCTTCTTTGATGGAAATATACAACGGAGCAGCCATGATTAACAGCACGGCAGCGATAACGAAACTAACCTAGCAGCTTGAAAGTTGCAAAGATATAACAACAAATAAACAAAGCATGCGTCATCAACGTAAAACGACAGTACTACCAAAATAAACAAATATAGAACTAAACTGCGGATAATAATTGACTTACCCTCCTATATCCATTTTTCATCTCTTGCCACTATTCGATGGGGAAACGACTTCCTGTTGTATCTGGCGAGCAGCATTTCACAAGTGGTCTTTCGATTTGCTTGCTGTCTTTCATTCAGTTAGTGCGCAACCCGTTTTCCCACTTTCTGCACCTTTCCCATAGCTTTCAACGGAAGAGAAGCGGCTTTCTACGTCACATTCAGTTGTTCCACGAGTTCCTGTTGAGTCTGAGTATCATCTTCATCCAATAAGACCTGCAATTCGTTGTCTTCGAACTTTTTCGATGGTTTTCCGCGATCGTCGTTTCTCACGTCAAAATCACCACTTTTGATTTTTGTTCTTTTGGAACCACTCGAAACAGTGCGTTTTCCAAAGAGCATGTTCACCGAAAGCTTCGACAAGCATTCCATGCTATTCTGCAGCAGAATAGTAACAGAAAATCAATGCTGTCCGCAAACTGTAGTTCGTAGGCACAAAACTCGATATGTTTATGGATTTGAAGCAGTGCCGATGTATGGAACTTGTGTTACTGCGTGTTGACATTCGTCGTCAGCCGTTACAGGAAGCAGATGGTGGTACAGATGCAGTCCCACGGGCCCTACATTGACGGCTAGCACCATCTATAAGGAAATTCCTGTTTCATACTTCCGCACCTGGCATATGATTATTTCTAATGAACGTTTTCAGGAACAGGCGCAATCTTCAAAACTCTCATATCAAAACGATGTATCGTATTATTTTGGAAATCGGTAATTGTAAACTGCACTTGTACAATCATTTGTGAGTCGTGAGTTACCACTTTTTCAGAGGCTCATTACCTGTTCAAACTTGCTTTTTTCGGAAGTGATAAATTTAAACTAGGTGAGCAGCTGTTAACCAAACGAATAACACATTTGGCTACATTGTCTCTGGCATGCAGCTCTAATTTGTTCGGCCGACGCCCTGGTTGGCTAACTTCAGTACTAATTACATCGGAAACGGCGCAACGTATCGATTTTTTTACTAACAATTATTTCTCAGCACAACTTACTGTGAAAGCTTTTCAGACTGTTTCTGACCGCCTTGTATGGTTGTTTCTCTTTGTTGCAGGTTTTCTAAATTTTATCCTCATTTGAAGAGATTTGCCACTTATAATACTAAGTGGAAATTTTGTCCAAGACTTCTTATATTTCCTTAGAATCGTCCAACTATGGTACTTCCCTGAACAACTGCCGTTCCGGTAAAAAATCTTGTAGCGCTATTGATCCTGTCTGTTAAATCATTTGCGTATGTTGAAAACATCAGAGGTCTTATTACACTACTTTGGGACACACCAGATGTTACTTTCCCTTCTACGGAACAGCTGCTTCCAGTATAACGTACTGGTTACTATTAGTCAAATATTCTTCGAGCCAGGCACATATTTGTGAAAATAGTCCATATGATCGTACCTTGCACAGTTTTCGACAACCTGGTACAATTTTGAATGCCTTTCGCAAATCTACGAAAATGGAATATAGTTGTTCACAGGCATCTGTCATTTGCAAGATGTTACAGCCAGTTCCGCAAGAGAGTGTACGCCATTGTCTGTATGAAATAAAAGATATTATTATAAATGTATGTGTACATGAAAATACATGTTATTACTAATCTCACAATTACCTAATAGTTAATCCAATCGTCACCATCATCGAGTATAGCTTGGCACCTTAGCCCTCTCACCGGTAAATCAAACAAGTTTCCAACCTCTAAATATCGTCTGACACACGTCGCTACGAGTGACTTTGGCTTTCCACGAATTTTAGCTGCAGCTTCATATGAAAGCTTTGGTCTATTCGGATGATTTACGAGGAAGACTGCCTCGTGACGCTTCAGATATTTTTTACTCATTTTAAACAGCAACCGACAAAACAAAACATTATCTGTATACTGTGCAAAAGCGCATTGATTACAGATTTGAGATCGATAACAGAGATTTCGCTGCTGCGGACGTTACATTTAAAATTATGGCGTACACTTACTTGTGAAACTGACTGTATATAGACTATGTGATCAAAAGGACCTGGACACCCAGAAAAAACATACGTTTTTCATATTAGGTGCATTGTACAGCCACCTATTGCCAGTTGCTCCATATAAGCGACCTCAGTAGTCATTAGACACCGTCAGAGAGCAGAATGGGGCGCTCCGCGGAACTCGTGGACATCGAATGTAGTCAGGTGATTGGGTGTCACTTGTGTCGTACGTCTGTAATCGAGATTTTCACACTCGTAAACATCCATAGGTCCACTGTTTCCGATGTGATAGTGAAGTGGAAACGTGAAGGGACACGTAGAGCACAAAAGCATACGGGCCGACCTCGTCTGTTGACTGAGAGACTGCCGACAGTTTCAGAGGGTCATATGTAAAATAGGCAGACATCTATCCAGACCATCACACAGGTATTCAAATCTGCATCGAGATCCACTGCAAGTACTGTGACAGTTAGGCTGGAGCTGAGAAAACTTGGATTTCATGATCAAGCGGCTGCTCATAAACCACACATCACGCCGGCAAATGCCAAACGACGCATCGCTTCGTGTAAAGAGCGTAAACATTCGACGATTGAACAGTGTAAAAACGTTGTGTAGAGTGACGAATCACGGTACACTATGTGGCGAGCCGATGGCAGGATGTGGGTATGGCGAATGCCCGGTGCACGTCATCTGCCAGTGTGTGATGTGCCAACAGTAAAATTTGAAGGAGGTGGTGTTATGGTGTGGTCATATTTTCCATGGAGGGGGCTTGCACCCCTTATTTTGCGTGGCAATATCACAACACAGGCCTAAATTGATGTTTTAAGCACCTTCTTACTTCTCACTGTTGAAGAGCTATTCGGGGATGGTGATTGCATCTGTCAACACTATCAAGCACCTGTTCATAATGCGTGGCCTGTGGCTGAGTTGTTCATTGACAATAACATCCCTGTAGTGGACTGACCTGCACAGAGTCCTGACCTGAATACTGTAGAACGCCTTTGGGATGTTTTGGAACGCCGACTTCGTGCCAGGCCTCACCACCCCACATCGATGCCTCTTCTCAGTGCAGCACTCTGTGAAGAATGGTGTGCCATTCCCCAAGAAACCTTCCAGCGCCTGATTGAACATACGGCTGCGAGAGTGGGATAAGTCTTCAAGGCTAAGGGTGTGCCAACACCTTACTGAATTCCAGCACTACCGGTAGAGGGCACCACGAAGTTGTAAGTCATTTTCAGCCAGGTGTCCGGATACATTTGATCACACACACACAAACTATATATATATATATATATATATATATATATTTATATATATATATATATATATATATATATACGGAAGCGCCAAAGAAGCTGTTATAGGCATGCATATTCAAATACAGAGATATGTAAACGGGCAGAATACGGCGCTGCGGTCAGCAACGCCTGTATAAGACAACAAGAGTCTGGCGCAGTTGTTAGATCGGTTACCGCTACTACAATGGCAGGTTATCAAGATTTAAGTCAGTTTGAACGTGGTATTATATTCGGCGCACGAGAGATGGGAAGCAGCATCTCCAAGGTATCGTTGGAGTCGGGATTTTCCCGTACGATCAGTTCGCGGGTATACTGTGAACATCAGGAATCTGGTAAAACATCAAATCTCCGACATCGCTGTGACTGAGGAAAGATCCTGTAAGAACGAGACCAGCGACGAGTGAAAAGAATCGTTCAGCATGATAAAAGTGCAACCCTTCACCAAATTGCTGCAGATTTCAATACTGCGCCATTAATAAGTGTCAGCATGCGAACCACTGAACGAAACATCATTAAAATGGGCTCTCGGAGCCGAAGGCCCACTCGCATACCCTTGATGGCTGTGTAACACAAAGATTTACAACTCGCCTGGGCCCGTCAACACCGACATTGGACTGTGAACGTCTTGCCAGATCGGACGAGTCTCGTTTCAAATTGCATCAAGCAGATGAATGTGTACGGGAGACATCCTCATGAATCCATGGACCCTGCGTCTAAGCAGAAGATTGTTCAAGCTGGTGAAGGCACTGTAATGCTGTGGGGCGTGTGCAATTTGAGTGATATGGAACCCCTGATATGTCTAGATATGACTCTTAACAGGTGACACATATGTAAGCATCCTATCTGATCACCTGCATCCATTCATGTCTCTTGTGCATTCTTACGGATTTGGGCACTTCCAGCAGGACAATGCGACACCCCACACGTCCAGAATTGGTACAGAGTGTCTCCAAGAGCACTCTTCTGAGTTTAAACACTTCCGCTCGCCGCGAAACTCCCCTGACATGAACATTATATGAGGAGGTGCCTTGCAATGTGCTGTTCAGAAGAGATCTCCTCCCATTCGTACTCTTATGGATTCATGGATAGCCCTTCAGCATTCATGGTATCAATTCCCTCCATGGCACCTCGTGTTGCGGCAGTTATGCGTGCTCGCGGGGGCCCTACCCGATATTAGGCAGGTGTACTACTTTCTTTGGCTCTTCAAAGTATACGTAGAAAGTAAGCTGTTCCTTTGAGACTCTTGTTTTCCTCCAGCAACATTGTATTGAGAAGGGTGGTTGTCGTGTTGCAGGGCAGTGTGGTCGTAACGTGCCTGTGGAGCATGCACATGGACAAGGATCTGTGGGGCGACCCGGAGAACTTCAGACCAGAGAGGTTTCTGGACGAGAACGGGCAGCTCAGCAGGAAAGACTTCAGCTTGCCGTTTGGTGCTGGTAAGTGTTACTGTCCCCTGCATCGGTCCCTTTCCTTGTTACCTCCTACCCCTTCAGAGTTGCACAGAATACAGCAACCATCTTTCTACGAGAGCTACTGACTATTGCAGGCTTAAGCTTTGTTCGAAAAAGCCATTCTGCTGACAGACTTTTCAGGGTCATAAGAATAAACCAAATTCATCACCAGTAACGATGTTATAAATGCAGCCTTGGACTTATTCCAGAGTTTTTCTGCCCTGATCAGTCCATTGTTGTTTTTTAACGGCAGTCAGTTTATGTAGAATCCATGGACGACAAAGGTTTCTCGTGTCTAAATGTCGTAAAATGTTGCGGATTGACTCATACCAATGTCCAATATGGTCCGATTAAATTCATAGGATGTTCGTCGATCTTCAAGCATTGGTCCGACAGTAGTAATAACAGCTGTTCCTTGGCGTTCTGCACGAAATCCGCGTCCTTTGAATTCGCTGTAGTAATCGTACACTGTTCTAAGCTTGTCTTCACATGACGAGTTTCACTACTGGCCATTAAATTTGCTACATTACGAAGATAACGTGCTACAGACGCGAAATTTTACCGACAGAAAGAAGATACTGTGATGTGCAAATGATTAGCTTTTCAGAGCATTCACACAAGGTCCTGACATTAGGAAAGTTTACAACCAATTACTCATACACAAACAGCAGTTGACCATCGTTGCCTGGTGAAACATTGTTCTGATGACTCGTGTAAGGAGGAGAAATGCCTACCATCACGTTTCCGACTTTGATAAAGGTCGGATTGTAGCCTATCGCGATTGCGGTTTATCGTATCGCGCCATTGCTGCTTGCGTTGGTCGAGATGCAATGACTGTTAGCAGAATATGGAATCGGTGAGTTCAGGAGGGTAATACGGCACGCCGTGCTGGACCCCAACGGCCTCATATCACTAGCAGTCGAGATGAAAGGCATCTTATCCGCATTGTTCAAAATGGTTCAAATGGCTCTGAGCACTTCTGAGGTCATCAATCGCCTAGAACTTAGAACTAATTAAACCTAACTAACCTAAGGACATCATACACATCCATGCCCGAGGCAGGATTCGAAACTGCGACCGTAGCGGTCGCTCGGTTCCAGGCTGTAGCGCCTAGAACCAAACGGCCACTACGGCCGGCTATCACCATAGCTGTAACGGATAGTGCAGACGTTTGCAAGACAACACCCATCTGCACGAACAGTTAGATGACGTTTGCTGCAGCATGGACGATCAGCTCGGAGACCATGGCTGCAGTTACCCTTGACGCTGCATCACAGATAGAAGCGCCTGTGATGGTGTACTCAACGACGAACCTGGGTACACGAGTGGCAAAACGTCATTTTTTCGTATGAATCCAGGTTCTGTTTACAGCATCATGATGGTCGCATTCGTGTTGGCGACATGACGGTGTACGCACATTGGAAGCGTGAATTCATCATCGCCATACTCGTGTATCACCCGGCGTGTTGGTATGGGCTGCCATTGGTTACACAGCTCGGTCACCTCTCATTCGCATTGATGGCACTTTGAACAGTGGACGTTACATTTCAGATGTGTTACGACCCGTGGCTCTACCCTTGATTCGATCCCTGCGAAACTATACATTTCAGCAGGATAATGCACGACCGCGTGGATACAGAAAATGTTAGAGTGCTGTCCTGCCCAGCAGATTCTCCAGATCTCTCACCAATGGAAAACGTCTGGTCAACGGTGGCCGAGCAATTGGCTCGTCACAATACGCCTGTCAATACTCTTGATGAACTGTGGTATCGTGTTGAAGCTGCATGGGCAGCTGTACCTGTACACGCCATCCAAGCGCTGTTTGACTCAACGCCCAAGCGTATCAAGGCCGTTATTACGGCCAGAGGTGGTTGTTCTGGATGCCGATTTCTCAGGTCCAATGCACCCAAATTGCGTGAAAATGTAATTACATGTCAGTTCTACTATAATATATTTGGCCAATGAATACCCGTTTATCATCTGCATTTCTTCTTGGTGTAGCAACCTTAATGGCCAGTAGAGTAAAATTAAAAAAAAAAAAAAAGACCATGGGCCGATCATGTCTTCGACTCCAATTCATTTTTCAGCGCACGCAAAATCTATAAATGATGATAGCTAATAAACCATTAGAGCAACTTTAACAAACCTCATGGCAATCAACTGGCTACACATTAGAGAGTACAGGTTGACTATTATGGAAGTATAGGTGAAAAACGTAAATTACATGCAAACTACAGCGTGCACACACTTTATTCAACATGTAAACGTCGCTACAGATTTTCGCATTTAGGTTATAACGTGTTGTATATGCCAGCCGTCATTGGTGACGACGTGGCGCAGAGGAACAGCGAAATTCTTCCGCATGACCCGCTGAAGTGTCGGAACATCGATCCTGTCAATGACCTCCTGAATGGCTGTTTTCAGTTCATCAGTGGTTTCGGGGTTATTGCTGTACACCTTGTTTTTAATGTATCCCTACAGAAAAGGAGTCGCATGCGTTTAGTTCCGGAGAATATGGCGGTCAATCGAGGCCCATGCCAGTGGCCTCTGGGTACCCCAGAGCCAGAATTCGGTCCGAAAAGTGCTCCTCCAGGACATCAAACACTCTCGTGCTTCTATGGAGTCGAGCTCCGTCTTGCACAAGCCACAAATCTTGTCGAAATCAGTCACTTTAGATAATGGGGATGAACTGATCTTCCAAAACCTTCACGTATCGTTCGGTAGTCACCGTGCCATCAATGAATATCGCACCTATTATTCCATGACCGGACACTGCACACCCGTTGAGTGTGAAGAGACTTCTCGATTGCGAAATGCGGATTCTCAGTCCCCCAAACGCGCCAATTTTTGGTTATTGACGAACCCATCTAAATGAAAGTGGTCTTCGCCACTAAACCAAACTATACTGCGGATACTAATTCCCATCATGCACCGCGGCAACTGTGCAGTTTGAACGCCCTAACGCAAACTGTTCAGAAGTTATGACGATCTTATTTCATATAGTTCAGCAATTGTCACCCTGCAGCTGTCGTTCGGTATATGTCTAACATTCTGCGTGGTGTGTGTTTGTTCTGAGTCGTGTCTCCCTACCACTTTCGCGCAACGACGCTCTGAGCGCGTTTTTTAGGGAATTGACTAGTTTGAACCTGGGACCTGTTGTGGTAAGGAGACTCCAGACCACACATGACATGTAGAATTCAGAAGAGTTCAGTGAGACTATCGATGATATAATCAAATACTTAACGATTTCAGCGTCAGCTCCACTGCACTCCATGTAAAAGAATCTTAATACTAACTAAATTTAGTGGGAGGTGTTAAAGGCTTTCCTATTTTTTAGTTAGCTGGTAAAATAACGTCGAAAAAGCAGTTAAGTTCACCATTGGAATTTTTATTCTACTCACAAAACATTGTTTATAAATTGCGCTATTGACAAAAGGAAATGTGTTAATGTAGGATGATAAAAACCAACTGTGTTCAACAAAAATGTGAATGAATATTCCCTGAATGGGTTTCCAAGTTCTACAATGCATCGAAGGATGACCTATGCCATATCACATCTATAATCTAGGTTTAAATTAAGTTTCATAGAAGAGAAAACTGTCAAAAATGGTCTAAGTGACCCTCAATTATCTTTAATTACTTATTTGTCATAAATTACAGTGGCTGATGTGGCTTCTCAATAATTATACAACAGAAAAATCATCGCGTTTCAGATTTTTACTTCACATTGCAAATGTGAACACCATGAAGTTTAACTGACGATGGACACTAGTATTACGCAAAAAGGGGGTGTAGCAGATGAGACTTCTGCAGTTCTGAGTGAAGCCTTACGCGCTGTTATGCGGCATCGCGGTCGTTCATTACCTTGTCGGTGGTTCGTCAGCGTCGGGGGGCGGCGGGTGGCGCAGCTCCACACACCTCGCCGTCTCTCGCAACTCTCTCTAACCTCTCCTTACTACAATTTACCGAAATGGGTTTAAGACAAAGGTATCTGGCTGGGTTTTCAACTAACCAGTCAAGGTCTCAAAGTTAACCTTAAGCTCCACCTACAAAAATTCTGTCTATCCAATGACAAACGTTATACTTTTCGGGGTGGGGCAATGTTTTTAATGTGTGCTACATAACAGAGACGCGAAAAAGTCTCACGCTAAAACTTGCGGGCTGGGGTGGCCCTTTTTGTGTTATCGTAAGATCTATACTGTTCTTCTGGAGGGCTCTATCTTTTAACATGGGCTGGGGTGTGGTCCTGACGTAACAGAGACGCGAAAAAGTCTCACGCTAAAACTTGCAGCTGGTGTGGCCCTTTTAGTGCTATCGTAAGATCTATACTGTTCTCCTGGAGAGCTCTATCTTTTAACATGGGCTGGGGGCTGCTCTTCGCGATCAGCCGGCAATGTGGGTGTCCGTCCCTTATCGTAGGGCCTTATAGCTTGCACGGCTCTGCTCTCGGTGCTTTGCTTTATCCAAGGAGCATCCCACTGTACAGCAGTTTCTGCAGGGTTGCCAGCTCGACAGGCGGAAACAATGTAACCACATCAAACTGTAATTCCGTTCAGGTCGACTGATGCCACCAACTTTGCCAGAGGGCACAAAAGTGGCCGCGCTACTTTACAGTGACAGACACATGCATATAAATACATACACTCCTGAAAATTGAAATAAGAACACCGTGAATTCAGTGTCCCAGGAAGGGGAAACTTTATTGACACATGGGGTCAGATACATCACACGATCACACTGACAGAACCACAGGCACATAGACACAGGCAACAGAGCATGCACAATGTCGGCACTAGTACAGTGTATATCCACCTTTGGCAGCAATGCAGGCTGCTATTCTCCCATGGAGACGATCGTAGAGATGCTGGATGTAGTCCTGTGGAACGGCTTGCCATGCCATTTCCACCTGGCGCCTCAGCTGGACCAGCGTTCGTGCTGGACGTGCACACCGCGTGAGACGACGCTTCATCCAGTCCCAAACATGCTCAATGGGGGACAGATCCGGAGATCTTGCTGGCCAGGGTAGTTGACTTACACCTTCTAGAGCACGTTGGGTGGCACGGGATACATGCGGACGTGCATTGTCCTGATGGAACAGCAAGTTCCCTTGCCGGTCTAGCAATGGTAGAACGATGGGTTCGATGACGGTTTGGATGTACCGTGCACTATTCAGTGTCCCCTCGACGATCACCAGAGGTGTACGGCCAGTGTAAGAGATCGCTCCCCACACCATGATGCCGGGTGTTGGCCCTGTGTGCCTCGGTCGTATGCAGTCCTGATTGTGGCGCTCACGTGCACGGCGCCAAACACGCATACGACCATCGTTGGCACCAAGGCAGAAGCGACTCTGATCGCTGAAGACGACACGTCTCCATTCGTCCCTCCATGCACGCCTGTCGCGACACCACTGGAGGCGGGCTGCACGATGTTGGGGCGTGAGCGGAAGACGGCCTAACGGTGTGCGGGACCGTAGCCCAGCTTCATGGAGACGGTTGCGAATGGTCCTCGCCGATACCCCAGGAGCAAAGTGTCCCTAATTTGCCGGGAAGTGGCGGTGCGGTCCCCTACGGCACTGCGTAGGATCCTACGGTGTTGGCGTGCATCCGTGCGTCGCTGCGGTCCGGTCCCAGGTCGACGGGCACGTGCACCTTCCGCCGACCACTGGCGACAACATCGATGTACTGTGGAGACCTCACGCCCCACGTGTTGAGCAATTCGGCGGTACGTCCAGCCGGCCTCCCGCATGCCCACTATACGCCCTCGCTCAAAGTCCGTCAACTGCACATACGGTTCACGTCCACGCTGTCGCGGCATGCTACCAGTGTTAAAGACTGCGATGGAGCTCCGTATGCCACGGCAAACTGGCTGACACTGACGGCGGCGGTGCACAAATGCTGCGCAGCTAGCGCCTTTCGACGGCCAACACCGCGGTTCCTGGTGTGTCCGCTGTGCCGTGCGTGTGATCATTGCTTGTACAGCCATCTCGCAGTGTCCGGAGCAAGTATGGTGGGTCTGACACACCGGTGTCAATGTGTTCTTTTTTCCATTTCCAGGAGTGTATATTCTCCCCTCGGAACTGCGTCTGTTTCAGGGAAGGAAGGTATGACATGCATTTAGGCGTTCTTGTGTTAGTCTGTGGTATTCCGTTTGCTCACTCGTGGATGTATTGTAATTTAATGTCAGGATTTATTCGGAGCTATGTGACATACTGCCGGATTTGCTATCATGTCAGGGTTTTCATGGAAGTTGTTGGATTTGCCTGACACCTTACATATGAAACATTTCCTTTCTTTTCCTTAGACACGTGGTGTTCTAAAAGTTTCCGGTGTGCTCCTTGTACTATATGCATGCCCTCCCCTGTGTGTTGCAGGCAAGCGGCTGTGCGTGGGCGAGACGTTCGCCCGCCAGAACATGTTCCTCGCGTTTAGTGCACTACTGCAGAGCTTCACCCTCACGGCGGACGGCGTGCCGCCTCTGGGCTGCAACATCCCAGGGAACGTGGAGACTCAGCCCTCCTTCTGGGCGCGCTTTGAAGCTCGCTGAAGGACAAATCAAGTATACGGCTCTACACGGCGGGTTCTAATCGCGTTGGAACACGCGGTCGAATGCGGGGAAAATATTACAAAACCTTTACACTCGATGTAATATATTAAAGTTGAATAGTGTTGGAGACCACGATTCCCCATTAGTGAATAACCCGATATCGTGCTTTACTGTAAGATTACATTAATTTACTAACAAAAGAGGGACTCTGCTTTATCACTTTGAGCGACAAATGAATGATTTCTGTAGGAAAACGATTTGTCATTACTGAATAACCCAATACTATGTGTATTTTTTCGCATTTACATCAGTGCGCTAACGAAAGCTGCTTCAGTTTATCATACTGAGCTATAATTAAAAGATTAATGACGATCTGCATTTATTTTGTGCTAATACCAGTTCTCATTACTTTTTACATTTCGTTAATAGTTCCACATGAAAATATTGCAGTGATTGACAAAAAGTAATAGTGGAAATGTTTATACTAATTTTGGAATGAATTCTTATGTAAAATTACCAATTTAAAATTGACAAACCTTTATTCATTTCATTAGTTATTTTTCGATATTTACAGACAGTTGTACTATCAAATATGAAAATGAAGATTTAATAGCTCATAACACAACAACAAGTTAATAGTTCTGTATATTAAGAGCTTTAATTGTATTCAAGCTCGTTAAGAATGGAATACATTATCATATTACTGAAAATGTTATAAATAGCTCATGCAACAAAATTTGATTGTCAGAAATGGATGAGCTATTTACTGTGTTAACATAGTGCTGAAGGTTGTAGAAGTTGGTATGTGAGTAGAAAATGCTGGCTGGGAAGATATTAATAACTATATTTTATGCCTGTAAAATAATAAGAGATGTAATCAGAAAAGAGTGCCTGGTTACTAATTTGTGATAACAACCTTGGACGAGGGTGTCCTGTGTCAATACTAAATAAAATATACTTTTATTCTTATTCTGACAATATGCATTTCATTATTACCATGTGGTCATACATTTAGGTTCTTTTGCCAAGGAAATCAACTGCAGAGGTAGTTCTACCACTATACAATGATCATATTATTATATGCACTTATTGCACATTTGTCTTCGTTACAGTCTTTATCTTTATGTGCTACTAACACATATACCATGAATTATATACGTAACAGTGTCACTCAGTTAAAGTTATCTTGTTCTTACAAGAGCAGACTGAAGCATAATCACTTTGGTGCAAAGATGGCTGTAAAATTTTGCTTTGTTATCTTTGTAAATGTTGAATAACATAAAGCATGAGTCTACCTGATATGTGGAATAGATATCTTCATACATCTTTTTAAAGTGACGTGCCTCATGCAAACAGATAAAATGCAGTATCAGTTTTTCTACAGAAGGATGACGAAAATTAATCCAAAGTTAGTAAAATCTTATAAAATGTGTCGTTCTTAATTTTCAACCGTTAAGAAGTGGGCAGCTGAAGTCAAATATGACTGCCTTTCTCTAGATTATGATCAGCATGGAGGTCATCCTGAAACAGCGACCACAGAGGAACACGTCCAGACAGGACTGCACAGGTAAGGTTTAATTGATGATATACTGAAGGAAACTTCACGAGTTACAGTAACACTACTACACAACAAAGCCGAAAAGAGATGTAACTCCGCTGAATCCTATATGTGGTGCGGCCAAAACATTTCCTAGCCAACCAAGAGACAGGCAGAATGGGCCAATAGACAAGCGGAGTTTCAGCAAGGAAGGACCACGGATAGTACAGTGAATGCGGAACGATTGCTACACACCATATGAGCTGGATGTCCAAGCCAGTAACGCAGCAGAAGATAACGGTGACAGAGAGATGCTGTCAAATGATAACTGTGCAAGATGGCATGAGAGAGTATAAGTCAGAACTATTCAGTACAGGGTAAGGTCGCCATCCGTGGAACAGTGCCATGGATGGACCAGTGCATTGGATGGATCGTCGCTATATTCGGGCTGGTCGATAGCTGCTGGCATCTAGCTATGGTGAACTAACAGTTGAGAAATATATCACCATCTTTGAAAGTTGAAGGTTACAGTGAAGAACTGATGTAAATGCATGAAGAAAACTGTGTTATTTGATGTGGTGTTGGGTTCAAATTGGATTGTGTATGTTGATAACATAGATTATTCCAGCTCTACTAGGTGTACACTATTGGCAAATGAATCTGATCTACTTTCCATGGATATATTTAGATTTATACTGTTTGCTGCAACTTCCTATCTAATGACGTGCATAGCAGACATTATGGTGTTGCCACCATTGAAGCACTGTTCGCTTTCTTGAATGGATCACTGGTCCGTTCATGGAAGCACTATAAAATTACACTCCTGGAAATGGAAATAAGAACACATTGACACCGGTGTGTCAGACCCACCATACTTGCTCCGGACACTGCGAGAGGGCTGTACAAGCAATGATCACACGCACGGCACAGCGGACACACCAGGAACCGCGGTGTTGGCCGTCGAATGGTGCTAGCTGCGCAGCATTTGTGCACCGCCGCCGTCAGTGTCAGCCAGATTGCCGTGGCATACGGAGCTCCATCGCAGTCTGTAACACTGGTAGCATGCCGCGACAGCGTGGACGTGAACCGTATGTGCAGTTGACGGACTTTGAGCGAGGGCGTATAGTGGGCATGCGGGAGGCCGGGTGGACGTACCGGCGAATTGCTCAACACGTGGGGCGTGAGGTCTCCACAGTACATCGATGTTGTCGCCAGTGGTCGGCGGGAGGTGCAGGTGCCCGTCGACCTGGGACCGGACCGCAGCGACGCACGGATGCACGCCAACACCGTAGGATCCTACGCAGTGCCGTAGGGGACCGCACCGCCACTTCCCGGCAAATTAGGGACACTGTTGCTCCTGGGGTATCGGCGAGGACCATTCGCAACCGTCTCCATGAAGCTGGGCTACGGTCCCGCACACCGTTAGGCCGTCTTCCGCTCACGCCCCAACATCGTGCAGCCCGCCTCCAGTGGTGTCGCGACAGGCGTGAATGGAGGGACGAATGGAGACGTGTCGTCTTCAGCGACGAGAGTCGCTTCTGCCTTGGTGCCAATGATGGTCGTATGCGTGTTTGGCGCCGTGCAGGTGAGCGCCACAATCAGGACTGCATACGAACGAGGCACACAGGGCCAACACCCGGCATCATAGTGTGGGGAGCGATCTCCTACACTGGCCGTACACCTCTGGTGATCGTCGAGGGGACACTGAATAGTGCACGGTACATCCAAACCGTCATCGAACCCATCGTTCTACCATTCCTAGACCGGCAAGGGAACTTGCTGTTCCAACAGGACAATGCACGTCCGCATGTATCCCGTGCCACCCAACGTGCTCTAGAAGGTGTAAGTCAACTACCCTGGCCAGCAAGATCTCCGGATCTGTCCCCCATTGAGCATGTTTGGGACTGGATGAAGCGTCGTCTCACGCGGTGTGCACGTCCAGCACGAACGCTGGTCCAACTGAGGCGCCAAGTGGAAATGGCATGGCAAGCCGGTCCACAGGACTATATCCATCATCTCTACGATCGTCTCCATGGGAGAATAGCAGCCTGCATTTGCTGCGAAAGGTGGATATACACTGTACTAGTGCCGACATTGTGCATGCTCTGTTGCCTGTGTCTATGTGCCTGTGGTTCTGTCAGTGTGATCATGTGATGTATCTGACCCCAGGAATGTGTCAATAAAGTTTCCCCTTCCTGGGACAATGAATTCACGGTGTTGTTATTTCAATTTCCAGCAGTGTATTTATGAGTTTTATCTGCACAAAAAGTATTTAGATTTAATACACAATGGAACTGCAGACATTGGCTGCTAGTAGGCACCGATTTAAATCCATGGGGAAGGTTGAAAATTTTTTGCCAGACCGGGGTTCAGATCCAAGCCTCGTGCTTACTAGGCAGATGTGCCATCCGGACACGGTGGCAGTTGATTTACGTCAATACCCACTCGTAGCCTTTCTCTGTAATTCCTTTGTGTCTAAATTCTTAATTCATGTCATTCAGTAGTACTGAATTATATTCCACCGTGTTATTTAGCTAAATGAGCTACATAAAAATAACAATTTATGCCAAAAAAGTCTCGCTTATTTGGCGTGTGTTACAATATTGTATGTGCAATATTAGGAAGGCCTGTTTCGTTTTATCTAGCGCATAGTGACAAAATCAGGTAATCAGATCGAGAAACCGCAACAGTCTTGCGTACTATTCGTATTACCAGCTTTTTCAGTATCGGACAGCGAAATTTTGGTTTTCCATGTAGCAAAACGATTGACGAACTTTGATGAGGTAACAGATTCTTTGGTAGAAAGGAAAGCACGCCGTGTACTGCTGCAAGAAGGTTAGAGAAAAAGTTCGGACCGAAGGATTGAAGAAATGTGTACTCTCTTGCTTGTCTCTTGCCTTTATTGATTTTATGTTTCCTATATTTAATTTTATGTCACACACAAGAGAACGTTACTAGCTATTAGGCAATAAAGAATGCAAACTTTCTGGAGTATTCTTCTTATGCCAGTCACAAATAATCCAATCGATTATTAATTCTCTTGTTTTAACGGGGGTAGGGTATCAAGCGGCCGACTGGGAGAGGGAGAGGCATTACAGGATATTTTAATTTCCGATGTCCTGAATGTAGATTTGATGGCATCCATTACAAAATATACAAGTTTGAATTCCACAGGGCGAAATACATTGACGTGCGATAGAAGAATGCTGCGTGTAGAGGAGTGGAAACTGCACTTTGGCACACTTAAGATCCAATAACATTCTTACATTTCCTCGAACAACTACAAACATCAAAAAAAGTTTTGCGTCACCCCAGTTCCCAGAACTCCTGAAGATAGACGTTCACTGTGGATATTGTATCCCACAGTCCCTTCGACTGTTCAGAGATGTCACAAAACCCCCCAAAGAAGTAAACAAACATGCAAAGCAGCGCCAATTAGATGGAGGGGGTCCGATAGCCGATCACTTCCAGTCATCCTAACAGGAAGGAGGAAGACGGCTCGTGTTTTCTGTAGTTCAACCTTGCCTAGACGGTCAATACCGCGGTTCGATCGCTTCCACATTGTTACTCTGTGCCAGGAAGGACTCTCAAGAAGGAAAGTGTCCAGGCGTCTTAGAGTGAACCAAAGTGATGTTGTTCGGACATGGAGGAGGTACAGAGAGCCAGGAACTGTCGATGACATGCCTCGCTTAGGCTGCCCAAGAGCTACTACTGCAGTGGATGACCGCTATCTACGGATTATGGCTCGGAGGAGCCCTGACAGCAACGCCACCATGTTGAATAATTGTTTTCGTGCAGCCACAGGGCGTCATGTTACAACTCAAGCTGTGTGCAATAGGCTCCATGATGTGCAACTTCACTCCCAACATTCACAGCGAGGTCCATCCTTGCAACCACGACACCATGCAGTGCGGTACAGATGGGCCCAGCAACATGCCGAATGGATCGCTCAGGATTGGCATCACGTTCTCTTCACCAATGAGTGTCGCATATGCCTCCAACCAGACAATCGTCAGAGACGTGTTTGGAGGCAATCCACTCAGGCTGAACGCCTTTGACACATTGACCACCGAGTGCCTCAAGGTAGAGGTTCTCTGCTATTTTGGGGTGGCATTATGTGGGGCCGCTGGTGATCATGGAAGGAGCCGTGACGGTCATATGATACGTGAATGTCATCCTCCGACCGATAGTGCAAACATATCGACAGCACATTGGTGAGGCATTCGCCCCCCCCCCCCCCCCCCCCGCTTGTGAATGACTTTCTTCAGGATAACGACATCGCACGACTAGAGTGGCCAGCATGTTCTCCAGACATGAACCCCATCGAACATGCCTGGGAGAGATTGAAAAGGGCTGTTTATGGAAGACGTGACCCACCAACCACTCTGAGGGATCTACACCGAATCGCCGTTGAGGAGTGGGAAAATCTGAACCAACAGTGCCTTGATGAACTTGTGGATAGTATGTCATGACGAGTAAAGGTGTGCATCAATGCAGAAGGACGTGCTGCTAGGAATTAGAGGTATCGGTGTGTACGGCAATCTGGGCCACCAGGAGGTCTCTCGCTGGATGTGTGGTTCTCATGGGTAATAAAAAGGGCGGAAATGATTTTTTATTCCAATTTTCTGTACAGTTTTACATATCAAACGCTTCAGAAAGATGTGCGCCACAGAATGAACATATGTTTGAAATATCGATTTGCCCCCATTCGGAAATATCGTAGATCGTGGGGTGCGCTGTACTTTGTATATGTTTAGATTTGCTGTGTTAGCTGACAGTCTGTTGCTTTCTTGGCGCGTAAGAAGTCAGTTGCATTCATGTTACTGAAGATACATGGCTTTGTCTTGATTGATGCATTAAGCCTTTTACATTTGTGGAACAATACCTTTTGTTACTCAAGAATAAACAGTGTTTGCAGTTATGGTGTAGGTTAGCTATCAGTATTACGATGAAATATCAACAAAGTTAATTAAGGTATTTTCTTGTGAGTTTAGTACAGTTCTAAGTTACTTGTGCAGCCAGTCAATTATAACTGGGACATTTCCTGACTGGTTAAAATATGCAGATGTTAAGCCTCTATTTAAGAAACGGGATAAAGAGATGCCATCAAACTACAGACCGATTTCACTTTTGCCAACATTCTCAAAAATTTTAGAAAAAGTAATCTACAGGCAGCTTCTCAACTATCTGACCACAAATAACATTTTATCAAGAACACATTTTGGGTTTCTGAAGGATTCTGATATCGAGAAGGCTATTTGCACCTACAGTAAAAATGTACTTAATTCATTAAATAACAAATTACAAGCAGCAGGTATTTTCTGTGATTTGTCAAAGGCATTTGATTGTGTGAACCACAACATCCTTTTAAATAAATTAGAATACTTTGGTGTCACGGGTAGTGCTGCAAAATGGTTAAAGTCATACCTCCCTAACAGGAAACAAAGTCAGTGCAAGGGACTAGTGAATTAAGTCATCAGTCATCATCAGAATGGGAAGAAATTACATGTGGTGTCCCACAAGGATCCATCTTAGGGCCATTGCTTTTTCTTGTGTACATTAATGATCTCTCATCAGTTACACTGCCAGAAGCATAGTTCGTTTTGTTTGCAGATGACACAAGTATTGCAATAAATAGTATGCTGAGTGTAGTTCTAGAAAGATTTGCTAATGATGTTTTTGTGGATATTAATAAATGGTGTAAAGCCAACTCACTGACATTAAACTTCGAAAAGACTCACTATATGCAATTCAGAACCTGTAAGAAGTTTAACCGAGCGAGGTGGCGCAGTGGTAGCACATTGGACTCGCATTCGGGAGGACGACGGTTCAATCCCGTCTCCAGCGATCCTGATTTAGGTTTTCCATGATTTCCCTAAATCGTTTCAGGCAAATGCCGGGATGGTTCCTTTGAAAGGGCACGGCCGATTTCCTTCCCAATCCTTCCCTAACCGGAGTTTGCGATCCGTCTCTAATGACCTCGTTGTCGACGGGACGTTAAAACACTTACCTAACCTAACCTAACCTATAAGAGGTTTCCACACAGCATATGCATAAAGTGTGAAGAAGAGCAGATACAACAGGTTGACAGTCTTAAATTCCTGGGATTACAACTTGATACTAAATTCAGTTGGGAGGAGCACACCACAGAACTACAGAAACGACTTAACAAATCTGTATTTGCAATTCGAGTGTTAGCTGACATAGGCGACATAAAATGAAAAAGCTTGCATACTTTGCCTACTTTCATTCCATAATGTCATATGGCATAATATTTTGGGGTAACTCTTCAAGTCAAACAAAAGTTTTCGGAGTCCAAAAGCATGTAATACGTATTATTTGTGGAGTAAACTCACGGACGTCCTGTAGAAACCTTTTCAAAGAACTGGGTATACTAACTACTGCCTCTCAGTATATTTACTCCTTAATGAAATTTGTCCTAAATAATGTATTTCTTTTTCCAACAAATAGCTCAGATCATACATACAATACCAGGAACGAAAATGACTTCAATCATTTGCCAGAACACATAAAAAATTTAGTTACGAATAAAGATCACTTTAAAAGGAGCCTGAATCACTTACTGCCGGCCGCAGTGGCCGAGCGTTTCTAGGCGCTACAGTCTGGAACCGCGTGACCGCTGCGGTCGCAGGTTCGAATCCTGCCTCGGGCATGGATGTATGTGATCTACTTAGGTTAGTTAGGTTTAAATAGTTCTAAGTTCTAGGGGACTGATGACCTCAGAAGTTAAGTCCCATAGCGCTCAGAGCCATTCGAACCATTCGAATGACTTACTAGTGGCCAACTCCTTCTACTCCACTGACGAATTTTTTAATAGAAACAAATAATGTATTGTATATATTCATGGAATTAGTATTGTTATTTCAGCTTTAAGAAAACTGACTTGTTCCACATTCACGACAATCTCCTTAGCACGGATCTATGGAACGAAAAACTAATCTAATATAATCTAATCTAATCTAGACGTTCTCCTGTGCTCAATGAGCTTTTGCAGGAGAACATTTATTACTCAAACTTGCGTATTATTTCCCTTCATTCTTCAGCTTTTTCCTCACAGCTGCCGCAGTACCTTCTTCTTTAACTCTCCGTTTCACATCACTCAAACTCTTACTAACTTCTAATGCCTCCGCCATTTTATCTAACACTGAAGAGAAATCGTGCCGAACATAGCCGGCAGTGACCGTTAAATCGCGTGCCATCTGTTGATTGCATTTGGTATTCCATTTTCATTCCTTGCAGTTAGGGCCTTCTATACTTTGTTAGGTTTCGCATATAGGTCCCATTTCACACAAAACTTCAAAATTTGTTATGGCGCTTAATATTCTTTTTTATTTCAAGTCTTCAATTATAAGTGATGCTTTGCTTTGTTTCTCTCAGCCAGTTTTAAGAGAAAACATGTAAACGGCAAGACATTTAAAACAGTATACAGATTATTTCCGTAAACTGATCATGAATTTACGGATATCATATCCTGTGCTGCTGACACTGACCTAAGGCAACAGATTTACTCCAGAATGGGATTTTCACTCTGCAGCGGAGTGTGCGCTGATATGGAACTTCCTGGCAGATTAAAACTGTGTGCCCGACCGAGACTCGAACTCGGGACCTTTGCCTTTGGCGGGCAACTGAGCTACCGAAGCACGACTCACGGCCGGTACCCACAGCTTTACTTCTGCCAGTACCTCGTCTACTAGCTTCCAAACTTTACAGAAGCTCTCCTGCAAACCTTGCAGAACTAGCACTCCTGAAAGAAAGGATATTGCGGAGACATGGCTTAGCCACAGCCTGGGGGATGTTTCCAGAATGAGATTTTCACTCTGCAGCGGAGTGTGCGCTGATATGAAACTTCCTGGCAGATTAAAACTGTGTGCTCGACCGAGACTCGAACTCCGGACCTATCGCAGGAGAGCTTCTGTAAAGTTTGGTAGGTAGGAGACGAGATACTGGCAGAAGTAAAGCTGTGGGTACCGAGCTTGAGTCGTGATTCGGTAGCTCAGATGGTAGAGCACTTGCCCGCGAAAGGCAAAGTTCCCGAGTTCGAGTCTCGGTCGGGCACACAGTGTTAATCTGCCAGGAAGTTTCAAGAGATTTACTATTGCTGTAGAAGTCCGGAAAGTTTCCACACGTGTCATAAAGAAAGAATGTGTGAACGTGAGGAACGCCGAAATGCCCTCTTGAGTGATTGTATGTACGATCTAGTATGTTACTGTAAGTTTCTGGTGATGCTCCATGGTAGTCTGTTCACCTCATTTGCCATTGTTAACCATTAGGGAAATATTAACCTCTACAGGAATAAGGCACACTACTGGTCAGCAACATAAATCATCAACGACACTCTTCTGCCTTTCGTGGACAGCTACGTTTTTCTTCCTTCTTTTTATTCGTCATTGGTCTCATCATTGGCAGGGGTGAACATCACATGACAACGCTTCAAGTGCATCTCTGGATGCTCCACTCAAAACGACGTTTTTCAGAGGATAAGAAATTCATTTGTTTACTTCATTCTGTTGCTAAAACTGCTGCTCGTTGTGTGGTTGTGCAGAATGATTCACAAAGCTAACAGGTATGTTACCCACACCTAGATGTCAATATTAACAGGATAACTGCAAATCGTTTCAAGTTCCCCACTGTTTCAAGTAACCACATTTTACGGCAGTATTTTTTTACCTCATGTTCGAAAGAAGGAAAAAACTACCATCATACGATATAATACTACAACAAAATCTAAAGTCAACTGTGGATGATCGCCGGCCATTGTGGCCGTGCGGTTCTAGGCGCTTCAGTCTGGAACCGCTTGACCGCTACTGTCACAGGTTCGAATCCTGCGTCGGGCATGAATGTGTGTGATGTCCTTAGGTTAGTTAGGTTTAAGTAGTTCTAAGTTCTACGGGACTGATGACCACATATGTTAAGTCCCATAGTGCTCAGAGCCATTTTTTGTGGATGATCTGCAAACTTGTACACCTGTACTAATAGTAAATCTCTTGTCAACGTGTCAGATGGCAGAAGACGCGAAGTCCGAAAATTCATTATCAGTATAAGCAGTGCTGTTTTTCTGGGGGATCGTTGGGGGATGCGTACTCCTAAACTTTATCGTCGACAAAGTAATTTTTTTACGATGTTGAGAACATGGAAGAGTGCCAAAGATTTATTTCATGGACGTAAATTTATTATTTCATTTTTTCGTGTTGGTAATTGCAATACGAATGACACTAGTACAGTTTTTGGTGGGAAAATCGATGTCATTGACTATTTCAAGCATTTCGAAGCTGCGGCAACCATTCTCGACAACTGAATCGCTGGCAGCCAGTTCGACAAGCATGTAGTGCCCTCGCCGACTAATAGTGGGCGTTGGTAGTGCTAAACGTATATGCGTACGCTCAGTCGCATGCTTCATTTGAGGTGATGTAAACTGAAGTGTTCGATACCACATTCTCTTGTATGTTTTTCTCGGTATCTCCTGCTTCATTTGAGCAAAGTCAACTGCAGAGTCCGATACCATTTTCTTTTTAGTTCGACATGTTGATGACATCATGGCTAAAAGCAGACGAGTGGTATCCCATGCCTCAGTTATAACTAATTTTTGCAGCATTATATCCCATGTACCCTCCCTTTTTTTCTTTTTTTAGAAAAAAAGCACTGAGTGTAAGTACCCTCGTTCTGATCAGTATATGTCGGGAAAATTCTCTAAATTCTTGCATTTGTCGTTTACAGTTTTTTCTGTTAAAAATGAATGCGAGGAAGCAGGCTAAACATTATATCTTCGTAATTTTATAATTATTGATTTTTTAATGAATTTTTTCAAACTCGTCACATCATATAAAGCCTACGTATTGCCCAGTATTTTTGAATACACAAAACAGTGTAGCTTCTCCACGATTATTTCTGAACTATTAAATATAACTAACCGGTCTCAGTGACCGAGCATGGACACAGAGTGGAAATAACCATGTAACACTGTTGCCACTCGAGTTGCAATATTAGCTGCCTATGCATAACGATGGTCTAAGGTTTTTTGTTATGATTTCCTGGCATGTTTGTATTGCAGCAGCTGAGAAAAGAGTTGTGGCACTAACAAAGCACAAATAATACACACGCAAGACTAGTAATATAGTACTATTGGTCAAAAATTCCGAAAAATAGCTGATGAAGTTACTTGCCACACAACTCCACTGGCGCAAAGTAACCCCAATGAAACCTAAATATTGACATGCACTTTTACTTTCTTGAACTTTGAGCGCGCCGAATCTCTATTGTACTGCTTGTGATCATGGAACATAAATAACCCTTGCGAAGGTGTACTGACGTATTGAATGGAGTTCGTATTTATACTTGTATCTTATGAATGGTTGTATTTTACATGAAACATCGCTTTAAAGACATCTCCAAACCGCGTCGTTTTTTTAAAAGGTGTGTTGTTGTTAAGTGCCGGGAAGTGCTAAAACTGTATATAAAACATGTACCAGAATGATGCTAGAAGACCGCATTGACAGTGATGTGATGTGTGTGCAGCCGACATTAGTGGAGGACGAGAAGAAAATAAAGAGGATATACCACTCCAATGTGACTCCTGTGTTGCTTACTAGCAATAGTAGGTACCAGTATTGTAATTGCACAATACATATGGAAAACATTTTCATCGATCATTATTGCTTATTGTTTTTTCCTGGTGTTTTGTTTTGAGTTTTACACGAGGCTACTGAGAGATCTGCGCTGGAATGGATGTAGTTGTAGAAGCGAAAAGGTAGCAGTTCACGCAAATCAGTTTCTCCTCTTATGGTTAAACTATTTTCACAATGAAATCATAATCTGAACGTCACCGCCTGAAACGTGCGGCAGAATGGCTTGCTTGGGGGTATACCTAGATGACAAATTGTCCTGGGAGCAACACACAAACTACACCACTGTTAAATTATCCTGAGTAATTCACTTATGAAGATGGCTTATAAAATGTGTATCAGAAGCTTATGTTAAAACAGCTTATATGGCATTTTTCAAAGTACCATGTAATATGGAATTATTCCCTGGGGAAACTCTAGCAATGTTCAAAACATATTACTTTTGCAGACGAAAGCAGAGACGTTGCATGTTCTCAGTATAAATAACATTGTAAGCCTTTGTTCTCTGAATATAAAATAATGACTTACAAATCTGTATAATTACATGAAGTTAAACGCAGAAATAATATTCATGGCCGAAATACAAGAAATAAAAATTCGATACGTATGTCATACCATATGTTTTCAAAGTCAATCAATAGCTATGAGCTAGTGGGCCACAAACTATTTAATGAGCTTCCGCAGAGGGTACAAGACCTTCTAGAGTGTGAATTTAGGAAAACATTAAATAAATGGCTTGTTGTCAACCCCTTCTATGAATTAAAAGAATTTTTTGACTGCAACATGGAATTGTAAGCTAACAACTGACATGTTCAAACAGTTTTATTTGCTGATGCAATTATTATCTTATATGTATAAAAAACTGGCTATTGCTGTAAAGCTCAAATGATAATAAAATTATCGAGTCAACGGAGTCGTCCGATCCCAGTGTTCATCCCACCCGTCGGCTTTGACCCGTGACGTAAGGGTGTCGTGATGTGTGTCGTGATGACGGAGCGGAGTTTAGTTTTTGAGTGTGTTGTGTTTGTAGATGTCGTCTTGTTGCGGTTGGTGGTGTCCTCTGGTGTGGTGTGTGTGTGTGGTTCGCGTGTTATGTGGTGTACTGGGCTCATTTGGGTATCGCTGCTTGACCTGTGCACTTCTCGGTTGTGACTGTTATAGAACAACAGAAATTGGTCTCACTGAGTTAAGAATTAACTTTGTGTTTTGTTTATGTTATTGCGTTGTCGTTTTCTGTTTGGCGCGTGGTAAGTCGTTTAATTTAATTTGTGGCTGCTTTTGTTAGGTATGGATATGACTTCTAAGTACAATAGCGCACGTCGGAGATACGGAAGCGTCCGATCCCGCCCGTCTGATTTGACTCATGACGTCACAAATATGGCGGAAACGACCATAAACCACGATTCCAATATGGCGCATATAAAGTCGTTACGTACACATAATGAGGACGAAAATACATCGAAAAACAAACACACACACGTTCCACAAAAAGCCTAATGACACTAACGGGACAAGCGCGGGAAATAGGGTTTTTTTGGGTGGGGACAAGCTAAATATAAACACATTTAGACACCCATCCCCATACAAAACCATGCAAAACGACGAGAAAAACCGACACCACAAAAGTCTCCAAATACCACTAAACACAATATCATCTGGAATCGCACACTTCCCTTGACCTATATAGCTCAACAGCAAGCAGCTCCCGATCCCATAAATTGGGATCGAACACTTCCCTTGACCTATGTAGCTCAACAGCAGCTTCCGATCTCATAAATTGGGATCGAACACTTCCCTTGAATTATATAGCTCAACAGCAGCTCCTGATCCCATAAATTAGGACCTAACATTTCCCTTGACCTATATAGCTCAAAAACATCTCCGATACCAACATTGACAGCCACACATTGGTATCGGACACTTCCCTTGACCTGTTGTGCTTACGACATGTCCACATACAGTCGTCCCTGGTCTGGACGCCGGAACTTTAATTAAACCTCATTTCTTCACGAGGGTCGACCGAAGCGTCCGATCCCATCCTTCGGCTTTGACCCGTGACGTGAGGCTGTTGTGGTGTGTGAGGTCACGACGACGCGGAATTTAGTTTGTGAGAGTGGCGTGTTTGTAGGTGTCGTTTTGATGCGATCGGTGGTGCTCTCTGGTGGTGTGTTAGGTGATGTTTTTGGTTTAGTTTGCGAGTGTGGCGTCGTGTGTGAATTTTGGGACATTTCTTTTTTTATTTCTTTGGTAGGTATGGATATGACTGACAGGGTCAACAGTTTTCGGTTGTCGGCTATGGTGGGGGACAGTGCATTGTCTCTAATAAAATTTCTTCAACTATTCGGATTTTTGGATGAATTCGTGAAGTGTTCAGTATGTCGTGAAGAGGTCAAGGGAAGTGTCCTATTCCAAATTTTCGTCGTAGCTATGTGTATTTTGGTATCGTGAGCTGCTGTTGACCTATATTGGCCAGATGAAGTGTCCGAAATTCATCATCCAACAATGCTGATTATTAATGAAAATTTAAGTGCTGGTGGCTTTCGAACCCTGGACCGAGGATGTTTTGATTACTAAACAAAGATGCTAACCCTAGACCATGGGTGCACAGCAAGACCTTGTTATGGATTGTGTTGTAGCGCTGGGAAATCTTGATGTGCTTTTTGAACAACAACAGGAATACTTTACTCATAAAAGGCCGTGCCTCTGGAATTGTGCATGAGAAACTGACTGATAATAATGCGTTGGGCCTCTGAACTCATGCACGGGGGATGGGTATTCTCCAGATTCAACATTTGTAATGTAGTATTAATATTGCTATCAAAGGCAGAGTTGTAAAATTGTGAAGAGTATGGTATATGTTCAGTTGTGGGATGACAAAGTTCCTCCTCACCCCTCCCTTTTCTGTAAGGTTTAGATCCACAGATTTGTTCACAGAAGACTTAATGCTAGAGTCTAATACGAATTACTATTTCTTGTGAGTAACCAACACTGACAAATATATATGAAGCATATTAGATACACTGTGCTTTTAATGTTGGATGCTGATCTGTGGATGAAAGTTTTCAGCTGTTTCTCTTCCGTCTCCCATATCTCCCCCTTTTCCTCGCCCAAGTTTTCCTTAATGAAGTAGTGTTTCATTTGTATCACATTAAAACTATTACTGACACAGTTCATGGAATGAAGGATCAGGAAAGTGGTGGAGCCATGGAATCTATACAGGTGGTGAGAAATATGCTACTTGTGATTAGGCTAGGGATGTAGCTAGGATGGTAGAGGAACTTCACTATCAATTTGTCAGAGAAGAAAGACCCAGCATGAGAGAAATGACTTTTTGTGCTCTGTGGCACAACTGAGTGAAGGAAGTCATAACAACTGAATGATCCACAGAACAGACCCAAGCTGAAAAGCATTCAACTTCCAGTTTGGTTTTCACATGTTTCCAAGTCAAGTACGATTTTTTTAAAAGCTGCATGCGATGCAAATCAATCTGTTTGCTTACCGCAAGGTGGGGTTACTTTGGCCCAGTGTTTGGAAAAAGTTTTAATTTTTTTTCTCGCTGAAATTACATTATTAGAATGGAGTAAACAGGTCAGTATGCATTCACAATGTTCAATGCACAATTGACAAGTTTGTGAGTTACATGGAGTAAAGTTTCAATGGCAGCAGGAGTCTCAATGTTGACTGTAAATATTTTAACAGCTATTACTCCCCAGTCATTTGTGCCTAGAGGGTTCACATCAGTTAAGTTCAAACTACAGTGATTATAACTTTGCATTCCCTCAATATTAGATCGTAAAGTGAGAAATTGTTTTTGTGAAATACAAATTAGATAATATATTAAACAGTTCTGTAAAATGAAACACATTTTCGCAAAATATGGCATTAGCTACTTTAGCCTGGGCTAAAGTAATCACAAAGTGAGGATCAAGTGATGCTAGAATATGATGGTGATAGTGAAAGTTTCTTTGATGTGCAGCACCACAAAATATTAAAAATTATATTAGCAGTAATGCAACATGCTACAGTTTTGTGAAGAATAGCCTATTCTGGAATTTGGACTGAGTACAGTGATGAGGATGCTACAGTTAACTATATGGGAAAGATAATGTGCTAATGCAAATGACCAGAAAAAAAGGCAAACTATTTTATCACAGGGAGTACTTGATAAGAATGTAACTAAATTTATTTGTCAATTTGTGAAATACATTACCCTTGTATATTCATTGTGTCACTTTCTGAGTTGTTCAATATTTCCTGTTGTTGCCTTCAGAATTTAGTGTTTTATTTGTTCCTCACGCCCTTGAATATCTACACTAGAGGTGTTCATTGAGTTTAATTTGTCCCAACATTATACTATCACTTTTGCATGGAGAAATGACTTAGTGGATCAGAGTAGCCCGCAGTGCAAATAACACTTTTTTTGATGGCACCACAGCAACAGATGTGATGTATTTTATTTCATATCATTTTTAATTTATGGTAGAAGTCTTTAACAATATTAGAGAAATATATTTGCAATTATCTTTCTGCCACTATCCTTTGTTTTCCTGCTATCTAAAAAAAAGCGGCTAAAACATCTGTTAACAGTACCTGTATGTTTTTTCACCCTACCGTGTGCACACAGTATGTTTCAGGAATTTTGGTGCCATGTCTTACTAAATTTGTTTTGTTATTGAAAGTTTGTGATGCACAGTAACAGTAAAGTGACAAAATATTTTAATAAATAGTGTGTGAATTTATACCTCTGAAAGATTACACGCTGACAACATAAAAACTCTTGTCCTTATGCAAAATGCATAACAACAGCTACCAACATGTAAAACCCGTGCTTTAAATGATGTATCTTCAGAAATGAGAGGGATTCATGGCCAGTGATAGAGATATCAAAACATGTGGGGGTAAAGATTAAGAGAGACAAAACATTATTTTGCAGAGGGTGGAAATCTCGAGGGAAAAAATTGTAAGAGCATTGTTACACATTTTTAAGACCACTAGAGCTTGTGTTGCAGCTAAGCTAAAGTGATGATTATAAATAAGTAGCAGCTCCTATTTGTCACTAAGTACATATCTGTAAAGCAACTGGAGAACACAAGTTACACTACTGTTATTTTACGAAAATTATGTAGCGAAAGTAGGATAAGTAGGATGGTCATCACTAATAAGTAGCTGATCAGTGTAAACTGCAATGCAAATGCGAGGGTAAGTCAATTATTATGCTCAAAGTAGTTATAAAATTTTATTGCAATAAAATAGGAGACTTAAAAGTACAGCATTTTTTGACAAGTCTCATTGCGTTATAACGCACTTGGTCCATCGTTGTACAAGCTTCCTGATGCACTCATAAAAGAAGGTTCTTGGTTGAGCTGTGAACCAGGAACCGACGCAAATTGAATGCCCCTTAAAGCCTGTTTGAGTGAACCAAAGTCAGAAGGAGTAAGATCGGGACTATATGGAGGCTGATCCAGAGCTTCAAATTTGAGTTTCTGAAGCGTTCCAGCAGTGTGGGCAGCAGTATGCAGACGGGCATTGTCGTGCAACAACACAACGCCTTTTGACAGCAATCCTCAGCATTTGCTTCCAATCGCAGGCTTTAGCCTGGCAGTAGGCACCTCACTGCAATGTCCACTGTTTATTGTTGTGCTCCTTTCCCCATACTGTTCGAGTACTGGACCTTGTGCGTCTCAAGAAAACCATAAGCATCAGTTTTCCTGCGGACGGTCTCCTTCCACGGCGAATTTGGATGTTTCCATTCCATACTCTGCCATTTACTCTCTGGCTCGTAATGATGGGTCCATGTTTCGTCACCCGTAATGATCCTGTCTGAGAAGTTGTCC
Organism: Schistocerca gregaria; assembly: GCF_023897955.1. Classification (NCBI taxonomy): domain Eukaryota; kingdom Metazoa; phylum Arthropoda; class Insecta; order Orthoptera; family Acrididae; genus Schistocerca; species Schistocerca gregaria. The sequence goes on along the minus strand of NC_064929.1, from coordinate 193,631,570 downwards.
CCTTTGTTACCATAGAGATGAAAATGTTTTTTGCAGATGTCCAAGCGCGTTTGTTTATGCAACTGTGTGAGTTGTTTTGGAACCCATCTTGCACAAAATTTATGAAACCCAAGTCTGTTGTGGATGATTTCATAGGCAGAATTGTGACTAATTTGCAAACGGTGTGCTACTTCCTCAGTAGTTAATGATCTGTCTAAGACAGCGGTCTCCAAACTACGGCCCGCGGGCCGAAAACGACCCGCGAGGGCCGGCAAACCGACCCGCGTTAGCTGGCCGGACATCCCCGGTATCCGGCCCGCCAAATATTTGAGGTGGTACCTATACTGCCAACAATTGAGTTTCGAGGCCTATCGCGACCAATACACCGCGACATTGGCTCTGCTACTCGCTACGAGACTACATAACTAAACTTATTGTTGCGCCGCTTGAAATAACAATGCGTTGACATACTCTACCTCTGTTACGTCTTGCAGTAATAGTGTTGCTAACAATGATTTTAAGATTTCGTTAACTTTGCAGGACGCTTTCGTGAAGAATGTGCAGTGACATACTTTTTTTGTCGGTGATATTCGCTAGAATAAAATACGCCAGAATTTCGCTCAGGTACATCCACCAATCAAAATTATGTAATTAAATAAAAATCGTAGTTCGTTTCAGTGCTAGCTATTCCCACAACTTTAGATTTTTGCGATTTCATCTTTCCTTTAGCCTTACATTACGGTGACCATGGAGTGATAGGGTGCTTTAATTCCACTAGGTAGATCTTGGCCCTTATGAAATCGTGGTGGAGTCGATGTGGCCCGTGGACTAAAAAGTTCGGAGACCCCTGGTCTGAGAGAATAATTTCACGTGACGTAACACTTGTGAGACCATTTAAGAATTTTTCAATCCATTCGTAGACACTCTGTTGTGGCAAAACACTGTTTCCATACTGTACCGAAAGTCTTCGATGAATTTAAAAAAAAAAAAAAAAGGTACCGGGCCCTCCCAGGGGGCTCATGGTCCTTTCGTGAGTTTGTGCATGGTGAGCACGGGGCCCTGAGCTATTGCAGCCATCCTTCTTTCACGGGCTGCATTTCCTTGCCTTTACCCTCCTTTCCTGTCCTTGCTCCTTCCCCTTCGGTCTCTCCTCTCCCTCTATCGCCCTTTTGGCATTCTCTGGTCTCCCTCCGGGATTTGACCTCCATTACTAAATTTCTATTCCGTAGTGTGAGCCATTTGGGCAAGAGCACCTTACCTAATGTCTCCGACATGTGCCCTCCTAGTTCCTTCCACATTTTTCTTTACATCGTTGTCTGATACTAGGGTGCATAGCCAGCACGGTAGCCAGCCCGTGTGGTGGGGTCACTATGCCCCCTTTTGGTTGAGCCCCATCAAAACACAGGAATCACACTTCTGATACCTGAGCTGTGGGCTCCTCATCTAAGCCTAGGAGTGGTTGCTTGACGTCCTGGAGCATCGGAACTCCTGAGAAGGGCCACCATGCCAGATGGCCCTTGCTGTGGGTAGGGGGCATGCAAGGGGAGAGCCCCTGATCGGAGTGGGTGGTATCAGGGTGGACACTACGCAAATGAAACACATACAGTTCCTGTCCATTCTTCTACAGCCGTCTCTTTACATGGAAATAATTCTTTTAGTGCTGCTTCTTCTGCCCCTTCGGCCTTCCCTCCCATGGCTAACCCCTGGGTCAGGCTCACTGACAAGGGGCAAAACCTTTCCCCCACTATCTGGTTTGCACCAGGATTGATGGGGATACTTTAACCAACACCAAAACTTTATTTATTGTGGAACACATTGAAGACAAGTTTGGCGAAGTGGAGTCTCTGAGCAAGATGCGGTTGGGTTCGTTGTTTGTCAAAACTGTTTCAGCTGCCCAGTCCGCTGCCCTTTGTACCTGTAACCATCTTGGCACTATTCCTGTGTCCATTACCCCCCCATCAGTCTTTGAATATGGTTCAAAGTGTAATTTTTCACAGACCTCATCCTTCAAACTGCTGAGGAACTTCGGGAAAATCTCGGACGGCGGGGTGTTCACTTTGTTCGGTGTGTTCAGAAGGGTTCGAAGGACAATCACATTGATACTGGTGCCTTTATCCTTGCCTTTGAAGGGGATATCCTCCCTGAGAAGGTCAGGATTATGGTTTATCAATGTGACGTGAAGCCGCACATCCCACCACCTACGAGATGTTTTAAGTGTTTGCGTTTTGGACACATCTTCCTACTGTTCGCAGGCCCCTCTCTGTGGCGACTGTGGACATCCACTCCGTGAGGGGAGTTCCTGCGTTCCCCCTCCTGTGTGTGTTAATTGTCATGGCTATCATTCTCCACGTTCACTGGATCTCCCAGTTTGTAATTGTTGCCTTAACAGGAGAATGTTGTAAAAGTTCACAAGTCCTTCCTTGCGAGCATGTGTGTTTACCATAAATTAACTGGCAAACTGGCAGAAATTTGTAAAATTTGTTCTTTTATGTATTTTGGAAATATTAATTACATTAATAACATTAACTGTAACTGTGAGTGTCGTCGTAGTCACCCCCCCCCTCCCCCCCCCCCCCCTGTGTGCATGACTCATGGGTTTTGGTTTTTTTCTATTTTGAGAACTTTTGTAAACAGGATTGTCTTTACATGTTGCAGACAAGTTAGATTCTGCGCCATTTCATGAGCCTGAGTGAGTCTGTTGTGGGTGGCTGTAGCTACGGCTGATGTAACCAAATAGGAAATTTGTCTGCCCAAAAGTGAAGTCATGTATTCAAATTGTATACATTTATTAATGGAGTGAAACTCACCTGTAATTTAGCTGAGCTTGAAATATTATACTGCGTCGTGTTGTATACGTTAAATTGCTTGCCTGTGCTTGCCTTTACTGGCGTGAAATATTTAATAATAATTTAATAATTTAAAAGTCCTTTCCTATCGTAAGTTGTGACTTATTCGTTAAGTGATTGTTGTTGTTTTTTTAAAAAAAATATAGTTAAGTCTTGCACCAAATTTGAATAAAGAGTGTTACTGAAAATTGTGTGTAATTTCACAAATTATTCCTTGGCACCTACTTCCACTTTACGTTTTGTGTATTAATTGTGATTAATAACCTTTGGTGAACCAGAACTAATTTTACGGTTCATTACTGGTAGCAGAGCATGGTTACGTTGTCGCTACTACCCCCTGAGTAACTGGAGAAATTTTAGTTGTATTTATTAACAATCCTGTGGTATTTTGTTTTGGCCAAGTTACTTTTTAGTTGTATGTTTCAGGTCGTGATGGCGGCGAGAGAATGCCTATGATTAGTGCTGCTGCACGAACACCAGCTACTGTACGAATTGCGCATTCGTAACATAAATAAGAAAGGCACTGTTCCCAAGTTGCTAGCATATTTAAAGGATGCCTTACTGAAGCCGGAACAAATTACACCGCAAGTTATTGGTCACTTTCCAACAATCATGGCAGCGGCGGCAGAAGTCAGTGAGTTCCAACAACATTTAGACTGGTTTTTTATTTATCTATACGTAAAGTTCCGTAGGACCAAATTTAGGAGCAAATCTCCAAAGTCATGGAACGTTTCAGTACATGAACTTACAACATAAAAGTAACAACAGATAAAAATAAATGTTCATGATCTTGAAAAAAAAGTCAGTCCCTAAATTTAAGTAAACACTATCAGCAATACAATAAGAATCAGCTTAATTTTTCAAGGAACTCCTCGACAGAATAGAATGAGTGACCTATGAGGAAACTCTTCAGTTTCCATTTGAAACCGCGTGGATTACTGCTAAGATTTTTGAATTAGAGTGGCAGCTTATTGAAAATGGATGCAGCAGTATACTGCACACCTTTTTGCACAAGAGTTAAGGAAGTCCGATCCAAAAGGAGGTTTGATTTCTGCCGAGTATTAACCGAATGAAAGCTGCTTATTCTTGGGAATAAACTAATATTGGTAACAAGAAATGACAATAAGGAATATACATATTGAGAGGCCAACGTCAACATACCCAGACTCGTGAACAGAGGTCGACAAGAGGTTCGTGAACTCACACCACTTATTACCCGAACCGCCCGTTTCTGAGCCAAAAATATCCTTCTAGAATGGGAAGAGTTACCCCAAAATATATAATACCATACGACATAAGTGGATGAAAATAAGCAAAGTAGACTAATTTACGTGTCGAAGTATCACTCACTTTTGAAGTTGGGTTGGCAGAAGAGCCAATACCGGGTTACTAGAGGAGGTCGAAATGCACCCGTTTTAGCTCACACAGGCTGGCGTGAGGAGGGAAGAACTATACTGACGTGAGGTCTGGAACATGGCAAGGAATGAGTATTCAGAAAGCGGACGTAACTAGTTGATACTTAACTTTAATCCATTAATGATGAACTTCGCTCTTGACGATACATGATTCACAATATTGTCTGTTCAGAATTCATTCTAATTACTGAATATGGCGCCTTCCTAGGTCGTAGCAAATGACGTAGCTGAAGGCTATGCTAAACTATCGTCTCGGCAAATGAGAGCGTATGTAGTCAGTGAACTATCGCTAGTAAAGTCGGCTGTACAACTGGGGCGAGTGCTAGGGAGTCTCTCTAGACTAGACCTGCCGTGTGGCGGCGCTAGGTCTGCAAAATCTGATAGTGGTGATAGTGGCGACACGCGGGTCCGACGTATACTAACGGACCGCGGCCGATTTAAACACTACCACCTAGCAAGTGTGGTGTCTGGCGGTGACACCACATTTGATACCGTTCGAATATTAAAAATGGCAGTATTAAGTCTTTCTACAAGATCCTGAACGTGGGATTTCCACGACAGCTTACTATCTATCTGAACACCTAGAAATTTGAACTGTTCAGTTTCACTAATCATATGCCCGTTCTGAGACATTAAAACGTCAGGTCATGTTGAATTGTGTGTCAGAAACTGTATAAACTGAGTCTTACTGTGATTTAGCATTAGTTTATTTTCTACATGCCATGAACTGAGGTCATGTACTGCACAATTTGAAACCGAATCAATGTTGCACACAACATCCTTTACTACCAAGCTAGTGTCATCAGCAAACAGAAATATTTTAGAGTTACCCATAATACTAGAGGGCATATCATTTATATAAATAAGGAACAGGAGCGGCCCCAACACTGATCCCTGGGGCACCCCCCATTTGACAGTACCCCACTCAGATCCCACATCACAGCCTTTATCAACATTGTGAATAATGACCTTTTGCTGCCTGTTACTAAAGTAAGAGGTGAACCAGTTGTGAGCTGCTCCCCTTATTCCGTAATGGTCCAACTTCTGGAGCAATATTTTGTGATCAACACAGCCAAATGCCTTAGTTAAATCACAAAAGTACGCCAAGCGTTCGAAACTTTTTATTTTGCCCATCCAGTACCTCACAGAAAAAAGAGATTATAGTATTTTCAGTTGTTAAACTACTTCTAAAGCCGAACTGTACATTTGTGTTAATATTTGCCGTAAAAGTAACTTAATAGTGGATTTTCATTAATCTCAGTCTTTCTTCCTGTGTTATTGACTCGAGTGGTCTATTATTTGTGAGTGTGCTTTCGTCGTTCGTGTAAGCCTCGCGCCTCAGTAGTGTGTTTACATTTTGCGGCGTGCACTGCAGCTGTAGCGATTATAAGTTAAGTACTGACAAACTTATCTGTGCTCTGTAACACAGTTGTTAAATTAATAGATTTCAGCGGTGTTGCGTGCCGTTTGTGGCGAAGTATCGACTTAATGAACTTTTGTAATCGTTCGCTCGCTGTGTTTTTTTGAGTTTTCAGTGTGTTGAAGTCCTTTAGTAAATTTTGTGCTTTAGTTTCCAACTGACGTTTATTATTCTTTCTAGTGAAGTATTTCAGTAAAATTTTCATTCAGAGTTTTAACTTAGTTTAGTCTTACAGTGGCTGTTTTAATTTTTTGGTTTTAGCTAATAATTTTCTGAAGTTTTGCTGGTATTGGTATTGGCTGTGTTGTTGTAGTATTAATTAAGTAGCTACTTTCTTAGTAGGCAGAGAATTTCGAGACCATTATTGTTAGTTCTTAAATAGTTCTACTGATGTAACTGAACTTTGGTAACGTAGATGTATAGTTTTTTTTTCAGTAACTGTAAAATTTTACCATGAGTGAGAAGTGTAGGCTCAGTCGTAGGTTTGTGAGTAGTGGATTAAGGTATGGGATTTGTTCAAAGTATTTGCATTGGGGGAAATGCAGTGGGGAAGCCAGTAGTCATTTTAGGGAGATCCTCTCCTGCGAATGTAGAATCTGTAGTAGAAACAAGTTAATAGAGGAGCAGGAGCGTAAGATCAGGTGCAGTTACAATGCGCAAAGGAGGAAATAGATAGGTTGAGGAGGGTGATGGGTGGTGGGGAATGGGAACTGGCAGTTGGCAAGAAGGTATCTAGGAAGAGGAGGTATTCATACAGTTTTACTTTGCATACATGGAATAGATACGACCAACTGTCAGAGTTGAGTGGAGGTGAGCCTCTTGTAGCTGTAGATGTAGGGAACCTGCAGCAGTCTTCAGCAGTTAGGAGGCCTAGGTTAGCTGCAAAGTCTAGCAGTAAGAAGGTTCTGCTGCTAGGTAGATCCCACCGTAGAGGTGTGGGCCAGCAGTTGCACGAAGTGTTGGGGAGTGAGTACCAGGTCACCAGTGTTGTGAAGCCTAGTGCAGGGTTGGCTCAGGTGCCTGAAAGCATAGGGGAGTTATTTAGGAATTTTACAAAGGACAATCAGGTGGTGATAGTGGGTGGAGCAGGGAACAATCTTGAGAGGGACGGGAAATATGATGTAGATGGTGCCTCTGGTAAAGATATCTACTCAAACTGTGGCACTAACGTGCATTTCGTGCAACTGTTTCAGCGTCATGATCGGCCTCACCTTAATGCAGCTGTTAGGTGCGTTAATGTGGGGCTGGGGAGGGCACTGATGGTGAGGGCATAGATCACATTTCAGTGGTGCCAGTTGGGTCTATCAGTAGATGGGATTTCACTAGGCATGGCCTGCACCTCAATAGGTATGGGATGGGGACGCTGGCTAAGCTTATACGTGACAATCCAGTGGGTGGTGGTGGTGGTGGTGGTTGTTGTTGTTGTGGTGTCACTCATGGAAAAATTCCTGTAGTAGTTGGTGTTAGAGCTACACCTTTTTTAGATTGAAGTCAGCTGATAGGTATACCTGCTTAAAGGAAGTCCCTCTAACTAAGGACTCGCCTTCAGAGTATATAATGGTTCCAAGTAGAGAAGGAATTAGCATATTTCACCAAAAATAAGCGGTATTAAAGTTAGTGAACTGCTAATAGATGTTAACTCTGAAATTATGGGTATATCAGAGCACCACTTAAATAATTTGATAATTCAGAGGCTTCCTTTACCAGGCTACAGATTAGCTGGCTGTTTCTCAGAGTTCCTTGCAAGGGTGGGGGAATGACTCTGTACGTAAAAAACAGTATTTCATTTGAGTCCATAGACATATCACAACAGTGCAATGAACAGATATTTGAAAGTTGTGCAGCATTAGTTGAATTTAGTGAAACTAAACTTCTGATTGTTGTTGTTTATAGGACCCCTAACTCAGACTTAAGAGTATTTCTGCTTAAGCAAGAGAGGGTTCTTCATTCACTTTGTAGGAAGTACCAGAAAGTAGTTACATGTGGTGACTTCAATATTAATTTTGTATATCACTGTGCAAGAAAAAGGTTGTTGGTAGAGCTTCTAAATTCATATGATCTGATGAACTGTGTTTTTTTCCAACTAGGGTGCAGGGGAACAGTAGCACAGTCATAGATAATATTTTTATTCAATCTTCATCACTAGATGGGCATTCGTATAGTAAGAGTGAATGGCCTTTCAGACCATGATGCACAAATTTTAACACTAAAAGGCTGTTTTACTTGAACCAATATCACATTTAATTACAAACTACTAAGGAAAGTTAATCCAACAGCAGTAGTTTTTTAAAACTTGTCAAGGAACAAGAGCTGCAAGATGTTTATAGTGCCAATAATAGAGATGATAAATACAATGATTTCCATAACACATTTCTCATGCTCTTCGAGAGCTGCTTTCCATTAGAATGTTCTAAACGGGGTGCTAGCAGTAATGGACAGCCCGGGTGGCTGACTAGTGGGATAAGGATATCATGTAGAACAAAGCAGGAATTATATGAAAATGTTAGAAGTAGTTACAATCAAGCTACAGTAGCCCATTATAAACAGTATTGTAAGGTGCCTAAAAAGGTTATTAGCAAGGTAAAGAGTATGCGGTATGCAAATAAAATAGCTAATTCACAGGATAAAATTAAAGCCATATGGTCAGTTGTGAAGGAAGTGTCTGGCCTGCAGAACAAGGTCAATGATATTAAGTCAGTTTGCAGTAATGATATTTCTGTTACTGATAAATTATATATATGTACAGTATTTAACAATCATTTTTTGAACATTGCTGATGAATTAAATAAAAATTTAGTTTCTAAGGAAATCATATAAATTTCTTAGCAAATGCCTTTCCAAGATTGATGTCTGAAATACTTCTCTGCGATACAGACAAGAGGAAGATTGAGTCAATAATTAAATCACTGAAGACTAAGAACTCTCATGGTTATGATGGAGTGTCTAGCAGAATATTAAAATACTGTGCTGCACATGTTAGCCCTGTATTTAGCCATATTTGTAATTTTTCCTTTAGGAATGGTCAGTTTCCTGAGCGATTAAAGTACCCAATAGTAAAGCCGCTTTATAAAAAGGAGAAAGGGATAACGTAGATAATTTTAGACCTATTTCTATGCCATCGGTGTTTGCAAAAGTTACCGAAAAAGCTGTGTATGTAAGATTAATTGATCATTTTATATCACACGATTTGCTATCACAGGATAAAATCAAAGCCATATGATCAGTTGTGCAGGAAGTGTCTTGCCAACTGAGTCACAAACAGTTAGCTAGGTTACTTGCACATTTGGTGCATGTTTTTAACTGGGTCTGTGATTTAGAACAAGTTATTGTAAATGAGGTGGATCGTAAGGAAGTAATAAAATTGCAGCGGTAGGTGTCTGCGTTACAGATTAGGTTAACTGGGTTAGAATCTAGTTCCAAAGAATCTAGTGGGCACGTCCGATTGGATCCGGTGTGAGCGGGAATCAAACCAAGTAACCAAAACTGCAGAATTGAACATAACTCGGAGTTTTTCACAAAGTTGCCTAACCCGATTGCACTTTTGTTAAAAGATGTAGGAGAAATAACAGTAGAATCGTTAGTGAATATACAGGAAATTCTTTGGTTACTGGTTTATTTTGAGCAGCATTCTTTGGCTTTTGGAATACCACATTCCACCCTGTTAGCTCTGCTTTACCCGTTAGCAAGAGGGGAGATGCAAAGAATTAATTTCTAGAGCTCTTTCGGAGAGGTTCTCCTTGCGTCAACTTAGACAACTAGTAATCACTGAAAGACTTATGGAGGGTTTTAGGAAACATCTTGAATTTCAGTATATTTGGAAGGTGCATGCAGCAAGTGAAGATTTATTGACGTATGTGGAAAGGGTAAGGATAGCTTCGCCGGCCTTGCTAAGTGATTTGACAGGAGAGCAATTAATTGGAGTAATCCTTGAAGGGATGGCAGCTGCTGATAAATAAATTTTATTTTGAAATCATCCCCGAAGACATGGGAAGAACTCTGTTACTATTAGTTCTGCTTCTGCATTAAAGTTGAGTGAGGACTTAGTGTTAATGTGTTGGGGCGAGAGAAGGAAAATTTTTAAGTGGAAAGACACAATCCAAGCAGAAGTTAACAGGGCATACCTAGGAAATGTTTTCAATGTGGTGCTATTAAGAATTTAGTTGGGGGTTGTCCAGTTTCAGGTGGAGCAAGAAATACTAAATGACATAAGGACAGAGGGCACATTTAGGTAGTAACTTATTGTTTAGTGAGGGGCGTACCATAGTTGCCCATTCCTGGTTCTGCCTACCTTATATTTGTCTTAATTTGAATCAGGAACCTCAGTGCGCTTTATTAGATACGGGTAGTACATATTCTTTGCTTAATGAGGCTTGGTTTCTGGAATTTGGCAATCTTACCAAACTAAACCTGAAAAAATCCCTCTTCGGAGATGTTGTGTGGCCAATGGTAAGGTGTTACCTGTGGCGGGGTGGGTTAAAGGTAGTGTTTCAGTAGGACAATTTTCATGGCCAATGACCTTTCAATCATTGCTAACTTGCCGGTAAATATGGTGCTGGGTTGTGATTTCATTTCTAAAACTCAACTCGTTTTGGATTATTCCAGGGGAAAGTTTTCTTTCAAATTTGCGCCAAATCAGAAGTTTGGATTTTGTGAATGTTGAGTGGTGTTAACATCCACACCTCCTTCCTCGTCAGTGACTCCTAATAATGATATTGATCTCTGTCATCTTTCGCCGCGACAGGGCCAACACATCCATGAGTTGTTAGATGCAGTTCCTGGCTTATTTTGTGATAAACTTGGGATAACGAATAAATTAGAATATGATATTCGTTTGACTGACAATATTCTGGTTAGACAGTCCCCATATCATCTCTCAACATCTAAGATGAAAATATTGGGGGGTAAAGGTACAGAAGATGTTAGATCAAGAGGTAATCAGTCCCTTGACTTCTCCGTATGCCTGTCCGATATTCTTGGTACCGAAGGATCAGGGTAGTGATTTCAGGGCAGTGGTAGATTACCGTCATTCAAATGAAAATGTGGTTTTGGAATCAGTCCCATTGCCTGATCTACCAACCCCTGCCCCGGACTCCCCCCTGTGGGTTCGGGGGTAAGAATAGGCCCACGGTATTCCTGCCTGTCGTAAGAGGCGACTAAAAGGAGTCTCAAACTTTTTGGCCTTGTGAGATGGTCCCCTAACAGGTTTCACCTCCATCCTTCTAAATTTTCCGAAGAGCGAGCCGATTGGGGAAGGGCGCCTTACAAGGAGCGATGTGTCCATCATGCATTACCATCTCTAGCCAGGGTTGTCGTCATCGCTTAGCAGTCCCGCTCACCTACCATCTCTTGGGCGTGGATTTGTTCTTGGGTGCAGTTTATTGCAGTCTGCTATGCTGTGTCGCTTTATGCGCCAATGACGATATTGGACTACATCACCTGAAATCCAGCACGGTAGCCAGTCCGTTGTGGTGGGGCCGCCATGTACCCTGTTGGTTGTAGCCCCCTGACTACACAGGGATCGCTCTGCTGATGCCAGCGCCGTTAACTCCCCACGTATGCCAAGGAGTAGATGCCTATCTCCTTGGGGCATTGGGACTCCCGGCAATGGCCATCCTGCCAGGTGGTCGTTGCTGAGGCTGGGTGGCGCCCGTGGGGAGGGCCCTTGGTCGGAGTAGGTGGCATCAGGGCGGATGACCCGCAATGAAGCGTGGTACATCATCTCTTACTGGCGGCCAGCCGCCAGCAGTCTCTAAGCGTTCCAGGGCTCAATACAACGCAACTACATATGACCCCAAATCGTTCCCCTCCCTGGCTACACCATGGGAGGAACGAAAGACTAAGGATGCCAGCGAACCATACTCGCCCCGCTACCTGGTGTGTACGAGAGCTGATGGTGAATCCTTTACATCCATGAAGCCTCAGTTCTTCGTCGAGCACTTAGAGGACAAGTTCGGGGAGGTGGAGGGCTTGTCCAAAATGCGCTCGGGCTCGGTTTTGATCAAATCGGCGTCCTCCGCCCAGTCCCGCCGGTTACTCGATTGTAACAAGCTGGGGGATGTTCCGGTTACAATCAAGCCCCATAAGAGTCTTAATATGGTCCAGGGCATAATATTCCATCGGGACCTTCTATTGCAGTCCGATGACGAGCTTCGCGCCAATTTAGAGCGGCGAGGTGTTCACTTCGTCCGGCGCGTACATCGTGGTCCGAGGGATAAGCAGGTTGCCACCGGTGCCTTCATCTTGGCCTTCGAGGGTGATACCTTACCTGAGAAGGTCAAGGTGATGGTCTATCGTTGTGACATCAAGCCATATATCCCTCCCCCGATGCAGTGCTTTAAGTGCTGGAAGTTCGGGCATATGTCTTCCCGCTGTACTTCCAGCCTCACATGTCGAGATTGTGGACGCCCATCACATCCCGATACTCCATGTGCTCCGCCTCCCATCTGTGTAAACTGCGTAGAGCACCACTCGCCTTGCTCGCCAGACTGCAGGATCTTCCAGAAAGAGCGCAAAATCATGGAGTATAAGACCCTGGACCGCCTGACATACACTGAGGCCAGGCGGAAGTTCGAACGCCTCCATCCTTTTCGAATGACTGCCTCTTACGCCGCGGCTACTATTGTTATGGCCCCGTTAGCTCTCCCTCAGACTGCCACCTCTCAGAGCCGGAATGCTACACCTGCCCCCTTGATGGTGGGGGGCACTTCACTCCCTGCTGCTCCTGCACTACCTGCCTCAGGAGCAGCAACCCCCCAACCATCGGGGACATCAGTCCCCACTTCTAAGCTGGGGAAGCCTCAAACTTCCCCGGCTCTAATAGCACAGAAAGGGTCCCTTGGGTCCCTTCCTTCCCAGGTTTCCGCCACTGGGAAGGGTGACGTCAGCCAATGGAAGAAAGCAGACCAGCGGCTGGTCGCAGGGCTTCCCGCTCCTCCTCCGTCCCGGAGACTGACTCGCTGGAGCCCTCCCAGCCAATGAAACCCAAGGACCAGAGAGACAAGACGAAGAAGAAGACCTCTAAGGCTAAGGACCACGCGGTGGCATCCACCCCACTGCTCCCTACAGGCTCTGCGTCCGAGGATAAGGTAGAGATCTGGGCGTCCGCTGAGGACCTGGATCTCGCCGGACCCTCAGACACCATGGAAGCAGATTGTACTGGTCCTCCATTGGTGGCAGCAGGTGACCCAGTGGCGTGATCTGCCTCCTCGGCCCCTTCATGCCTTTTTCGGACGTGGACAAAGCGATACTCCAGTGGAACTGCAGCGCTTTTTTCCACCACCTTGCTGAGCTTCGCCAACTCATCAGCAGTCACCCTTTCCTCTGCATTGCCCTACAGGAAACTTGGTTTCCGGCAATGCGGACCCCTGCCCTACGTCGGTATCGGGGTTATTACAAGAACCGGGCAGCTTATGAGAGGGTATCTGGTGGAGTCTGCGTCTACGTCCTTAACTCTGTCTACAGCGAATGTGTACCTCTTCACACACCTTTAGAGGCTGTCGCTGTAAGGATGTGGACGCCTCAGCCTATTACTGTCTGCAGTTTGTATCTTCCGCCAGATGGTGATGTCTCGCGTCATGTGTTGGCTGCATTGATAGCACAACTGCCTCCTCCTTTTGTGTTACTGGGCGACCTTAACGCCCATAACCCCCTGTGGGGTAGCGCCGCGATTACTGGCCGGGGTAGAGATGTCGAGACTCTTCTCTCGCAACTTGACCTCTGCCTCTTAAACACGAGAGAGCCGACACATTTCAGCGTAGTCCATGGCACATTTTCGGCCGTCGACCTTTCTATCTGCAGCCCCGGACTTTCACCATCCATCCACTGGAGTGTCCATGACGACTTATGTGGTAGTGACCATTTCCCCATCTTTCTGTCACTACCACAGCGTCACTCCTCTGAACGCCCCTCCAGATGGGCTCTGAATAAGGCTGATTGGTGCTTGTTCTCCTCTCTCGCCACTATCGCACCTCCTTCCCCTGACACCATTAATGCGGTGGTTCAGTCGGTCACCACCGGCATCGTTTCTGCGGCGGCATCTGCGATTCCCTGTTCATCCGGGTCCCCTCGGCGGAGGACTGTGCCTTGGTGGGCGCCCGAGATCGCAGAGGCGATTCGAGATCGCCGGCGGGCTCTTCAACACCATAAGCGGCACCCGTCCTTGGAGAACCTCATCGTTTTTAAACAGCTCCGTGCCCGTGCCCACCGCCTTATTCGCCAACGGAAGCAGGAGTGCTGGGAACGGTATGTTTCCACCATTGGCGTCCGTACCTCTGCATCGCAGGTTTGGGCTAAGATTAGGCGACTCCATGGCTATCGGCCGCCTGTCTCTGTCCCTGGGCTTTCGCTGAATGGAGTGGTGTGTCCTGACTCCGACACGATTGCGGACCGGTTAGCAGCGCATTTTGCTCAGTGTTCCGCATCTACGAATTACCCACTGGCCTTCCGCTCCCGGAAAGAGCGGTTGGAAAGTTGGAGGCTTTCCTTTCACACGCGCCACGCGGAGTTGTACAATGCTCCTTTCAGCGACTGGGAATACCAGAGTGCACTATCTGCTTGCCCTGATACGGCTCCTGGGCCAGACCGCATCCACAGCCAGATGCTGAAACACCTCTCTGTGACTTGCCAGCGACGCCTCCTAGATGTTTTCAACCGCATCTGGGTTGAGGGTGTGTTCCCGTCTCAATGGCGAGAAAGCATCGTCCTCCCCGTGTTGAAACCTGGCAAGAACCCGCTGGAGGTGGACAGCTACCGCCCCATAAGCCTCACCAACGTTCTTTGCAAGTTGCTAGAACGTATGGTGAGCCGGAGGTTGAGTTGGCTCCTCGAGTCTCGAGGCCTTCTGGCTCCGTCTCAGGGTGGGTTCCGTAAAGGCCGCTCTGCCATCGATAATCTGGTCTCCCTAGAGTCTGCCGTCCGTACAGCCTTTGCACGCCACCAACATCTGGTTGCCGTCTTCTTCGACATGCGGAAGGCGTACGATACGACCTGGCGATATCACATCCTGGCCACACTTCATGGGTGGGGTCTTAGGGGCCCGCTCCCGATTTTTATTCAGAATTTTCTGTCGTCTCGTTCCTTCCGCGTGCAAGTTGCTGCGTCCCATAGTTCCTCCCGGGTCCAGGAGAACGGGGTCCCACAGGGGTCTGTCCTCAGTGTCTCCCTGTTTTTAATTGCGATCAATGGGCTCGCTGAGGCGATGGGATCGTCCGTCGCAGCTTCGTTGTATGCAGACGACTTCTGCCTCTACTACAGCTCTGCTGGCATTGCAGTTGCTGAGCGCCAGCTGCAGGGCGCTATCCGCAAGGCGCAGTCGTGGGCTGTAGCGCACGGCTTCCAGTTTTCAGCCGCTAAGACCTGCGTTATGCATTTCTGCCGGCGTTGCATTGTTCACCCTGAGCCACGCCTTTACCTTGACGGTGAACCTCTTGCTGTGGTAGAGATGCATCGGTTCTTGGGACTGGTATTTGATGCCCGGTTGACTTGGCTGCCTCATATTAGGCAGCTTAAACAAACATGCTGGTGGCATTTAAACGCTCTCCGTTGCCTTAGCCACACCGGATGGGGTGCCGATCGGTCCACCCTTCTCCGGCTGTATCAAGCGCTGATCCAGTCCCGCCTTGATTATGGGTGTGTGGCTTATGGTTCGGCATCACCATCAGCGTTGCAATTGCTGGATCCCATCCATCACTGCGGGATCCGACTCGCCACAGGAGCATTTCGGACAAGCCCTGTTGACAGCTTACTTGTGGAGGTTGGTGTTCCTCCATTGCGGATCCGGCGCGACCGACTTCTGGCCGCTTATGCTGCCCACGTTTGTAGCTTGCCAGGGCATCCCAACTACCGTCTCCTGTTCCCGCACTCGATCGTCCATCTTCCAGACAGGCGGCCCCGGTCAGGGTGTACGATCGCGGTTCGCATCCGGGCTCTACTGTGTGGGATTGAGTTTTTTCCTCTCCCACCTGTTTTCCGGGCCAATCTCCGTCTGCCCCCTTGGTGTGTGCGCCGACCATGCATTCGGCTGGATTTGGCACAGGGTCCGAAAGACTCGGTCCCTCCTCTGGCCCTCCGCCGCCGCTTTGTTTCTCTCCTTGCCGAGTTTCCCGGATCTGCCGTGGCCTATACCAACGGTTCGATGGTCGCTGGTCGCACTGGTTACGCTCTTACTCTAGAGGATCATTGTGAGCAACGGTCGCTGGCACCCAGGAACAGTGTATACACTGCCGAGTTGGTTGCCATCTATCGCGCCCTAGAGTATATCCGCTCCTGCTCAGGTGAGTCCTTTGTCATCTGTAGTGACTCCATGAGTGGTTTACGAGCTCTCGACCAATGCTTTCCTCGTTCCCGTCTGGTGATGGCCATCCACGAGTCGCTCCATGCTCTTGCCCGTTGCGGCCGCTCCGTGGTCTTTGTTTGGACCCCGGGTCATGTCGGCATCCCGGGCAATGAGCGGGTTGACACGCTGGCTAAACAGGCGGTGAGTTCACCGGCTCTGGAACTCGGCCTTATGGAGTGTGATCTCCTGTCGCTTTTGCGCTGGAAACTGCTTGGTGCCTGGGGTGACGAGTGGCGCACCCTGCCCACGCCCAACAAACTTCGGGCGGTGTAGGAGACAACCGGTGTGTGGCGCTCCTCCATGCGGGCCTCTCGGAAGGACTCTGTCATCCTCTGCCGGCTGCGCGTTGGACACACGTGGCTGACGCACGGCCATTTGTTGCGCCGGGAGGACCCACCGCTATGTCGCTGCGGGGCAGCTCTGACGGTGGTCCACATTTTGGAGGACTGCCCGCTTTTAACAGGACTCAGGCAGACGTTTGCACTGCCTGATACCCTTCCTGCCCTTTTATGTGATGACGTTGCTATGGCCGACCTCATGTTGAGTTTTATTCGGGCAGGGGGTTTTTATCGTATGATTTGAGTGTTTGTCCTTTTATTTCCTGTATTGACTTGGGCCTTTGGCCTGTGGTTTTAAACTGTGGGTTTTAATGTCATTTGGTGGTTTGCTTTTCCTTATTTTCATGGTCGGCCAACCACTTTCACACTCGGTGTGATTTTAGTTCCGTTTGTCTGGTCTTTGTCTGTCTTTCTTGTATTGTGTCATCCCTTGTCTCAGTTCTCCGTTTTTAACGACTGACAGTTTTTATTTCGTGTGATTTTATCGTGGAACAAGGGACCGATGACCTTAGCAGTCTGGTCCCTTCAATCCCACACTCAACCAACCTGCCCCGGACTCCCCAACCCCAACCCCTGCCCCGGACTCCACCCCCCTTTCTTAAGAACCACTAACCCAAATATCCTGGACTTCCTGTGGACAAGGCTGACGAAGGGACATTGAGGTGGACGAAGAGAGTTCGAGGCAGACAAAGGGAGTGCGAGGCGGTAGAAGGGAGGGAGCAGGTAAGCAGGGGATACATGTGGTGGGAGAGGGAGAGATGTGCAGATGAGATGGATGATGGGTGGGCAGGTGGTGGGCAGAGGCGACAGATGAAGGGAGAGGTGGGTGGAGAAGTTGGACGAATTGAAGGTGACAGGTGGGTGGAGGAGACAGTTCACAAGAGGGGGAGAAGGCCAGGAAATGTTCCAAGAAATGGAGTTGGACTGAGGAGGGGGAGAGCCGGTGGAGATGGACAAAAAAGGGTAAGGAGGAGGAGATGGACCAAGAGAGAGGGAGTGGGGGAGGAGATGGACAAAGAAAGGTGGAGAGGTGGATGGCGATGGATAAAGAAAGGAGGAGTTGGAGTTGAACAAAGAGAGGGGAGAATAAGATTCTCAGTCTGCCATAGATGTGAGTCGCATAGATGCAAAACTTTCCATGTCCTCCATAACCGGTATTGAGAAAAAATGGAAAAATTGTTTTCACTGAGTAAATACACACTTCCCTACACTGTATGTTGTATACATAAGTATGGATTAGTACAAAACCATTTGAGCTATTGAAAAAAAACCAGGAACTCAATGTATGTAGATATAAGCAAAATCAAAATGGACTTGGACAGTTTTGCATCTGACTTTGCAGATGGCCACTTTTGCACGCAACTGAAATGGACATGGACAGTTTTGAACCTGACTAGTTGTACATGAGGAGAGGATATTGGGTGAACATAAAACTGTGTATTCAGTTTTAATTTCTTTTAATATTTCTCAAGGTACATGGTGTAACAACTGACAAACTGCAATCCACTTAATACATCATATCTGGAACAATGTCTTCATCTTCTCCTGCTAGGCATTCTGATTCAACTGATGCCCCTGACCCACTGGAACCATGTTATGTACCACGACAAGGATTCACGTTCCCTCCACGACTTGCTATAGTGTATTTCAAGGGGTTTTGAAACATCCTCCAGTTTCCTTTCATTAATAGGAACAACAATGTTCGTAATGCAGCTCAAGTTTGTGTGTCCTAAGTGTTTCCCACGTTTGCATACAGACACTGGTAGGTTGATTTTAGAATTATAATTAGGCTTCCCCTTGGACTTTTATAGCATTCTGAGAATGTGTATAACTTTCAGAATAAACAGCTGTAAGATACCACACAAATACAATGTTCAAATCCTTATGGTAGCCATCTTGCATTGCAGTCACATGACCCCAGCCTTCAATGAGAGTTGTCAAAAGGGACAAGGCAAGTTTTGCACCCAACTTACTGATGGACACACAGTTTTGAATCTAACCACACTTTTTGTGAGCTGTTTTCCATAGGACATGGAGAGCTTTGAGCATAACTAGCATTTCAAACATGTGTAAAATGTCACGCTCTACAATCCAAAGTTGCCAACTCAATTTTTTTAAAAGTGGACATGGACAGTTTTGCATCTAAGCAACTCATGTGTAGCAATTGTTATGCATTGGCAGGTTCATTAGTTATTTATGAAAATCTATAACAAATGCTGAAGACATGCAACAATAGACATGACATGTTGTTTGAAAGCTGAAGTTTTCAGCAATGGAGATAGAGAATCACTTTTATTATTACACACATCTAATAAGCAGAATACTACCTAAAGTATAATCCCTCCATATGAACACACTAGATTAACACCAGTATGTGAATCCCAGCCCGTGGTACCATTGATTTCTATTTTTATTTAATGACAATTAAATTCTCTACAGTGTCATATGACAAATAAATAATGTATAGTTATTGCAAAATTTGGATTTGAATATTATAATATGTCGTCTCAAATTGACTAAGAATATTACTGTGTATTATTAGATGTATGAATGTAAAGTTTTGTGCAGTATTTACAAATTTGGTGTTTCTGCTGTAAGACAATACATTGCGTAACGTAGAAGTAGTGTCACCAAGCTTCACGAAATTATAATCATTAACTTTCTCCTCTGAACGCCAAACTATGTTATTTGCTCCCTCCTACATAGAGAGAAATGACCATCATGATAAAATATAATGAATAAGAGTTAGTATGGAAAGATTAAGGTGTTCATTTTTGCCACAAGCTATCTGAGAGTGAAACAGTAGATTAACAGTCTGAAAGCTGTTCCATGAGCCCTCTGTGGGTCTGGGGGTTAGAATAGGCCCTAGGTATTCCTGCCCATTGCACACGTTTTGGCCTGTATGTAATGGCCCCCTGTAGGGTTTGACCTCCATTTTTCAAAATTTTCAAGGGCACCTTACAAGGTGCATCATGTCCATCATGCATTGAGATCTTTAGCCCACTTTCTCGTTGTCGCATTGCAGTCCTGCCTATTCTCCATCTCTTAGTCCAGGACACCTTCCTGGGTGCGTTTTCCACCATGCACTATGTAGTGTCGATTTCTGCGTCGACAGTGACCATGTACCCTGTTCGTTGTAGCCCTCTGATCACACAAGGATTGCTCTGCTGATGCCTGCGCCGTTAGCTCCCCATCCCCCTGGGGCATCGAGACTCCTGGCACTGGCCATCCTGCCAAGTGGCTTTTGCTGCAGCTGGGTGGCACCTGTCGTGAGGGCCCTTGGTTGGAGTGGGTGGCATCAGGGCGGATGACATCCAATGAAGTGTAGTCCATCATCTCTTGCTGGTGGTGAAACACCAGCAGTCTCTAAGTGATCACAAGCTCGATTCAACACACAGAAGTAAGACTCCAAATCGTTCTCCTCCCTGGCCACACATGGGAGGAACGTCAGGCAGCAGATCTTATTCGCCCTGGTACCTTATATGTTCGAGAGCTGATGGGGAATCTTTCATGATGATGAAGCCTCAGTTTTTTGTTGAGCATTTAGAGGACAAGTTCGGGGAGGTGGAGGGCTTGTCCAAAATAAGATCTGGGTCAGTCTGTCAAAACAGCATCCTCTGCCCAGTCACTGGCATTACTCGCTTGTGACAAGCTGGGGGATGTTTCTGTAACCGTCAAGCCCCATAAGAGCTTAAATATGGTCCACAGTATCATATTTCAGAGACCTTCTTTTGCAGTCCGACGATGAGATGTGCACCAATTTAGAGCGGCGAGGTGTACATTTCATCCAGCATGTCCACCGGGGTACGAAGGATAATCAGTTTACCACTGGTGCCTTCATCTTGGTCATTGAGGTGTGATACATTGCTCGAGAAGGTCAAGGTAATGGGCTGCCGGTGTGACGTAAAGCCCTATATCCCTCCCCTGAGGTGGTGCTTTAAGTGCTGGAAGTTTGGCCATATGTCTTCCCACTGTACTTCCAGCATCACACTCCGAGGTTGTGGACGCCTATCACATCCCAATACTCCATGTGCCCCGCCTCCCATCTGTGTCAACTGTGGAGAGCACCATTCGCCTTGCTCACCTGACTGTAGAATTCTCCAGAATGAAAGGAAAATCATGGAGTACACGACCCTGAACAGACTGACTTACACTGAGGCTAAGAAAAAATTTGAACGCCTGCATCCTGCGCATATGACATCGTCTTACGCTGCCACTACAACAGTTCTTGCACCATCAGCTCCACCAACCCAGGTCACCTCTCAGAGCCGGAAGGCTACACCTGCCCCCTTGATGGTGGGGGCCATTTCCCTCCCTGTTACTCCTGCACCACCTACTTTGGGAACAACACCCCCTCCCCCAACAATCGGAGACGTCAATCCCCACTTCAAAGCCAGTGAAGTGCAAGTCATCTTCAGCTTCTCTCACTAGGAATGGGTCCCTTGGGTCACTCCCTTCCCAGGTTTCTTCTAGTGGGAAAGATGACACCCGCCAGTGGCTGAAGACCCCAAAAGCAGCTGGTTGTAGGGCTTCACACTCATCCTCAGTCCCGGAGACTGAGCCAGTGATGTCTTCCCAGCCAAGGAAACCCAAGGAGCAACGAGAGAAATCAAAAACGAAAACCCCTAAGAAAAAGGAAACTGCAGTGGCATCCCCACCACCACTACCTACAATCTCTGTGGCTGAGGACAGGGTGGAGATTTTGGCATCCGCTGTGGACCTAGATATCGCCAGACCCTCAACCACAATGTATATAGACTGCTCAGGCAATAGACTGGTGGCAGCAGGTGACGCTGAGACGTAAAGTGCCTCACTGAATGTTCCATGCCTTCCTAGTCTCAATATGTCATTCTCCAGTGGAATTGCGGCACTTTTTTCCTCTGCCTGGCTGTGCTACGGCAATTGTTAAGCTTTACCCCCGTTATCTGCATTGCCCTCCAGCAGACCTGGTTCGCCGGCTGGAGTGGCCATGCGGTTCTAGGCGCTACAGTTTGCAACCGAGCGACCACTATGGTGGCAGGTTCGAATCCTGCCTCGGGCATGGGTGTGTGATGTCCTTAGGTTAGTTAGGTTTAATTAGTCCTAAGTTCTAGGCGACTGATGACCCCAGATGTTAAGTCGCATAGTGCTCAGAGCCATTTTAACCATTTAGACCTGGTTCCCAGCAATGCTGACCCCTGCACTCTGCGGCTATAAGGGATATTACAGGAACCATAGCGACTATAATCGAGTGTCAGGTGGAGTTTGTTTTTATGTCCGAAACTCGGTCTGCAGTGAATATGTGCCCCTTCAAACCTCTCTTGAAGCTGTGGCTGTCAGAATAAGCATGATGCAGAATATAACAGTCTGCAATGTAATGTTCCTACAGTTGATGCAGTATCCCTGAATGTAGTAGCTGCACTGATTGATCAACTCCATTAACCTTTCCTACCTCTGGGAGAATTTAATGCCCATAACCGCTTGTGGAGGGTACCATGCTTACTGGCCAAAGCAGAGATGTCAAAACTTCACTGTCTCAGTTTGACCTCTGCCTCTTAAATACTGGGGCTGCCACACATTTCATTGTGGCTCATGGTAGTTACTCGGCCATTGATTTATCAATTTGCAGCCCAGGACTTCTCCCATCTATCCACTGGAGAGCACATGATTACCTGTGTGGTAGTGACCACTTCCCCATCTTCCTGCCACTACCCCAGCGTCAGGCAAATGGACGCCTGCCCAGATGTGCTCTGAACAAGGCAGACTGGGGAACTTTCACCTCTGCCGTCACCGCTGAATCTCCCCCACACAGGAACATCGATGTGATGGTTGAGCAGGTAACTAGCACAATTGTTTCTGCAGCAGAAACATGATCCCTCGCTCTTTAGGTTGCATGAGGCGTAAGGCAGTCCCTTGGTGGTCGCTGGAAGTCACTGAAGCAATTAAGGAGTGTCAGCGATCTCTACAGTGGCATAAGTGGCACCCTTCCCTGAAGCACCTCACAGCCTTTAAACAGCTCTGTGCCCGTGTTCACTACCTTATCAAACAACAGGAGGAGGAGTGTTGGGAGAGATACGTCCCCACCACCGGGTGCCACACATCACCTTCCCAAGTCTGAGCAAAGATCAAACGTCTTTTCAGGTACCAGGCCCCAACAGCTTTCCCTGGTGTTACCATAAATGGCGAGTTATGTACCGATGCAAACGCGATTGTCAAGTGCTTTGCTTGAGCCTCTGCGTCCAATAATTACCCACCAGCCTTTCGCACACTCGAACGGTGTCTGGAAGGGAACGTCCTCTAATTTACATGCTGCAGTGAATCCTATTACGATTTACAGAGTGGGAGCTCCTCAGTGCCCTTGCACATCCCCCCGACACAGCTCCTGGGCCTGATCGCATCCACAGTCAGATGATTAAACATCTCTCATCTGACTACAAGCAATATCTTCTCGTCATCTTCAACTGGATCTGGTGTGATGGCGTCTTTCCATTGCAATGACGGGAGAGCACCATCATTCCAGTGCTCAATCTCAGTGAAAACCCACTCGATGTGGATAGCTACCGGCCCATCAGCCTCACCAAAGTTCTTTGTAAGCTGCTAGAACTTACGGTATTTCGGCGGTTGGGTTGGGTGCTGGAGTCACGTGGCTTTCTGGCTCTGTGTCAGGACGGCTACCACCAGGTTCGCTCTACGACTGATAATCTTGTGTCCATCGACTCTGTCATCCAAACAGCCTTTTCCAGATGGCAACACGTGATTGCCTTCTTTTTTGACTTGCATAAAACATACAACACGACTTGGCGACATCGTATCCTTGCCACATTGTATGAGTGGGGCCTCTGGGTACCACTCACGATTTTTATCCAAAACTTCCTGTCGCTCCGTACTTTCTGTGTCCAAGTTGGTGACTGCCATAGTTCCATCCATATCCAGGAAAATGGAGTCCCGCAGGGCTCTGTATCGAGTGTGTCTATGTTTTTAGTGGCCATTAACGGTCTAGCACCAGCTTTCAGGCCCTCCGTCTCACCTTCTCTGTATGCAGACCACTTCTGCATTTCGTACTGCTGCTCCAGTACTGTTGTTGCTGAGCAGCGCCTCCAGGGAGCCATCCACTAGGTGCAGTCATGGGCTCTAACCTACGGCTTCCAGTTTTCAGCCACAAAGTCGTGTGTCATGCACTTCTGTCGGCGTAGTACCGTTCCTTCAGAACTCGCACTTTACCTTAAGGATGATCCACTCACTGTAGTGGAGACATATCAATTTCTAGGACTGGTTTTTGACGCTCGATTGACTTGGCTCCCTCATCTTTGTCAGATTAAGCAGAAGTGCTTGCAGCACCTCCTGTGCCTGAATGACACCAATTGGGGTGCAGATCGCTGTACGCTGCTGCAGCTCTACAGAGCTCTTGTCCAGTCCCGAATTGACTATGGGAGTGTGGTTTATGGTTCGGCAGCACCTTCAGCATTTGCAATTACTCGACCCTGTCCACCACTGTGGGGTTCGATTAGCAACAGGAGCTTTTAAGACAAGTCCAGCGACCAGCTTACTGGTGGGGGCTGGTGTCCCTCCACTGCAGATCAGACGTGCGCAACTGCTCGCCAGTTATGCAGCACACATTCATAGTTCGCCTAACCATCCGAATTACCGTCTCCTTTTCCTGCCCATGGCAGTCCATCTCCTGCACAGTGGCCCAGATCAGTGCTAACGATTACAGTTCACGTGCGGTCCCTTCTCTCTGACCTGGAGTCCTTCCCTTTACCACCTCCACTTGCGGTCTGTTCGCGTACGGCTCCATGGTGTACACCTCGGCCACAGCTTGGTCTGGACCTTCTACATGGCCCTAAGGACTCCATTAACCCCGCCACTCTCCGCTGTCGCTTCCTCTTGGTTCTTGACGTGTTACGGAGCTCTGAAGTGGTTTACACTGACAGCTCAATGGCTGATGGTCATGTAGGCTTCAGATATGTTCATGGAGGACATATTGAGCAGCATTCCTTGCCAGTTCGCTGCAGTTTTTTCACTGCACAGCTGGCAGCCATATCTTGTGCTCTTGAGTACACCACTCGTGCCCTGGCGAGTCATTTCTCCTTTGTACTGACTCATTGAGTAGCCTACAAGCTATCAACTAATGCTACCCTCGTCACCCTCTGGTAGCACCCATTCAGGAGTCCACCTAGGCCCTGGAACAGTCCTGCTGTTTCGTGGTGTTTGTGTGAACCCCAGAACACATCAGAATCCCCAGCAATGAGCTTGCCGACAGGCTGGCCAACCAGGCGACATGGAAACCGCTTCTGGAGATAGGCATCTCCAAAGCTGACTTGTGTTCTGTCTTACACCGCAGGGTGGCTTTGGGAGACGGAATGGCTTAACAGCACGCACAACAAATTGCGTATCATTAAAGAGACTATGAATGTGTGGAAGTCCTCCATGAAGGCATCTCGCAAGGAGTCAGTTGTCCTCTGCCAGTTCCGCATTGGCCATACGTGGCTAACACATGGTTACCTACTGTGTCGTGAGGACCCACCTCAGTATCACTGTGGCTCCCTAATGACAGTCATCCACCTCTTGCTGGACTGCCCACTTTTAGCCACTTTGCGGCAGACTTTTAACTTTCCCAGCCCCCAGCCTTCGGTGTTGGGCGGCAATGTCTCCACAGCAATTTTAGTTTTACATTTTATCCATGAGTGGGTTTTATATTTCTATGTAGGTATTAGTGCATGTACTTTGTCCCTCTGTGTCCTCCACCCTAGTGCTTTTAGGGTGGAGGTTTTAATGTGTTGCAGAGCGGCTAGCTTTCCCTTTTTATTCTCGTGGTTGGCCAGCCACTGTAATCTGCTTTCATGTTTTACTTTCTTCTGTTTCTAGCATGTCTCTGTTGTTTTCTTGCCCTCTTTTGTTCCTTTAAGTGTTTGTTGCCTTCCCTTCATTCTTTTGGCTCTTCCTTTCTTCTCCTTTTGTGTTATATGTTTCGTCTGTTTTATTCTCACACCTGTGGCATTGTTTTAGTAGGAACAAGGAACCAATGACCTTGTAGTTTTGTCTGTTCTCCTGCCTTTAAACCAACCACCCAAACTGGTAAAAATAACTTCATTGTTCTGCAAAGCGATTAATGCTTGACTGTCAGAAAGGTGGAAATAAAATAAAATCTGAAACTAATAACATATTTTAGCCTTCTGTAATGAATTTTAATTCACTTGATACCTCCCGGTCACAGAAATCTATTTTGTTTTCATTTGAATTGAGAGCAGTAAATAAAGAGAAAACAGCAAAACCACTAAATGTGAACATGGATCACATGGAGACTGTGCACTTCCTCATCATAACTCAGACTGTTCTGCATATCAGCCAAGATCTAAAATTTTACAAATTGGGGCAATACTAGATAGTGGCACTCCCCCCTCCCCTCCCTCGAGCGTTTGAAATAGGACGTCAAAATTTTAAAAATCGAATTTTCAAAAATATGTTCATTTTGTAGTGCACATCTTTCTCAAGAGTGTGGTACATAAAACATATGTGTTGGAGGAAATGTAGGACATGTTATTTGGTCTTAAGTGTGCCAAAGTGCAGTGCCACACCTCTTCACACAGCATTCTTCTATCGCACGTCACTGTATTTCACTCTATGGAACTGAAATATGTATACTTTGTAATGGATGCCATAAAATTTGGGTGTCATAAAATTAAGTATAGGAAACATAAAACTGGTAAAGACAAGAGACAAGCAAGACAGTACACATCTCTTCAATCATTAGCTCCTAGCATTTTTTCTCTTGTATCTTGCTACAGCTTTACATGGCGTGCTTTTCTTTCTGTGAAAGAATCTATTACCCCATCAAAGTTCATCAAATGTTTTGCTGCATGAAAAATCGAAATGTCGTCTAATACTGAAAAAGCAGTGAATACAAATAGTACTCACGACTGGTGTGGTTTCTCAATTGGATTATGTATATTTTGTCACTGTCTGCTAGATAAAACAAAATAGGCCTCTCTAATATTGCAGCAATTGTAACACACACCGAATAAACGAGACTGTTTTGGCACAAATGATCATTTTTATAACACGGCAGAATATAATTCATTAAGTACCAATATCAAATGCCTATTAGGCTTACTACAAGCAAAAAGCTTTATGTTAGGAAATAGTTTCATATTTCATTCATACGCCCCAGTTTCTCAAGCAAGAGATGGAAAAGTAATAGTATGAAATTTTTATATAAATTTGGAATTGTCATATTCTTCCATAATTTGTGTGATTCCCCATTTCTTCCCCTTCATTGTTCTAACAAACAATCTTGTCGTCACTAATTCTGTAATTATTCGCTTGTTAACTTCACTAACCCTGCCAGAATCACCGGTTTAGTTATCCCGCGATTATTTCTTGTTTTTTTTTTTCCCGGTTGTCCCGGGTCGTATGCACCCTGGTCCAGCTAAGAGTACACCACTAAGATAGAAAAAAATGATGAAGCAATATAATTATACAGATTTTTCCTGGATATCAAAATGCTTAAAGTGCACTTAACTTTCATAAATTTTGCTTGGTATTTTGTTCAGTCAATGTATAATTACTACCACCCTGGCAATATGGCACCAGCTGTGCTGTCATAAGTTCTGTCAGTTAAAAGAAAAGAAACATTAGTGAGCCCAGAGTATTTTTGTTGCTACTGTTTCGTTTGTGAAGTGGTGTATTGATAATGTTGATTTTCTTCTTGCTTTGATGTTCATGCTGCATACTACAGAGGAAGGAAGGAATATTACTGAGTACAGGGTTGCCAGCTGAGTTTACTATATTTGCATAAAATTTTGTAGTTCACAGATGTGACAGCTGTTATGCAGTGGTGTGTTTTATGTTAAGAAGTCATTTATAGATTTCATTAAACTATTGACACTTCTCATCTTCCAGATGACATTGTGAAGGGGCTGGTTTATATTGAGGTGGCTGGTGTTGCCCCAATATTCTGTCATATCTTGATTCAATTCAATTCAATTTATTACTTGTAACATTTAATTTTACAAGCATGTGCATTTTTAACTAAGTGTAAAGTTTTTACAATTAAAATTTTTTAGTTTGCATTATTTCTTATTACATTGTAATTCATGATAAATTCAAGTTACAAGGGCATTTTTGGATAAGCCACTGTTTGACTCACTTTTTAAAAGTATCCTGTGTCAAGTTATTAAGAACAGCTCCTTTGACATAGGGGCTCTTTGCTGCTTAAAGTTAACATTCTGTTAACCATATGAAAATCTTTTCTATGCCTTGTTTCATAGTTGTCAATATCCATGTTTCTTTTTGTGATCTTAGTGTCTTCTTTCACTAGCATTATAGTTTCTAGTATATACATGGCATAAACTGTGAGAATATTGTGTCTAATGAAAAGGAGTTTGCAAGGAGTTCCTGGTTTTACTTTGCTATGATCCTTCTGCAGTATGAAAACTCTTTTCATATAGTCTGACATGTCCCATCCCACAGTACTATTCCATAAGACAAGAAAGGATAGACTAATCCATAATATACAGGTTTCAGGATTTCAGAATAGAGATATGGTGATAATCTTCTTGATACATGTAGACTGGGTGTTACTTTTTTGACATCAGCTTGCTGCTTCCATCAGAGTCGATCATCTATGCATAAACCCAAGAATTTACAATCTGTTCAGATAATAATAATGTCGTGTGACTAGGGTCTCCCGTTTGGTAGACCATTCACCGGGTGCAGGTCTTTAGATTTGACGCCACTTTGGCGACTGTTCAGATTATTGGTAGAATTTCATGATTAACAGTATTTTGTGTGTTGGGGCCACCTGGCTTAAAATGAATATTATTAGTTTTTTTCTGCACTTACTTTTAGGTTGTGTCTTTCAAAGTGAGCTCTTGCCTTTTCAATATAGTTATGTATCTCTTCAACTAGGCTGGTCTCACTCAGAGTTACATAAAGAACTCTACAAGCAGTACAAATATAAGTACCACAAAGTATGCATTGATCACTATGTATGTCCATACATAGTGATCCGAAATGTATATTACTTATACTTGACCTTCTCCTCTCCAGTATTTTTCCATTAGAGTACATAATCTCCGTGCACTGTTGTCTGCCCTTTAAATATGTTTCCAGCAATTGCACGAGTTTTCCAGTGACACCATTCTTCGCAATTTTTTATAAGAGCATGTCATGATGTACCCTATCAAAAACCCTTGAGAGGTCCAGGGATACTCCTGCTGTTTGGGATTTTTCATTTATTTTTTCAAGTACGTGATGGACAAATTGCACTGCTGATAACGTGGTACTTTGACCCCTTCTGAAACCATGCTAGAAATTATGAGAACACAGTGATTTCATTACATTAGTTCATGTTTGCATTTCTTCAATAGATATGTAGAAATTGTAGTAACACTGTTCACGTTTACATCGCACTTCACTTAGTGTAGACTGGGACTGTGTCCTAGGCATGCCCGATGTTAACTCACTGGGCACGGCCCGTTCTGCCCGAGTTGTTGTTGTTGTTGTTGTTGTTGTTACGCCGGCAGAGGTCGCGTCCGAAATCTCACGTGCGCTCTGGTAGATGAGACTCTACTTGCGGCAACTACCATCCGTGACGATGTGCGACACCCGTGATCTTTCTGGTGGCTACTGCAGAAATTTCATCTAATAATGCTGATTTTTTGTTTCAGAGGTTATCAACAAGCTGCTGAATATCATATGTGATTACTGTGGGTAGTATACTGCAGTTCTGTTTATTACTGGACTCAAATGAGTGCTGTATATACTGTTTCATAGAGACATCATTTTCAACAGTATGTATGTAGTAATTATTAGTTTATAATTGCTGACTAGAAGAGGCTCAGAGATTTCATTATTCACAGTTAATTTTACATTCTACATCTACATCTACCTCCATACTCCGCAAGCCACCTGACGGTGTGTGGCGGAGGGTACCCTGAGTACCTCTATCGGTTCTCCCTTCTATTCCAGTCTCGTATTGTTCGTGGAAAGAAGGAGTGTCGGTATGCTTCTGTGTGGGCTCTAATCTCTCTGATTTTATCCTCATGGTCTCTTCGCGAGATATACGTAGGAGGGAGCAATATACTGCTTGACTCTTCGGTGAAGGTATGTTCTCGAAACTTTAACAAAAGCCCGTACCGAGCTACTGAGTGTCTCTCCTGCAGAGTCTTCCACTGGAGTTTATCTATCATCTCCGTAACACTTTCGCAATTACTAAATGATCCTGTAATGAAGCGCGCTGCTCTCCATTGGATCTTCTCTATCTCCTCTATCAACCCTACCTGGTGCGGATCCCACACTGCTGAGCAGTATTCAAGCATTGGGCGAACAAGCGTAATGTAACCTACTTCCTTTGTTGTCGGATTGCATTTCCTTAGGATTCTTCCAATGAATCTCAGTTTGGCATCTGCTTTACTGACGATCAACTTTATATGATCATTCCATTTTAAATCACTCCTAATGCGTACTCCCAGATAATTTATGGAATTAACTGCTTCCAGTTGCTGACCTGCTATTTTGTAGCTAAACGATAAGGGACCTATCTTTCTATGTATTCGCATCACATTACACTTTGAGATTCAATTGCCATTCCGTGCACCATGCGTCAATTCGCTGCAGATCCTCCTGCATTTCAGTACAATTTTCCATTGTTGCAACCTCTCGATACACCACAGCATCATCTGCAAAAAGCCTCAGTGAACTTCCGATGTCATCCACCAGGTCATTTATGTATATTGTGAATAGCAACGGTCCTATGACACTCCCTGCGGCACACCTGAAATCACTCTTACTTCGGAAGACTTCTCTCCATTGAGAATAACATGCTGTGTTCTGTTATCTAGGAACTCCTCAATCCAATCACACAATTGATCTGATAGTCCGTATGCTCTTACTTTGTTCATTAAACAACTGTGGGGAACTGTGTCAAACGCCTTGCGGAAGTCAAGAAACACGGCATCTACCTGGGAACCCGTGTCTAAGGCCCTCTGAGTCTCGTGGACGAATAGCCCGAGCTGGGTTTCACACGACCGTCTTTTTCGAAACCCATGCTGATTCCTACAGAGTCGATTTCTAGTCTCCAGAAAAGATTATTAATTTTAGTTTCTGTTTCATTGTTTCTGATTTTACTTACAATCGACTAGCAAGTCTTTGAAATGTCATATGAACCTCGTATCTGTTGGCTGATTTTTTTCTGATTTTAATTTCCTGACATCCTTGCAGTACTTATATTTGTACTGCTTGTAGAGTTCTTTATGTAACTCTGAGTTAGTGTGTGTTAGCTATACATGTTTTCCATTTTTTCTTTCAGATCTGTTGTTTTAAAATCTAATGGCACAGGTTTTGATTGTGGATGCAGGTTTTTCTGGATACTCACTTTTTTTTAATGGCATGTCTCTATTTAAGTGCTCAGTCATAATTTCTGTGAATATGTTCCTTTTATTGTTGACCCCAAAGGTAGTCATAACTGATTCCCACGATTCCTGGTGTAAGGTATGTCGTAGTGTAGCAATGTTGTCTGAAGGTATTTGCCTGTGCTCATACATTTTTCTTGGTTTGAATTTGGTATTACATTTTAGCACTAGTGTTTGGTGTAAATGATCTCAGAGGTGACCATTGATGGCGTCTGTTGAAAACATCATTTCCGTCCTTTTTATTGCTCATGAAAACCACACATTGCGTTGTACCACCATGTAGCAAGACCTCCAGAGGTGGTGGTCAGACTGCTGTACACACCGGTACCTCTAATACCCTTCAGCACATCCTCTTGCACCGATGCATGCCTGTATTTGTCATGGCATACTATCCACAAGTTCATCAAGGCACTGTTGGTCCAGATTGTTCCATTCCTCAATGGCGATTTGGTGTAGATCCCTCAGAGTGTTTGGTGGGATGCATCCATAAACAGCCCTTTTCAATCTATCCCAGGCATGTTCGATAGTGTTCATGTCTAGAGAACACTCTGGTTGAGCAATGTTGTTATCCTGAAGGAAGTCATTCATAAGATGTGCATGATGGGGGCATGAATTGTTGTCCATGAAGACGAATGCCTCGCCAATATGCTACCGATATGGTTGCACTATCAGTCGGAGAATGGCACTCACGTTTTGTACAGCCATTATGGTGCCTTCCCTGACTACAGGTGGCATATGTTGGCCCCACATAATGCCACCCCAAAACAGCAGGGAACCTCCAGCTTACTGCACTCACTGGACAGTGTGTCTAAGGCATTCAGCCTTACCGGTTTGCCTCCAAACATGTCTCTGATGATTGTCTGGTTAAAGGCAGATGTTACACTCACTGGCGAAAAGAGTGTGATCCCAATCCTGAGCAGTCCATTTGACATGTTCTTGGGCCCATCTGTACTGCGCTGCATGGTGTCATGGTTGCAAGGATGGACCTTGCCATGGACATCATGCAGCCTATTGCACACAGTTTGAGTTGTAACATGATGTCCTGTGGCTGCAAGGAAAGCATTATTCAGCATGGTGGCATTGCTGTCAAGGCTCCTCCGAGTCATAATCCGTAGGTAGTGGACATCCACTTCAGTAGTAGCCGTTGGGCAGCCTGAGTGAGGCATGTCATCGACAGTTCTGGTCTGTCTGTATCTCCCCAATGTCCAAACAACATCGCTTTGGTTCATTCTGAGACATCTGGACACTTCCTCTGTTGAGGGCCCTTCCTGGCACAAAGTAATAACGTGGATGCGATTGAATCACGGTATTGACCGTCTAGGTATGGTTGAACTACAGACAGCACGAGCTGTGTACCTCCTTCCTGGTGGAATGACTGGAGCTGATCGGCTGTTGGACCCCCTCCGTCTAATAGGTGCTGCTCATGCATGGTTGTTTAATCTTTGGGCGGGTTTAGTGACATCACTGCAAAGTCAAAGAGACTGTGTCTGTGATAAAATATCCACAGTCAATGTCTATCTTCAGGAGTTCTGAGAATGGGGGTGATGCAAAACTTTTTTTTGATGTATGTATTTTGTATGTATTTTGCCAATGTATTGTTTTACTGACCTGGCATTTCTTGGTTGATTCTCCCAAGTATTCGTTATTTTCGTTCTTGAGAGGAATGGTGTCTGTAGCACAACGCTGCACATTCAGTTTGCTGTCCACTACTTCTTGGATCCATTTTGTAACCAAGTCCTTCCCTAGTCTGTTGAGATGGAAGCTATGGGATGTGTGGAATCTTCTTCCTACTCAGCTTATGTCCACAAATGTAATATTTTTGAATCTCATGCATATTTAGGATCTGTTTACTTACGCTTCACAGTTTCTTATTTATACACGACCAGATTGGCGAGTCATGTTGATGTGTAATAGAGTAAGACGATCATGTTTGAGCTTCTCATCTCATGTAGCCTTCTTTTATGTGAGATCACCAGGTCTTTCACTTTGTTTTGTTTTTTGTTACATCATTTGTTCCCACTAAGAACACAAAAAAGTCATTATTTGTTGTTGTTGTTGTTTCTCATGTCATTGTTCATGGAAGACACTGCCTGAAATTTTGTATCTGGTTTCATAATGCTACCAAGGTCATTCAGCATTTAAAGAGACAAATTGGTCTGGAGAAAAAATTGTTTACTTTTACAAAACTTTTTCTACTTCTCAACATAATTCCCTTGAACATTTATGCACATGCTCCAGTGGGCTACAAGCTTTTTTACTCTGGCTGCAAAGAACTCTTCATCTTTATGTTTGAACCAATTACCCACAAACTTTATCACATCCTCATTGTCCTGGACGTGTTCCCACGTAATACCTTCTTCAGTGCACCAAACAAATGGAAATCACTAGATGCTAAATCAGGACTGTAAGGGGGATGAGGCATTGCTTCCCAGCCCATTTTGTCGATGGTTTCACAGGTTAGTTGAGCATGAGGACGTGCATTGTCTTGCTGGAGAATCACCCCTCTACTCTGAGATCCACGACTTCTATCTCTCTCTCTCTCTCTCTCTCTCTCTCTCTCTCTCTCTCTCTCTCTCTCTCTCTCACCTCATTTAAAAGCAAATGTATGTAGTATTGGCTGTCCATTGTATGCTGCTCTTCGAGATAACCACAAAAAACGAGACCTTCAGCATCCCAAAACACTGTCAACATAACTTTTCCTACTGCTGCTTGGGTTTTAAATTTTTTCTTGACACGTTACTTGGTGTGCTTCCACTTCATGCTTCGTCTTTTTGATTTTGGCCCATAATAACGAACCCAAGTTTGTTCAGGAAGTGCTCACCTTCTGTTTCATAATGTTCCTTTTGCTTTGTACACACTCTCAACATTGTTTCCTTGTGTAACCGCATCAAGTCCTTTGGGACCCATCTTGCACATGTTTTGTGGTACTTCAGCTTGTCACAGATAATGTTATGAACTGTACCAGTACTAACTTGAACCTTATCAACTGTCATTTCCACAGCCACACAGCAGTCAGCATGAATAATGTAATCAATTCTACTTTCAAATGATAGAGTTGAAACTGCAAATGGTCAGCCAGAAAGGTGTTAGTCAGCCACTGAGTTGTGACCATTTTTGAGCTGCTCTATCCACTTGTAAAAATTTGTATGATTCATACAACCTTCACCATAAACGTTAGACATTCTACAGTATGTATTCATTGGTTTCTTGCCTTCAGCAAGTAAAAAAATGAATAACAGAAGGTTGTTCAACTAATGTATTTTTGAGGTCATAAAGAAAACAATGTTGTTACATCAGCTGATCAGGGCTTATCCCAGTTATGCCAACTTAAAGGGTTTTCGTGCACAAAGATAGTGTGACTGATACTTTTACAGTTTACATGATTTTGCAGTTCTTGCATGCTGTTTTTGTAAGTGACTTTACTCCACTTTTTGCTAGAAGGCGCAATGCTTTGAGGAGCTTGTCGAGTATTCGGATCACTTTTTCCAGGCTGGAAGTTAGAGATATCCACTTCTAGAGCACTGATTATAAATTGTAAGCTGGACACATGTTCATTTAACCTCGTGATTTCGTCTTTGCAATTTGCACGTGCCCTCTTTTTAACGGAAGAATTAACTCTTTTTTTCCACGGAGAAACATGTCGAACTTTCATGTTGGCCACCATGTTACACATATATGTTGACAATACTAACCAGCCAGCAAAAGATGGAGCTATCATTAAAAATTAAATTTAGTTGCTATCAGTAAAGTGTCTTAATGCTCTGACAGCAATATGTTACTATTAAGAACAAGACAGTGAAAATATGATGTTAATGAAACAAATAACCTAAGTACATCCAGGTGACAGTATCTTAGCACGTGCATGTGTTTGTATATGTATGTGTATTCAATTTGTCTGCTTATATGTAGCAAAATATGTGGCTACTGCTTTGATGTTCCTGCAGCATTAGTTTTAAATGATTTATGAAAGCTACAAAAATTTGTGCTGTTTCCTGCAGCTTCTCTGTGTTTGTTGGAACATGTAATGTTCACCTCCGCATTAAAGTAAACTCAACAATGAAGTGACAAAAGTGAGAGAGTTATACGGGCATGTAAAGATGGCGGTAGTATCATGTACACCAGGTATAAAAGGACAGTGCATTGGCAGAACTGTCATTAGTACTCAGGTGATTCATGTGAAAAGGATTCCAATGTGATTATGACCACATGATAGGAATTAACAGACTTTGAATACAGAGTGGTGGTTGAAGGTAGATACTTCGGATGTTCCAGTTTGGAAATCCTTAAAGAATTCAATATTCTGAGATCCACAGTCTCAAGAGTGTGGCAGGAATACCAAATTTGGCACAACGCAGTGACCGACAGCCTTCTCTTAATGCCGAGAGCAGCAACATTTGCGTAGAGCTCCAATATGGTGTGAATAACTGCAGGAGGCGATTGGGATGTCCAACAAACATATCAGTTAGTAAAGTGAGGTGAAATTTGGCGTTAATGGGCTGTGGAATCAGATGACCGACTCCTGAGCCTACGACTATATTGATTGGACCCGTGACGACTAGAAAACTGTTGACTGATCAAATGAGTCCCGATTTTAGTTAATAAGAGCTAATGGTAGGATTCAAGTTAGGTGCACACCCCATGAAGCTGTGGACCCAAGTTGTCAATAAGGCAATGTGCAAGCTGGAGGGGGCTTCGTAATGGTGTCACTGTGTTTAAATGGAATGGACTGGGTCCTCTAGTTCAACTGAACTATTACTGACTGGAAATGGTTATGTTTGGCTACTTGGAGACCATTTGCAGCCATTCATTGACTTCATATTCCCAAATAACAATGGAATTTTTATGGATGAAAGTGCATCATTTTACGAAGCCACAATTGTTCACAATTGGTTTGAAGAACAGTCTGGGCAATTCAAGTAAATGATTTGGCCACTCAGATTGCCCGACATGAGTTCGGTCGAACATTTGAGGCATAATCGAGAGGTAAATTTGTGCACAAAGTCCTGCACCTGCAACACTTTTGCAAATATGGGCAGCTATAGAGACAGCATGGCTCAATATTTCTGCAGGGGACTTCCTGTGACTCATTGAGTGCATGCCATGTCTAGGTGCTCCAATACGCTGGGCAAAAGGAGGCCCAAACCAATGTTAGGAGGTATCCCATGATTATTGTCTCTGTGTATGTTGCCTGTGATTAGTGTTATAATGTTAACTATATTTTAGAATCAGTGAATCAAAGTGTTTTCCCTCAACTGGAACATACATTTTTTTTATTTTTTTATTTTTATTTTTTTTTTTTTAATCAGAATGATACTGAAACGTTTATCTAGGTGCTAACCACAGAGTGGCAAATCTCCAACAGTTAACTCTCTTTCCTCCCCACAAACTAATATCTGAGGCAGTTTCCTCTTCAGTCTCTCAAAAATCAAACACCATAATTACCCAGTCTCTCAATACGTGCATATATCACTATATCAGATCCTGAAGTTACATAAAAGGTTCTCTAGATATGGGTTGTTAAGTAAGTTATAGCTTCTCAATCAGTCTGTCACCAGGATGCTCGAAGTGATCACCTCTACCTTATTTGAACTTGACAATCACGTTGTCGTAGCTTTCTTGGTGGTTTGAACCTGCTACGCAGTGCCACTACGTCTGACCATGTAACTTCTTCTCTTTCTGCAGAGGGCTGAGGGCTATAAGAGAGCTCAGGTCTATCCCAACTTTACAAAACGACATAAACACTGCATCGTTAACTCTTCATTATTTTACATTCACTTTTTGTGTATATGCAGCTTCAATAACAATTTTGGGCGGATATATCTCAGACATATGACTGTAGGCTTCCCGGCGTAAACTATTGATGAAGGTTTCTCGGGTCCCCAGCCAGTTGGTAGCATTGATATCTCGTGACGTTTTGGAAGTGTCATACTACTGACTTCACCAGAAGGTGGATAGTATGACACTTCCTGAAATGTCGCGAGATATCAACGCTACCACCTGGCTGGAGACCCAAGAAACCTTCATCAATATCTCGGACAATTTCTGCATACATTTACTTTGGTATTAGCCAATGATTGAGAGACAATTCCATTAAGTATTTATCATTTGTTTTCTTCATTCATATTTTGGTGCATCTGTCCTTGCTCCTCATTTTCCAAGGCACCGCAAAGCCACGATGTCCGAAAGGAAAAGAGCTTCGCTGCAACAGGTGAAGTGTTTGTTTACTGTCATGCCCTGCCATGTCTGAAGCTGACATCATTTACACTTCATCAGCACAGACATTATAAGATAATGATGCAAATAGTGGAATGTTCTCCAAGTAATAACTACCTAAAATATCTTTCCGACTTTCACAAACACCTTTCATCAGCGTGACAGGAATGTGTTATTCTAAACTATCTCATGTTACACCACAAGCCGCAGCTTCAAGTGAAACCCAAAAATGTGATTCTTTTCCCATTACACTCCCAAAAACACCACCATTTGCCACGTGATGCCTGTTCAAATGACTCTGAGCAGTATGGGACTTAACATCTGAGGTCATGAGTCCCCTAGAACTACTTGAACTTAACTAACCTAAGGACATCACACAGATCAATGCCCGAGGCAGAATCTGAACCTGTGACCGTAGCGCCTAGAACCGCTTGGCCACAACGGCCGGCTGATGCCTATTCACTGCACCGCTTTCTATACAGAGATGATCACCAACAACCTGACCAACAACTGAATGGTCACAGAGGAACTACCTACTTCGAGATCATCCAATATCCAGCTGCCAACCAAGATTCTAAACACGACTCGATAGACTTGCCTCATATGCCATAACATATGTTTAGATTGTCCCACACACTGCTGAACTCTAGAGAGATGGACATTCACTCTAGCATATTCTCTCAGCCTGCCACCTTCCTGGAAATAATCTCCATTTACTCAACATCTAGACCACTGCTTGTCAAACTTTCCAGTACGAGAGACAATACTGGCACTGTGAAGTGCCACGGCAGCACCTCTGACTGCATATGTACTGATCTTATTATTAGTTGGCAACTTACGTAAATTAGTTTGTTACGAGCCAACAGCAGACTAGCTGTAGTAAGGGTGTGATAAGTTGGCTGCTGGCCCTGCTGAGCATTAAAATGTCGGCACCAGACATCGTGTGCTATTTGCGTTTGTATGAGTGTGTCTGTCATCTGTTGTCAATAAAGGGCAACAGCCAAAATCTTTAATTGTGAGAGTCTTTTTGTTGTGCCTATCTGCAACTCAGCATCTCCGCTATATGGTGAGTAGCAACTTTCCTTTTCATAGTAATAGTACTTATCTTTAAATGTATTGTGAGACATGATCACAAATGTTTACTAAAAGCTTGGAATGATGTTTTTCTTTGACTCGTTATGGTGTACTACAACAGCCCTCATTTAATGTTGTATTCCTTACTGCAAATGAGGGCTGCATTTAAGGATGACCACCTCTATAGAGCACATTGAGGAATCCACATTACTTACCTGTCAAAATTTATACCACAGTAGCTGACAGCTACGAGTCGTGAACGCCCAAGAGTTGTCAGTGCTGGAAGACAGACTATAAAACATTCCTCCCCCTCCCACATCCTCTAACTACACCAAGACCACACTACGTACTCTCTGCCCCTGAGGTTATCAGTAACCATTTCGTAAACTCTTGACTAAGCCCACCCATTTCATCCAAAATTAAGCACAACTTAAAATATTCTCTATAAGACACAGTGCTTGAATATTATCTTTGACCTCCACCTCCCTCCCTTTTCACGACAATGAGGGTCCATTTTAGAATGGTGTCGAGTGACCTGCTATACTTTCCATCCTCCCCCAACCGACTCCTTTTTCCTTCCATTACAAGGAACCTATCCCTCCCAGCACATGGTGTTGTCGCTTTCATGGCATCCTGTGAGATTGTTGGAGTACTACCTGATTAATTACTTTCCGGCTGTGAAGGGGGCCCACCCAACTCGTAGTTCTTGTGCCAAAAACTATGAGCTGGAATATTGCCAGACTAGAAAACTCTGGCAAAAAACTTGATTCTGGACAGAGAGGTGAGATGAGACACTAACACACTGACTATGAAATGTTGAACAATTACTAACAAAGAGATAGAGGGGCTGGCCAGTACTTACCTCAGCTCAGTACAGCCGATAGAAACACAAAAAACAACCGAAAATTTAAGTTCCTAGCTTTCGGAATAAATGTTCCTTCATCAGGGAGGAGAGAGGGGAAAGAAAGGGAAGAAGGGAAAGTGGATTTAGTTACTCACAACCCAGGTTATGAAGCAACAGGGAAAGGAAAACAGGGAAGGTAGTAAGGATGGAGGCATGGTTGTCTGAGGGAAGCCAAAGATATTCTACTGCAGGTACTGTGCCAGCTTCAAACCAAAGAGGATGCATACAGAAGTAAAGAGGTGTATAGTATAAAGATGTAGGATGGAAAGATGCATGAATGGCTAAAGAGGAAAGGGAAAGAGGAGAAGATTGAAAAGTAAATGGGAGTGAGGTTGTTTAACGTAGGTTCAGTCCAGGGGGATGGCGGGATGAAAGAATGTGCTGGAGTGCAAGTTCCCATCTCCGCAGTTCAGAGGGACTGGTGTTGGGTGGGAGAAGCAAAATGGCACATACGGTGTAGCAGGTTCCTAGGTACCTAGAATTATGCTGGAGGGCACGCTCCGCTACTGGGTATTGGACATCTCCTAGGCGGACAGTTCGTCTGCGTCCGTTCAT
This sequence comes from Schistocerca gregaria, assembly GCF_023897955.1. NCBI lineage: Eukaryota > Metazoa > Arthropoda > Insecta > Orthoptera > Acrididae > Schistocerca > Schistocerca gregaria. The sequence continues at coordinate 193,592,103 of NC_064929.1, read as the reverse complement.
GCGCTCAGCCAGTTTAGTTGTTGTCATACCAATGTAAAAGGCTGTGCAGTGCAGGCATGTCAGCTGATAAATGACATGTGTAGTCTCACACGTGGCCCTGCCTTGAATTGTGTATGTTTTCCTAGTAGCGGGGCTGGAGTAGGTGGTTGTGGGGGGATGCATGGGGCAGGTTTTGCAGCGGGGTCGGTTACAGGGGTAGGAACCGCTGGGTGGAGAAGGTAGTCTGGGAATATTGCAGGGTTTAACAAGGATGTTACGGAGGTTAGGGGGACGACGAAAGGCAACTCTGGGTGGTGTGGGGAGAATTTTGTCAAGGGATGATCTCATTTCAGGGGTTGACTTGAGAAAGTCATATCCCTGGCGGAGTAATTTATTGATGTATTCGAGGCCAGGATAATATTGGGTGACAAGGGGGATGCTTCTGTGTGGTCTGAGGGTAGGAATATTGTTGTTGGACGGGGAGGAATGTATTGCTCGGGAGATCTGTTTGTGGACAAGGTCTGCAGGTTAGTTGCGGGAGAGGAAAGCACTGGTCAGGTTATTGGTGTAATTGTTGAGGGATTCGTCACTGGAGCAGATACGTTTGCTACGAATACCTAGGCTGTAGGGAAGGGAGCGTTTGATGTGGAATGGATGGCAGCTATCAGAGTGAAGGTACTGTTGTTTGTTGGTGGGTTTGATATGGACAGAGGTGTGGATGTGAGCTTCAACAAGATGAAGGTCAACATCCAGGAAGGTGGCTTTGGTTTTGGAGAAGGGCCAGGTGAAATTCAGAACTGTCCGCCTAGGAGATCTCCAATACCCAGTAGCGGAGCATGCCCTCCAGCATAATTCTAGGGACCTAGGAACCTGCTACACTGTATGTGCCATTTGGCTTCTCCCACCCAACACCAGTCCCTCTGAACTGCGGAGATGGGAACTTGCACTCCAGCACATCCTTTCATCCCGCCATCCCCCTGGACTGAACCTACGTTAAACAACCTCACTCCCATTTACTTTTCAGTCTTTTCCTCTTTCCCTTTCCTCTTTAGCCATTCATGCATCTTTCCATCCTACATCTTTATACTATACACCTCTTTACTTCTGTATGCATCCTCTTTGGTTTGAAGCTGGCACAGTACCTGCAGTAGAATATCTTTGGCTTCCCTCAGACAACCATGCCTCCATCCTTGCTACCTTCCCTGTTTTCCTTTCCCTGTTGCTTCATAACCTGGGTTGTGAGTAACTAAATCCACTTTCCCTTCTTCCCTTTCTTTCCCCTCTCTCCTCCCTGATGAGGGAACATTTATTCCGAAAGCTAGGAACTTAAATTTTCGGTTGTTTTTTGTGTTTCTATCGGCTGTACTGAGCTGAGGTAAGTACTGGCCAACCCCTCTATCTCTTTGTTAGTAATTGTTTCACATCTTTATATGAGATTTTCCATTAATTAGTTTGACTATGAAATGTTGTTCAGTCCTGTATCTACCCAGTAGAGCTAAGTGCCTTGAGAAACCAAAGGCAGAGAAATGTAGATTCAGCAGACGGACGGTTGTAACAATGGAAAGTTGTACTGAAATGCAGGAGGATCTGCAGCAAATTGACGCATGGTGCAGGGAATGGCAATTGAATCTCAATGTGGACTTGTTGCAAATACATAGAAAGAAAGATCTCATATCATTTAGCTACAATATAGCAGGTCAGCAACTGGAAGTAGTTAATTCCATAAATTATCTGGGAGCACGGATTAGGAGTGATTTAAAATTGAATGATCATATAAAGTTGATTGTCGCTAAAGCAGATGCCAGACTGAGATTCATTGGAAGAATCCTAAGGAAATGCAATCCAAAAACAAAGGAAATAGGTTACAGTACACTTGTTCACCCACTGCTTGATTACTGCTCAGCCGTGGGGGATCCATACCAGATCGGGTTGATAGAAGAGACAGAGAAGATCCAATGGAAAGCAGCGCGCTTCATTACAGGATCATTTAGTAATCCCGAAAGCGTTACGGAGATGATAGATAAACTCCAGTGGAAGACTCTGCAAGAGAGACGCTCAGTAGCTCGGTATGTGCTTCTGTTGAGGTTTCGAGAACATACCTTCACTGAGACAAGCAGTATATTGCTCCCACCTACGTATTTCTCGCAAAGAGACCATGAGGATAAAATCAGAGAGATTAGAGCCCACTCAGAGGCATACCAACAATCTTTCTTTTCACGAACAATACGAGACTGGAATAAAAGGGAGAACAGATAGAGGTACTCAAGGTACCCTCCGCCACACACGGTCAGGTGGCTTGTGGAGTATGGATGTAGATGTAGATTCATAAAAGAAATAGGGAAAGTTATGACGGTTGTTTTAATAGTTGAGGCATTCTAAATATTCTCCTCCTGACCTGAGTACAATGCACAGAATGTTCATACAGCCATGTGAAACTTTCAGAAAAGTCCTCCTTTAGGATGTTGTTCAACTTGTGCCTCACACTGGCTTGAATGTCAATAGGGTAATCAAAGTAGTGACCTCTCTCACTGTATCATTTTGTGGTGGGTTCATATTGGTAATACCATTTGATCAAGTTTCGGCAGGCATCCACTCGCCACTGTTTCTGTTTGGGAATCAAAGTGTGCAGGACAGACTTTGCACACTTTCTTCTCTTCTTCAAAACATTAAGAAGGCTGTCTTAACACAATCATTCACAAGTACACTGCCAGGAAAAAAATTACACCCATTTTGAGGTTTCCAATCATTTCAGATTTATTGTTGCACCTGTGCATATGGAGTACATGAAATGATTACATTTACACAGCATTAGCACAAGCAGTTCTGAGGTACCAGGTATCAATCCATCAAGCTGCAACATCCATATTAATATGTAGTGTAGTCTCCACGGGCAACAATACAGGCGTTGACTCTGGCATCCAGTCAATCATACAGATGTTGAAGACTCTCCTCGGATACGTTATGCCATGCCTGCTCAACCTGTTCACGTAGTTCTGTAAGAACTGTCGACTGAATAGTCGCACAAGTCACTTCTTGTCCCATCATCACATCCCGTAAGTGTTCAATTGGAGACAGGTCTGGGTCCAAGGAAGTTTCTGCACGTCTTGCAGAGCACAGAGTTCCACAGGCAGTTTGAGGTGAGGATTGTCCTGTTGGAACAACACATCATCTTCCTGTCGCAAGAACGGCAAAAGAAAGGGTCTAACAACATTATGCATATACCGAGTGTTGGTTAGCTTCTCCTCCAAAAATGCCAAATGTTAAGAGTTCTAGTTTATTGCACCCCACAGCATGAGGCCAAATGTGTGTCAGACAAATGTACTGTATAAGATGGCACTCACCATGTGTATGGTGTACATACAACCAACCACCATTTGCATTTATTCTTTCATCATAGCATGCCATTCAATCTTCAAAGAGATTCTCTGATACCAGTTGAGTCATTCACAACAATGCTGTGGCACGAGTGGAAAACTGGCTAGAGGTGTGCAAACCCATATCGCCACTGGTAATAACTGGTTCACAACAGTTCGTATTGAGACATCTGGGCTCACTAGCCCTGTTGTCTATGTTGTGGTAGCTATATGATCTGCCACTGCTCCACTTACAGTACGAAGATCCTGTCAGGCGTCTGTGCTGTTTAGAGATCTCCACGCTGTCATCTGGCTGTAAAGGGTAGACACAGATGGCGCTCTGATATTTATGTCTCTACCCTGAAACCATTACTATGCCCCAGGTCACATATTCCATCGCCAAATCATAATCATTGTCTATCAATGTGTACTATTTTTTTTATTATCTACTGTGTAATTCGCAAGAGAAATGAATTGCATGCTGTAACACACTTCTGAGGTATCCAAATATGTTTAGAGTACATAAATAAACAGTTCTCTGACAAACTTCAAGGCTATAAATCAATATTTTCCAAATGCAAAATCATTTTTTATGTTGTAAAGATTTGAACACATTGTATAGGGATGAAACTGCATAAGTTTTACTGACTGACACTATGTATGCTGTGTGTTTACTTTGTGAACAGAACAGATGCATATGGAAAGCAGGTCTGTCTGTTGCCAGCACACTATTTCATCTGGAGATGCTCCAGATTCAGGACCTTGAAGCTTTTGAATTCCTTTTACAATGTATGTTATGAATTTTCAACCTTTTATACATTCCTAGATAACTTTCACAGCCCAAAATCATTATACCGGCTATAACTGTCCACATTATGTTGTGTGCTGTTTTTGCTTGGTTTGGGTCTTAACTTGTTCACAGACACAGTACGTGTCTTGAGTTCACACACTGGGCTATCGAACTTTCTTGACTCCTTGAAGTCCACATATACTTGCCGACAACTTCGCTGAATATATGGTCACATATTTACTAAAATGATCACTAGCCTCCTATGTGACTGTCACACCTCTATTACTTCATGCCAAGCTGGGCAGTCATATGGGCCACATTTTCAGAAGAAAAGTGTTAGCCACTCAACATATGATTGTGTTTAACAAGAAATATTGAAGTGCTGGTGTTGTCCCTACCTATGCCAAATGCAAATTTATATCCTTGTTGTCAAATGCAAATAAGGTTGGCTCTAAGCATGAACGTCTGTTCATCAAAAGCAAAATATGTCTTGCTTATAAATCTAAGTATGTCACTGAAGCCACAGATTTCCGAAGATGGAGATAATTCCAAAATGAGTTGTGCAAGTTGGTGGTCAGTAAAGTCATTCTTCACCTGCTATATAACATTTTACGCAGCTTAGTCAGGTTAACTACAGATCTACACATATTTGAAAGGAGTATGTTTGATATTAGGGAACACAAGTTAGAAGCCAATGATTGCAAAGATATTGTGGTTAAAAAGTGAACTTCATACTGACAGTGGCATAACATTGGAAATAAACTCAACTTCAGCTGTTGAAATGAATGGTAGTCAGGTAACTGATGAAACTGCTGGAATATCACCCAGCTCTTGAATGTTGAAGGTGATGAAAATTATGGGAAATATGAGTAACAATTTGAAGACTCCCCCTATTCAAAGGAAGCTGTAAATCACATGTTTGACAATGTTGAGTTTTCAGTGAAATAGTTTTAAATCAGATAAGACATGCTTCTATAGCAATGGATTTTGTTTACAAGTAGAGTAGTTCATGGTTGTGAAGCTGGCTGTCCAGTAAGAATGTTTTATATTAATGAAAGCTGCAGATATGACTCACGTAACTTTCACTCCAAAGCCAATTGTAACATAAATAAAAGCAAAAAAGAAAAATAAGTCATCAAATTGGAAGCAGAATGTCAAGAAGAGTAGGAGGAATGGTGGAAAATGTTATATTTCTACAACTGGTAAAGACATTTCTGAAAAAAGATACTTCAAAAGTGTCACAAAAAAAAAAAAAAAAAAAATTATCGTTATAGGGAAAAAAAGCTGTACAGTAGAATAAAGTATTGTCACACAAGTTTATTCCTACTATTATCACATCTGTTGTATCTGGATCCCAGTCCAGCTACTGCCGGGTCTGGGTGCTGACGAGTCCTCTCCATTTGGCTTGGTCCTCCCACCACTTTTCTTCCTCCATTTGTTGGCAGGTCACACCTCTCCTTTCCACATATATTCTCACTCCTGTTTTCCACAGTGTTCTTGCTTGTCCTCTAGGTCATTTTCCATCCATCTTTAGTTCTTCCATAATTTTGGGAAATCTCTGCCCATGCATCCTCCTAACATGCCCATACTATCTTAATCTCTCTCTCTCTCTCTCTCTCTCTCTTTTTTCTATTTTTTTTTTTTTATTTCTACATTCCTTATTCTGTCCATTCTTGTTTTTCCATTAACTGCTCTGAGAAATTTAATTTCCTCTGCTTGCAGTCTGCTCCAGTCCCTTTCTGTCATTCTCCATGTTTCTCTTTCATAGGTGACAATAAGGAAGTAATAACTCTTATACCAAAGGAGTTTTGCTTTTTCTGAAACTTCGTTATTCCAGATCAGGTGTTTTTTTGTTTGGTAGAAATTGCCTCCTTTCTGTAACCTCTTATTAATTTCATTGGTTATTCTGCCATAACTAGATATTTCATTCCGTAGATAAGTGAAACTGTCTATCAGTTTGAGGGGTTCTCCATTCAAAGTAATATTCCCGTTGATCCCTTTGTCTCTTCCAAATACCATTACTTCACTATCACCTTTATTTATTTTTAATCCATACTTTTTCATTATTTCCTTCCATGCATCATTATCACACCCGTAATTTTTATATTTCAGTTTCAGAACAGAATATGTGACACCCATGACTGCTTTAAAATACTGGTACACTGTTCTTTGATAAGTAAAGATAGAAAACAGCATTTATTTAAGGACTAGTGGAGAAACTCAGGTTTGCTCAGGTATTTATTTCTAGTTGTGTGTCCATGACTGTATCATGCAGCGTCTGGCCTCGGCTTGATGTTTATGTTGTCATATCTCCTTAACTATTTGTTATTCAGTGATATAATTTTGCATTTACATTAAGTGGTATAGGTGTATACTGTCTGCAAAATGTGGCACAAATACAGTTATTGGTAAATTATGTTGTGCCTCATGTGGTACTTTCGCTGCACGAACAGCAGGAAAATACTCAGGAAAGAATATTTTTCTTTTCGTCACTTTGTATGGCTGCCTGCGAAAAAATGTCATAAAGGTTTGAAATTATGTGTTAAGTTTGTTGTGAGTCACTAAATGCTCTCATTCTCAGATACTGGATGAATGAAGCCTGAGAATTCACGCGACATGGGCCTCCCACCCTCCCACCCTCCCTCCCTCGCCAAGTGGTTCTTATCCTCACAGCCATTGATTCTTGGCTGTAAGGTGTAAGTGTACAAAGTTTGGTTGAAATTGGTCCAGTGGTTTAGGAGGAGATGTGTAATTCATGTTTATGGATTTCTGAAAACTGAGCTACAACACTCACTCTCAAGTAATTTAACTGAATTGTTGGAAACAGTCAGCAAAAGAAATCTACTGACACTGCATCTCTTAGAAAGTTCACATTACATTACTACCTCTCAAAGCATTCGGGGATGCACCTGTGGTTAAACCTCAATGCAGTCATATGCTTCAGAATAAACTGAAATCTGGAATTACCAACCCATGTGATAAATGGAGTAAATGCTCAAATTGCCTTTTTGTAGTTAATGTGTGTTCTGTTTTCATCCTTAAGCATCAAACAAAGCAGCCCAGACACTACAGTGGGTGGAAAACTCTTATTACATACCTATCACCTCATTTAACTGGAAGTAAAGCCTATAGGAGATGCATCCAAGCAGCCCAATGTAACAACTTTGTAGGAGATATTTATAAATCCAGTTCTTCAATCTCAAATTAGGTGCTCCCAATTAGATGTGTATAAATACTGTGATGAGTTGTTTATGCTTAGTTTCTGCAGACAATAAAAAAAAAGAAAAGAAAAATAAAGTGTTCTCCTCCACCTGAAATCTTAATTAGCACACAAAAACATTGCATGCTAATATTGAGAAAGAAAAGATTGTATTATCTTTGTATAAACATGCAGCAAACTTTATCTTGCCCTACATTATGACATTCAACTTGCCACACAGTTTTCCTGTCATGAACATATGAGATGTGGAAATTACAGTGCACTTTTATGAATTTCAAGCAAAATGGGGATAAGCTGAAATTGCTCCATGTTTTAGAAATACATGTGTGTACTAGCAAGCAGTAAGACACTTGTTTGGTCTGACCACTGTGTTGGCCAAACAGCTGGACAACACTTTTTTTTACAAATGCCCTGTTTTCACATATTTTACTACAGTTTTTTTGTGTCAGGGCATAGCTTTCTGCCCTGTGAAAATACTTTTTCATTAATGGAGAAAAAAAGTGTAATGGAGGTAACAATTCCCTCCACACAGAAGTATGTAATATCTGAAGCTTGTGTAAGTGTATCTTATTATTACGGAAATGAATCGCATTGCTACTGTCAGGGTTCTTGTACGAATTATGAAACACGACCCATATGTGGAAATTATTGCTGTTACACAGCTGAAGATCAGTGCAGATGATCCAAATGCAGTGCATGTGCTGCTTAGTCGTGTCATTCAACCTTGAGGATGTCATTCTCGTGGTAAAAACAATAGAGAAAATCAACCTCATATTAACATCCTCTTACCAGCTATGAGGTTTCCTTTGTTGTATAAAGAGTCGCTTCCTTTATTGACAGAGAAAAGGGACTTGTCTGATATGTGTAAATACTGTACCTTGATGTAGAATTTGGGGAATTGTATATGAACTTACCTTCTCAGTGAAAAGTGCAAATTATTGCTACTACGATTAATGTTGGCTTTGCAGTCATTTCTTGTCCTATACAGAGCTAACTACCCCCCTTTTTTAGCCTGATTATTTAAATACATTGTATTATATTTCAGTATGTCAGATACATTTTGTTAACACTTTCCATTATTTTTGCCATTTTGAGCAAATTTTTTAGGATAGTTATTTTAGAAGGCACTGTTACAGTGTATACAATGTTCTTACACTGAAGTTAAAATAACTTTGTAAATATTGTAAAATATGCTTCTATTCTAAATACATAGTATATCACTTTAACATACACATTAAAAAAACATAAATAAGTAGGGTAAACTGAGGTTAACTGCTCACGGAAGTTAACTGAACCACTCGATTAAAAATTAACAAGGAGGGAAATTTTAGTCTAAGGAAAATTTGGCTCTCTTAAATTGGCAGCCCTCCATCGCTTCATGTGATGTTTTGGCAACTAAAGCTGGTTACTGCAGTGTTATTAACCATAGTTGTGTTTTCAAGATTCGAGGTAAATATTTAGCTATTTGTGTTTTCCTTCTGCCTGCAGTCATTGAGTATCAAATGAGATGGTGATACTTTCATTTAAAAGTATGTTTTTAAAGGCTTCATTGCATATCTTATGTTCTTGTGGTTGAGGTTATGCTCTTTCACAATACATTTAATGAGTGCATGTGGGGTTAAGTGCCCACACATCCTGGAGTTAACTGGTCAGTGGTCTAGTTAACACCACTGAAAACTTGCCTTGTAGTTACCCTATACTTGCTACTGTATATAAACAGAAGCATTATTAAGTGTAACAATTACATATTCTGTGAATTGCAGAGTTCATAATGCCAAGAATTAAGCAGCGAACTACCAAGCACAGAGATTATCCACCAGAACTGCTGAAAGGCGCAGTGTCTTTGCGAAAATTAGGAAGTAGCATGGGTTTTCCTAGATCAACCCTTAAATGATTCATAGATTGTCTAGGAGTTGACAATATAAATTTTAGGCCACCGAATGAACATCTATGAATTTTCACAGAAGAGGAGGAAAAAACACCTGCTGACTATATTACTACTGCATGCAATATCCATTATGTCTTGACCACAAAAAGCAAGGATTGTGGCTTATGAATATGCTAAGAGGCATGGAAAATATGTACCACAGAACTAGGACAGAGAGAAAATGGCAGGACTGGAATGGCTCAGGGCATTTATGAAATGAAACAGACTTTAATTACGAACACCAGAACAGACAAGTATATCAAGGGCCACTAGCTTCACAGAGGCAAATATGAAAGTGTTCTTTGACAATCTGATTTGCCTTAAAGCTAAATACAGGTTTGAACCACAAGACATATACAATCTAGATGAGACTGCAGCAACTACTGTGCAGAAACCACCTAAAGTATTGGCACAGCCTGGGTACAGAACAGTTGGACAAGCTACATCTGCTGAAAGAGGATCACTTGTGACAATGGTTCCAATAATCAGTGCTTCTGGAACAGCTGTGCCACCATTCCATGTGTTTCCTAGGGTGCATTTTAAAGATCACATGCTGCATAGTGCCCCACCAAGCTCTGGGAGCGGAGTCACTGCATCAGGCTGGAGGAACAGTGAACTATTTTTAACAGCCCTTCAGCAGTTTTTAAAACATGAAAGGCCTACAAAGGAACATCTTAAGCTCATGATTCTTGACAATCATGAAAGCCACACAAGCGTAACAGCAATATCATATGCAAATGAAAATGGATTTGTTTTGCTTATTTTGCCTCTTCACACAAGCAATAAGCTCCAACCTCTGGCTATGGGAGTTTTTGCATCTTTCAAGAAGTTCTATAATGCAGTATGTTGTGATCTTATGGCAGATACAGGAAAATCTATCACAATCTATGATGTTGCTGGACTGGTTGGCAGAGCTTGCTTTCACCAGCCAAAATATATGCAGTGGTTTTAGGGATGTGGTATTGAACCACTAAACAGAGACTTTTTTCGACCTGAAGATTATCTCCCAACTTATTTAACTAATCAGCCTTTGCCCACTGAATCTAACCAGAGAAATGATATGCCATCTACTTCCACTATTGCTGTTTCTGACAAGACCATAACTACATATTTAAATATTCGTCAGCCTTGTAAAGAAGTCAAGATGAATGGCAAAAGAACTGAACCAACCTCTCCAGAAGACATTCGGCCTCATCCCAAAGCCCTTCTTCCAAGAAGAAAACAAACCAAGAAAACAAAATCAATGATTCTGACAGACATGTGGAGGTGCTATTATGTGATACACTGCTTTAATCACTTTAGTCGGTATCCCATCCCACCCAGCTGAGTTTTTATTTTTTGATGATAATATAATACTTCCCACATGCTTTATTGAGACTTTTTGAAAATCTGTGAGATACTCAGCTCCTTACTGGAATCCAAAGGGGTATACTTTACTCTGATACTCTACTATATCGACCTCTGACTTTGCCCCATTTATGAAGAATTCATTTAAACACTCCAATATTTGAGCTGGGTTTACAATAAGGCTATCATTTACTTTAATCCTAGATATTTCATTTGTATTAATTCTAACATCTAACTCTGATTTGGCAACAGACCACACTGCATTGGTTTTACTTTTATGTTGTGAAATGAACTTGTTTGGCTGCTTTTGCAACTTTTTTGAAGGTAGCCTTATAACGTTGAACATATTCAGTAAAATACCCCCCATGAACCATGGACCTTGCCGTTGGTGGGGAGGCTTGCGTGCCTCAGCGATACAGATGGCCGTACCGTAGGTGCAACCACAACGGAGGGGTATCTGTTGAGAGGCCAGACAAACGTGTGGTTCCTGAAAAGGGGCAGCAGCCTTTTCAGTAGTTGCAGGGGCAACAGTCTGGATGATTGACTGATCTGGCCTTGCAACATTAACCAAAACGGCCTTGCTGTGCTGGTACTGCGAAAAGCAAGGGGAAACTACAGCCGTAATTTTTCCCGAGGACATGCAGCTTTACTGTATGATTAAATGATGATGGCATCCTCTTGGGTAAAATATTCCGGAGGTAAAATAGTCCCCCATTCGGATCTCCGGGCGGGGACTACTCAGGAGGATGTCGTTATCAGGAGAAAGAAAACTGGCGTTCTACGGATTGGAGCGTGGAATGTCAGATCCCTTAATCGGGCAGGTAGGTTAGAAAATTTAAAAAGGGAAATGGATAGGTTAAAGTTAGATATAGTGGGAATTAGTGAAGTTCGGTGGCAGGAGGAACAAGACTTCTGGTCAGGTGACTACAGGGTTATAAACACAAAATCAAATAGGGGTAATGCAGGAGTAGGTTTAATAATGAATAGGAAATTAGGAATGCGGGTAAGCTACTACAAACAGCATAGTGAACGCATTATTGTGCCCAAGATAGATACGAAGCCCACACCTACTACAGTAGTACAAGTTTATATGCCAACTAGCTCTGCAGATGATGAAGAAATTGAAGAAATGTACGATGAAATAAAAGAAATTATTCAGATAGTGAAGGGAGACGAAAATTTAATAGTAATGGGTGACTGGAATTCGAGTGTAGGAAAAGGGAGAGAAGGAAACATAATAGGTGAATAAGGATTGGGGCTAAGAAATGAAAGAGGAAGCCGCCTAGTAGAATTTTGCACAGAGCACAACTTAATCATAGCTAACACTTGGTTTAAGAATCATGAAAGAAGGTTGTATACGTGGAAGAACCCTGGAGATACTAAAAGGTATCAGATAGATTATATAATGGTAAGACAGAGATTTAGGAACCAGGTTTTAAGTTGTAAGACATTTCCAGGGGCAGATGTGGACTCTGACCACAATCTATTGGTTATGACCTGTAGATTAAAACTGAAGAAACTGCAAAAATGTGGGAAATTAAGGAGATGGGACCTGGATAAACTGAAAGAACCAGAGGTTTTACAGAGTTTCAGGGAGAGCATAAGGGAACAATTGACAGGAAGAGGGGAAAGAAATACAGTAGAAGAAGAATGGGTAGCTCTGAGGGATGTAGTAGTGAAGGCAGCAGAGGATAAAGTAGGTAAAAAGACGAGGGCTGCTAGAAATCCTTGGGTAACAGAAGAAATATTGAATTTAATTGATGAAAGGAGAAAATATAAAAATGCAGTAAATGAAGCAGGCAAAAAGGAATACAAACGTCTCAAAAATGAGATCGACAGGAAGTGCAAAATGGCTAAACAGGGATGGCTAGAGTACAAATGTAAGGATGTAGAAGCTTATCTCACTAGGGGTAAGATAGATACTGCCTACAGGAAAATTAAAGAGACCTTTGGAGAGAAGAGAACCATGTGTATGAATATCAAGAGCTCAGATGGCAGCCCAGTTCTAAGCAAAGAAGGGAAGGCAGAAAGGTGGAAGGAGTATATAGAAGGTTTATACAAGGGCGATGTACTTGAGGACAATATTATGGAAATGGAAGAGGATGTAGATGAAGACGAAATGGGAGATAAGATACTGCGTGAAGAGTTTGACAGAGCACTGAAAGACCTGAGTCGAAACAAGGCCCCCGGAGTAGACAACATTCCATTAGAACTACTGACGGCCTTGGGACAACCAGTCCTGACAAAATTCTACCAGCTGGTGAGCAAGATGTATGAGACAGGCAAAATACCCTCAGACTTCAAGAAGAATATAATAATTCCAATCCCAAAGAAAGCAGGTGCTGACAGATGTGAAAATTACCGAACTATCAGTTTAATAAGCCACGGCTGCAAAATACTAACGCAAATTCTTTACAGACGAATGGAAAAACTGGTAGATGCAGACCTAGGGGAGGATCAGTTTCGATTCCGTCGAAATGTTGGAACACGTGAGGCAATACTGACCTTACGACTTATCTTAGAAGAAAGATTAAGAAAAGGCAAACCTACGTTTCTAGCATTTGTAGACTTAGAGAAAGCTTTTGACAATGTTGACTGGAATACTCTCTTTCAAATTCTAAAGGTGGCAGGGGTAAAATACAGGGAGCGAAAGGCTATTTATAATTTGTACAGAAACCAGATGGCAGTCATAAGAGTCGAGGGGCATGAAAGGGAAGCAGTGGTTGGGAAAGGAGTGAGACAGGGTTGTAGCCTCTCCCCGATGTTATTCAATCTGTATATTGAGCAAGCAGTAAAGGAAACAAAAGAAAAATTTGGAGTAGGTATTAAAATTCATGGAGACGAAGTAAAAACTTTGAGGTTCGCCGATGACATTGTAATTCTGTCAGAGACGGCAAAGGACTTGGAAGAGCAGTTGAACGGAATGGACAGTGTCTTGAAAGGAGGATATAAGATGAACATTAACAAAAGCAAAACGAGGATAATGGAATGTAGTCAAATTTAATCGGGTGATGCCGAGGGAATTAGATTAGGAAATGAGACACTTAAAGTAGTAAAGGAGTTTTGCTATTTAGGAAGTAAAATAACTGATGATGATCGAAGTAGAGAGGATATAAAATGTAGACTGGCAATGGCAAGGAAAGCGTTTCTGAAGAAGAGAAATTTGTTAACATCGAATACAGATTTATGTATCAGGAAGTCGTTTCTGAAAGTATTTGTATGGAGTGTAGCCATGTATGGAAGTGAAACATGGACGATAAATAGTTTGGACAAGAAGAGAATAGAAGCTTTCGAAATGTGGTGGTACAGAAGAATGCTGAACATTAGATGCGTAGATCATATAACCAATGAGTAGGTATTGAATAGAATTGGAGAGAAGAGAAATTTGAGGCACGACTTGACTGGAAGAAGGGATCGGTTGGTAGGGCATATTCTGAGGCATCAACGGATGACCAATTTAGTATTGGAGGGCAGCGTGGAGGGTAAAAATCGTAGAGGGAGACCGAGAGATGAGTACACTAAGCAGATTCAGAAGGATGTAGGTTGCAGTAGGTACTGGGAGATGAAGCAGCTTGCACAGGATAGAGTAGCATGGAGACCTGCATCAAACCAGTCTCAGGACTGAAGACAACAACAACAACAACAACAACAACAACAACAACAACCTGTTTTTATTATATTTCAGTTCATTATGTAGTTGCCTCTTCCTAACACTAGAAACTTTTATACCCGGAGTTATCCATTTAACTTTACCAGTGATTTTGTTACATGTGGTTCCAAGCAGAAAAGTTTCATGAAACACCCCAAGAAAACTGCTTAAATATTGGTCAAAGTTACTACTACTTGAAGTACAGCTGTCATAAAGCCATTCAACCTCTCTTAACTTATTTCTAAATACAGGTAATTTTTTTCATTGAAGTTCCTTTTCATAGAGCTTCTGTTACATGGAATTTCTTTGTTAATTGGTAATTCAATGACTAATGCAGAGTGGTCTTAGATTCTTAGATCTAAGCAAAATTTATGGACATCTTTAAATACATAGTTGGTTAGGATATTATCAATACCAGTGGCTGGCTGTGCATTTACCCTAGTGGCTTGCTTAAAGTTTACTTTGGAGCCAAAACTTTTTACTATGTCAGTGAATTTAGAAATATCATTGCTTTCACCTAGGATATTAATGTTGAAGTCAGCAGCTATTGCAACCTTTTTTCCTTTTTCTTTGTTCAGATTTTCAGAGAGCAACTGAAGTTTGGCCAGAAAGGCTTTAATTGCAGCTTCTATGGTATTATGTAAATACACTACAATGATATTTAGGTCCCTTAACTTTATACAGCAACTCTCAAATATACTATCTTCATTCAAATGATTAAAATCATTTCTTATTACATATTTTATATCAGAATGAGTAAGTGTGCAAGAGCCTCCACATGATTTCTCACACCTACAAAAGCTGTTTGCTGCTTCAAAATTTTCGATTTTGTTAAGAATTTTAATATTATCACATGTAAGCCAATGTTCATTGAGGCAAATAACTTCGATATTTTTACACTATGAAAGAATTATTTGTAATTTGTCCATTTTATGACTTTTGTTTTGAAATTTAGCACTTAGACCATTTATATTCCAGTGCATTATGTAGGGGCATTCTTATTTATGGTTTCAGGCAGTATTTTCTTTCTTGGGTACCATTTAGGTCTTGTCATTTTTGTTACCAAACACTGTTTCTCATCCCCCTCATTCCTTAAAAGTTTCTCCCATTATTCAGAATTTTACAAGTATCAGCGATCATTTTACTAAGAATTTTTTATCCTAATCAGTTTAAATGAAGACCATCTTTACCCAAGCATTTACTCCTTAAGAACTTATTTGGATTTACCTACTCGGCTCCCATATCGTTACAGCTTTCTTTTATATCACTGTTTATTCTCACTATGTAACTATCACTCACGGATCTTTTGTAGACAATACCACTCACTACAATTCTAGACATCTTGTATATGTTTCTGGCAGATCGAATTAAATTTTTTGTTTCATTTACAATTTCTTCTTCAGTGTTGCTTCTAAGGGAATTTGTACGTATGTGTATGAAGATCTCCTTGTAATTCTTCAGAGATGCCTCTGCTGAACCATCCTGCGAGTTACATATGTTGTTAAAATGTTTCTTCAATGGATGGGTCTTGTGACCTGGGTGAATGACTATTGTGGAATTAGGCACTGCCACATTTTTGAGCAGAGAATCACCTATGACAAGGAAATCACTGTTTTCATTCTGTTTTACCTTACTGAGGTGCTTTGAGTTCTTTTTTCTGTATGTTACACTTGTACACTTATATTTATATGGAGTTTTTGTGATTTTTTGAGCTAGTTTCTTCCATAGGTGTTCAGGTGCATTGTTTTGAACAGATGTTATTTTCGTCAATCGCCTCTGCTATTTCACAAAAACATTTTCTTCCACTTTTCAGGTCAGTTTCCTTGCTTCTGCACTGATAGTTCTGCTTTTAAAGTGTGGATGTCACTACATATGATTTTGATAATTTCTTTCTGTGAGCTCACAGTGGAAGCTAGTTTCACTTTTTCGTCCTGCAAAAATTTTAGGCATGGTCAGTGAATATCTTCGCTAACATATTTTTGCACACCTTTCATGCAGCCAAAAGTTGCATTTAACATACAAGATTCCTTTTACAACCCATTTCTGACACTTTTTGCATGATGCACTATTTAATTTCTGCCTATTTACAAGTGTTGTCACTGCACTTTTCAGTAGACACCATCTTGTTAAACACATCCAATTCTCAGCAGCTTTCTGACCAGCAACTTCCAGAAGTTGTGGATTTGCAGACATGTTATACTGTGCATGTTGAAGCAGTGTTTATACCAATATGTGCAATAAATTATGTGTAATAAAATCAGTCCCACTACTTTTAAATCAAACTGTGTGTGTGTGTGTGTGTGTGTGTGTGTGTTGAAACTTCTCTCAGAGCTAGCATTAAATTGGTCTTACTGTTCAGATCTGCTCAAAGCTGACTCAAATTATTAATGTAACTTTTACATCCATTGCTGTTTTATTCCAGTTTTGTAATTCAGTTGTGAATTTAAACTACTGACGACACTTAAGATAATTAGTTTTTCTTTTTTTTTTAATTTCTATCCTTAAACTACCAATGATACTTTTTTCATCAGTTTTGCATTTTAAATTACACGTATGAAGACCTCTCACAAAGACAATATTGCAGTGCCTGTGTTATTCAAAATTACGATGCAAGACACTTGGTTGACAACATATGGAAGGGAAGTTTAGGTATGGCTGTAAGTCATGCTGACATAGCATAATGGTAAGGTGACCGCTCGCAGTAAGTGGGAAATCTGGGTTCCAGTCCTGGTCTGGCATAAATTTTCATTGTTGTCATTCCATTATATAGCTGATGGTTGCTCATGTTTGTCATTGTGAATGCATTTCCTGTATCTTTAAAAGAAAGTTAATTTTTTCAGGAAGTAAAAAAAAATCTTTGTTTAGTAGGGTAAAGTTAGGTTAAGTGGATCACTTTTTACATTTTAATTTTATGTATCTATATTTTACACAACAAATAAACATTTAGAACACCATTTTTTTCGATATTTACTGAATGTTTTAAAAATAAGGGCCCAACGAAAATATTTTAAAAAACAGAGACCAAAGTGTAACATAGTTGCAAGTGGTCCACTTCACTGAGCCATTCAGTGTGGTTAACTGGACCACTGACATACATTGGTATTCACTGAAAAAACAATATATATTACAACAATAGCCAGTGCTTCGTACTATGTAACATAGGATAATGAAATGCAAACAGTTATACACTCAAAATAATCAACAAAAGACTGATAAACAGCTAATATGATGTGAAGTTATGCAAATAGCAATTGAAAGAACACACATTTGCATATCGAGCAGATTTTAATTGAAATTGATTATGTTATTTCAATACATCAGTCTCTGGTACAAAACTTCTTTCATCTGTTGTCATAAATTTCATTGTTCCAGTCAATCATTTGTAAAATAAAACATAATGTCTAATAGTAGTAGAGTCTTTATGATAAACTTTCACAGTCACAGAGTTTGCAAACTTTTAACATGTTAACAGCACTTTGACGTCTTCGGTGGAATCAAAATGCTGCCCCTTTGTGTCTTGTTTCAGGCGAGGAAAGAGAAAGAAGTCCGGTAGTACCACGTCAGGTGTGTAGATAGGTGAGGAAATGTGGCAAACACCTTGCTGAGCCAGCCACTCCTGCACCAACAGCGTGGTGTGGCACGGCATATTGTCATGGTGGTGCCTCCAGCAATGGGCAATGTCCAGTTGCACCATTGACTCATTTTTGAAACCTCTAGCACTTTAGTGTAAAAATGTGCATTCACAGTTTGTCCAGGGAGTACAAACATCCTTGTTGATGCTGCTACAATGATCAATGAAGACCAGAAGCACAGTTTTCACCTTGGACTTGCTCATCCAGGCCTTCTTTGGATGAAGAAGCAAGTTAGCATGCCATTCTGAACTCTTGTGTTTCATCTCCAGGCAATACTGGAAACACCACAGTTCAGAAGTTCTGTTGAAGTCTGCACACTGGTTGTGGCAACACTACACAGCAGTTCATGTGAGAGAGTGTGCTCACCCTCCAAGGGCCACCCCCCTACCCCTGCACCACACCCAGCCAGTTGGCCACCCCTCCATCGGTTTGTCTGGTATACAGAAAATCAGTCCTATTTCTTGATCACACCCTGTGTATCTCTTTCCCTCTAACTTACGTTTCACTTTCCCAATCACCACTACTGCCAGTCATGGGCACTCCCTGAACTGCCAGGAACAACATTCTGTTCTGCTGCAAGTTGTGTCAATTTTGAGTTGTGGCATCTGCTCAGTAAGCTTTTTCCAGGCTCTAGGGACACCCTGGCACCATCTGACATTCAGTTCCCTGTAATAAAAATGGAAACTCCTGTTACTGTAGCAATGAGATTATTTACCACAGGTGCTTCAATCACAAAAATGTGTGGAAGGAATCCGAAGGAAACAGGAGAAGGAAAGGAAGAGTAAGAGGTTGCCATAAATGCAAGTGAGCTAAATGTAGATGATGTGTGGCTACAGCAATGTACCATAATGCTCGTATGACTCACAACAGAGACTGTCATGACAAGGATTGCAGGATTCAAGAATGTGATTCAATGTCTACATCTACATCTACACTCCGCAAGCCACCTGACTGCGTGTGGCGGAGGGTACCCTGAGTACCTCTATCGGTTCTCCCTTCTATTCCAGTCTTGTATTGTTCGTGGAAAGGAGTGTCGGTATGCTTCTGTGTGGGCTCTAATCTCTCTGATTTTATCCTCATGGTCTCTTCGCGAGATATACGTAGGAGGGAGCAATATACTGCTTGACTCTTCGGTGAAGGTATGTTCTCGAAACTTTAACAAAAGCCCGTACCGAGCTACTGAGTGTCTCTCCTGCAGAGTCTTCCACTGGAGTTTATCTATCATCTCCGTAACACTTTCGCAATTACTAAATGATCCTGTAATGAAGCGCGCTGCTCTCCATTGGATCTTCTCTATCAACCCTACCTGGTGCGGATCCCACACTGCTGAGCAGTATTCAAGCATTGGGCGAACAAGCGTAATGTAACCTACTTCCTTTGTTGTCGGATTGCATTTCCTTAGGATTCTTCCAATGAATCTCAGTTTGGCATCTGCTTTACTGACGATCAACTTTATATGATCATTCCATTTTAAATCACTCCTAATGCGTACTCCCAGATAATTTATGGAATTAACTGCTTCCAGTTGCTGACCTGCTATTTTGTAGCTAAACGATAAGGGACCTATCTTTCTATGTATTCGCATCACATTACACTTTGAGATTCAATTGCCATTCCGTGCACCATGCGTCAATTCGCTGCAGATCCTCCTGCATTTCAGTACAATTTTCCATTGTTGCAACCTCTCGATACACCACAGCATCATCTGCAAAAAACCTCAGTGAATTTCGGATGTCATCCACCAGGTCATTCATGTATATTGTGAATAGCAACGGTCCTATGACACTATGTCTGTACGCTTCTACATCATTTAGAGAATCTGGAGTTTGGGAAGAGCATCTACATAGCACAGATTTAAAGTCCAGTGCACTGTGGTCTGCAGCAGTCTCCGCCCCTTTGTTGTCAGCTTTGGTATAGAACACAGTAGATGGTGTCCATTCACGTGAGTGGTGAGCTGACTGTTGGTCACACCAACAAAACTGTCTGTGCAGAAGTTAAGAGTCCGTGCAAAATAATGTGGCCAGCAGATAAGCAGCTGGCAGGGCAAATGCCAAGTGCTGGCAGGGAAGAGCCCTTCTAACCTGAATCCTATACTCATTTTCAAAAATGTTAAGTGGAGCCCATTCACGCCCGCATAGTGACCATTCAAAAATATGTTTTCTCTAGTATCTAAAAAAAATTACACTGAAAATGCAACAAAAGTAATGATTTACTTTTACCTGACAGATGAGTCATAAGTGGCAAATTTCCAATAAAACCTACACTTCTTTTGCTGCTGTGTTAAAATTTGCTTCCTTTGCCAAAACACGGGAGAGTTTACACGATGTCGCCTCACTAACATGCTGCACAGATCCAACTGTGGGAGAATTCTGAAAATGTACTTTATTAAAGTGAGGAACTGAAGAAAAGTAAGGTCAGTTGCTTATGGAAATGCACAGCCTTTGTACAAAAATATGCATGTAATGTCTTCACTTATACTGGTCCAAGACCCAAAGCATTTCTCATTTCACCAGTTATCGATGGCCCATAAAACTTACATTCTTTCATTGAAAAAAAAAAAAATCTGTAGTTAATGGAACAACACAGTAGATAACGAAATTTCACATAATAACCATGTGGCAAAATACTCTCCACTTGGTGTGCTATAGTTTGCCAAAATCTCATTTCGATATCAAACTGTTTATGAAATATGAGGAATGTCGTGGATAATTGATTATGGCTTTATCACTAACACCAGCGCTCACAAATGAGTGCGTTACATCAGATGAATTTTTTCGAGACTGATGGCAGATGGATATCTCCACCCAAGTCCAAAGAAAAATTCAATATGTTAGCTAAACTTCATATGCAGCAACATATTCTTAATGTGCACCAAACACAGAATCACAGTGACCTCTATTTTTCATTGTAAACTTTTTTGAATTTCGGGCAGTGTCATCATGAAGCTGACATATAAATCTACAAGTACATAAAAAATTAAATTCTTTTACTGAACAGTTTCTGTAAAATCATGTGTGTCAATTCTATCACCACCAACTGGCCGAAGGTAGGCAAAAAATGTCAGCCTCCCCTTCCGAACAAATGAACCAACTTGCCCAGCACTGTGGACAAACATTGGTGACTGTGCGTCATCCTGTGCAGACTCTACAGCTGAGCTGATATACAATGAGACCGCATTCACAGGTGGCCATGGTTGTGATAGTGTAGATTATGCCTGTGGTGCAAGCGGAAAGATATAGGTCTCCAGTCTGGAGATTCCACATCGATATGACCCATGTGGCAAAGGTTTGGGGGATATGTGTGGCCTAAGGATGGATCAGACTATTTCTTAGATTAAGTGTACAGTGGAATTCAAGTTTGGGAGAGGTGAGAATAATTTTGGGGAGGATTTGCTCTGTTGCAGCATACAATGAAAGTTTGCTGAAGTTCTGGCACAGGGTGTGGTTATGTTGCTCCCATGTGGGTGACAGAGGTTTATTAGAAGAGTGCTGCTTAGCAGCTCATTTGTGGGGACAGTTGGAAACTTAAGGGTGTGTGCTGATATGGCACAAGAGATCTGTTTGTGGACAGTGTTCATGGGTAGTTCCTCTCTGTAGATGCCTCAGGAAGGAAAGCTAATTTATTGGAGAGAAGCTTGGACTGAGTACATGATTATTTTCAAAAAAGTTAAGATGTTTCCGTCTTGATTGTTAAAATAAGTTCTGCATTCTTATTCACAATGAGCAAGCAGTAAAGGAAATCAAGGTGAAATCTGGAAAAGGAATTGAAATTCAGAGTGAAGAGACAAACACTGTGATGTTTGTCAACAATATTGTAATTCTGTCATACAGAGCAGATGACTTGGGGGGAGGAATTGAAAGGAATGGGTAATGTGGTCAGTCTCTCTGATAAACATCAACAGAAGCAATATGAAGGTAACAGGATTAGATCAGTCAATGCTGAGTACGAAGGAAGCCATAAGGTAATGTGTTACAGCCACAATATGTCAAGTAAATGTGTGGTAGACTACATAATGTGAAAACAGGACACACAACAGTCAGACATCAAGGTAATAGCTTCCAAAAACCCTAGATAGCAGTCATTGTTTTTTAGCGGTGATAGAGGGATTAAATATGAAAAGGGATCAGAAAGAGAGGAAAAAGGATGAGTGTGTGGAAGTTCAATTGTAGAAAACAGTAAAGAGCACCATCCCAAGGGATGAAATGTCATCAGTAGGGGAGGAACGCTGATGGTGAAAGCAGCAGAAAACTTCTGTGGAAAAATCAATGATAAGAAAAGATGGAGAGAAACACACTGGGGAATTACAGAGTAAGTGAGGATGTCGAAAAGAAGGAAAACAAAGCATTCTGTACATGGTATTAGGAGACTAGAGGGAAGCAAGAAGGAATACACTGATAAGAAGGTGGCTGAGAGTGGTAGGAGGAAATGGACAGGAGAGTGGACGAAGGCAGTGAGGGGAGTATAAGAAGGTTCTCTACAAAATGCTTATCTAAGAAGAGAAACATGATGGATAATCAAGAAAGAAGGAAACAAAATTGAGAATGTTTAGGAAATAAAGGAGATGTAGAAGAGATATTCTGAAGAGCTACTAAACAGCACTGCAGATATGGAAGAGAAAAACGAGCACCAGAGACTGCCAGGACAGAAGTAAAGGAAGTGAAAGACCACGAAAGGAGACATTTTATGTGGACTGGATGAAGATGTGTGGAGATGGAATATAGCGAAGGACACCTGGCCCTACACAAAATTGCTAGGTGGGTCTAAGGCTTCCATTAGTCCCTTGTTGACCAGACTGATGAGGAAATTGAATACAGCAAAGTGAAGTTTTGAATTTCACATTAACGAAATTGTTCACACAAGAGAATTGTATAAACCTACCCTCATTTGACCATTGGACAGACTCCCATATAGACTACATAGTAATAAGTATTTCCTGGTATATATATAAACAACTGAAACATTTGAAAGGAAATAAGTCACCATGCCTAGATGCAATCCCAATTCAGTTTTTACAAAGGGTACCCTATGGAATGGTCCTTTAGCTAGCTTGCATTTATTGTGAATTTCTCGCCAAGCACGAGGTGCCAAGCGCCTGGAAAAAAGCACAGGCGACTCCATTATACAGGGTGTCCCAGCTATATTGTCCACCCAAAATATCTCAGGAACAATAACAGCTATTGGAAAACTACTTTAACCGGTATCAATGTAGGGGTAGGGCCCGTGAATGTACATATTTGGAAACATTCTAAAATGAAAGCATGTGAGTTTTTAACACAAACTTATGTTTTTTTTTAATGGAACTAATTTTTTTCTTCAGCAATCCATAGCATGACAAAGCACATACACAATGGCGTTGATTGCATCGCAATATTCCCGTTACACCCCGAGATATTGAGACACGAAGTTGACGCTTGAAACACCCGACATGCGCTGCTAGCGCACGTCCTGAGGCTCAGGCGTGAACCCCATGCTGCCCGTAATCGCAGCAGGAGGGCAGCAGACCGTATTATTCGTTTCGGACCTCTTGACAAGTATGGAAGTGTGATTACACATGTCAATCACATCGCGATTATGGGCAGCATGGGGTTCACGCCTGAGCTTCAGGACATGCGCTATCAGCACATGTCGGGTGTTTCAAGCGTCAACTTCGCGTCTTAATATCTCGGGATGTAATGAGAATATTCCGATGCAATCAACACCATTGTTTATGTGCTTTGTCATGCTATGGATTGCTGAAGAAAAAACATAAGTTTGTGTTAAAAACACACATGTTTTCGTTTTAGAATGTTTCCAAATATGTACATTCACGGGCCCCAGCCCTACATTGATACCGGTGAAAGTCTTTTTCCAATAGCTGTTCTTGTTCCAGAGATATTTTGGGTGGACAAGATAGCTGGGACACCCTGTATACAAATGGTAAAAGAACAGACCCACAAAATTACAGACCAATATCAATAACTTTGGTTTGCTGCAGAATCCTTGAACATATTCTCAGTTTGAATATAATAAACTTTCTTGAGACTGAGTAGCTTATGAACACAAATCAGTGCGGTTTTAGAAAGCATCACTTGTGCAAAACTCAGCTTGTCCTTTTCTCACGTAATACACTGAACTGTGGATGAAGGGCAACAGGCAGATTCCATATTTTTAGATTTCCAGAAAATATTTGACACTGTGTCCCACTGCAGGCTGTTAACAAACGTATCAGCATATGGAGTAAGTTCACAGATATGTGTGTGGATAGAAGACTTCTTAGCTACTAGAACCCAATATGTTGTCCTTGACAGTGAATGTTCATCAGACACAAGGGTATCACCAGGAGTGCCCCAGGGAAGGGGATGAGCCACTGTTATTCTCTATGTACATAAATGATTTAGCAGACAGGGTGGCCAGCAATCTACAGTTGTTTGCTGATGATGCTGTAGTGTATGGTAAGGTGTCAAGGTTGAGTGACTGTAGGAAGATACAAGACGACTTGGACATAATTTCTAGTTGGTGTGATGAATGGCAGCTAGCTCTAAATGTGGAAAATGTAATCTAATGCAGATGAGTAGTAGAAACAAACCTGTAACATTCAGATACAGTGTCCTGCTTGTCACAGTCAAGTCATTTAAATACCTAGGCATAACATTGTACAGCTATATGGAATGGAACGAGCATGTGACAACTGAGGTATGGAAGGCAAATGGTCGACTTGGGTTTATTTGGAGAATTTTAAGAGTGGTTCACTTGTGAAGGAGACTGCATACAGTACACTGGTGAAACTTATTCTTGAGTACTGCTTGAATGTTTGGGAACCACACCAGGGCAGACATTGAAACTATTCAGAGGCGGGCTGATTTTCAAAGTTGAAAGCACAAAGGTTTGCAAAGATAGACAAGATAAAAGAAAATTCGCAGACAGCACTTCACACAATCCAGCAACTGGTGTATCAGGGCTGCTTCGGGAAGTGAAATAGCTCAGAGCAGTGTATCAGTTTCAGATGAAAGTATTTCAAAGGAGACCAATGTAATGGCAAAATTTTACAGTGCTTACTATGATGTCATACTACCAAGGTTTTCAAGGTGATTCTGGAAAATAGTGTGGAAGATGATAGGAGGAGGACTGAGGGAAACAATATGTGCTTATGCCAGGAAGATCAACAGTGGATCCAATTTTTAGTGTAAAGCAGGTAAAAGAGACTACAAATATGGTAAGAATTTAATAGTGGTGTTCCTGGACATTGAAAAAGTGTATGAGAGAGTGATAAGCAACACAATCTGAGAAACTCTTCAGAAAAGGGGAATTCAAAGGCTGACTGTAAGAACAATAAAGAAAATGAATCAGCAAAGTGTAAGTCATGTGGAGTAGAAGGAAAGAAGGGAGATTGGCTTCAAAAGAAAAAATGTGATGAAGTAAAGGTGTTTAATATTTCTATTCTTCATTACTGTTATGGATAAGATAATGACAGATGGCAGTGCAAACAGGAGATGAAAATATGAGAGCAATGGTGTTTGCAGATGTTTGAAAGGTGGGGGAAATGAGGAAATACAAGAAAGGCCAACTGCAGTGGAGGTCCGCATCCCTACCCAAAGGAAGACACTACTATTTGTTCCAAATGCTAGGACTATGTTGCATGTGTTGTGTGTCTATTAGCAGCACTGACATTTTACCTTCTGAAGATAGGTACTATATCATAATTTTAAAATGAATTTGCCTTGTGATACACACACAATTTCACATCTCCAATAAAACTTTGATCTTTTATTACCTGAGTCTGACAAGCTTACGTGGAAACTTATCAAATGGTACTCCAGCAATAATGGAATCATTGAGTGTCAGACAGCGCAAATTGGACAACTCCACAATACTGCCCAGACCTGGTTGCAGCTGTGAAAGGTCCAACCCTTTCATCACTAATGTATGAAGATGTGGTAGCGATGTGAGGCGAGGGATCAGCTCTCCGCCGAGACGTCTGCAATATGACACATCCAGCCTGGAAGCAGCAACATGTTTGCTATCATTTATTTGCAAAAAAAGGGGCTGAGAAAAAAAACATTAGTCTTAGAGATTTGATTAATTTACACACACACACACACACACACACACACACACACACACACACAGGCCACTGCAAAAGTCATGGAAACTGTGTCTCCAAAATGGTAAAAAATTAAAACAAATTCTGAAAGAGGCAAATGGCAAGCGAGTTTAAATGTAAGCATTACATGTTGGCATAAAGATATAGCGTAACAAATTTTGTAGTTTCAAATGCATTTTACTGTCTATTGCAATATGGACATGGACCTGGATATCTCAGAGTTCCTTGTAATAGTCTCCGAATGAATCCATCACACACTGCGAATGCCATGGAAAATGTTGAATAATACCCGTGGCCTCACCACACCCACTGCTGAGGCAATGTCTTCACATATTCAAAACCATGTTGCATGCAGTGGCTCTTTCAGTTTCAGTACGAGGTCATAATTGCAAGGTCTAGTACATATATGGATGCTCCCGTACTTCCAATGAGCAGATTATATATATATATATACACACACACACACACACACACACACACACACACCTGCAGTCTCAGGCAATTGAAACCACACTGCTTTTTGTGTCTATCTGTGACTCAGCATCACCGCTATATGATGAGTAGCAACATTCCTTCTCTAATATTGTTACATACCATCCTGGATGTTCCATTGTTTGGCTTTTATACAGCAATTATTAAAAATATTGTCACTCAACAATATCAGACAGGCTACAATGTGAAACACTCATTTCTTTAAAACAGTTTCTGGAAAGTTACCCATACAGAGAGAGAGAGACCCCTCCAGCCCTATTTCAAGCATTAATAAGCTCAAAGAAAGGCATTCTAGATTGGTATTTTAGTCATTAAAAATCATGACATGAAGCTCACTTTACTGACCCTGAACTGTAGCTTCAACCACACCAAGTTTTACTCACTTACGACAATTGTTTGGAGCCTGCTGCTCCACCATTCAATGTTTCATTACAAAATCGGCTACTATTTTTGCATTACCGAACAAAGTCAAAAACATAGCTTACTTTTGAAGATGTTCCAGATGGTAGATCTCACAGAAGGCATCATCAGACAGCATACTGACAAAACTCAGATTGAGTTCCCGTAAAACAGGGCATGCACGATAGAAGCCAATCACTGATTCATTATACAGATTTTTTGAACTTCGTAGATCCAGCACTTTCAGTTTCTGCAGCCCTCTGTCCCTGAAAGAAACAAATATAGTTTCCAAGGTGACTGATTTGTATTGCCCCTTTAGGGCAGAAATTAGGAGCAGACAAGTCTAACTCAATAAGCTGAAATTCAATGATATTCATTGAGAAAGCACAATATTTACTTTCAATACTCAAGGATAGTAGGCTTGTACCAGACAAGTGTAAATTGCGTGAGAATGGGAAATGAGAGAACAGAATAGCTGACAGGGAGAAATGATATGAAACAAGAATGTGCTCAATCTCGGCTACTCATCGTAGAGTTGATTAACAATAAGGCAAGTGGCAGAACAGCAGTACCTACTGCTGATATTCCACCATCTTTCTAGAGTGCATATGGGGCAAATATTTCTTCTGCTATTTCTGTTTATAATCATACAACCACCCTCAAAGTCAACTGTTAGCTGAATTAAAATCACTTGATGCAATGTTATATGCCACAGATCATCATATGGTTAGGTACAACAAAAAATCATTTCATTTTGTGGCCACTTCCAGTGTCGTCGTCCTTGCCAAGTCAGAATAATTCTTTTGCCACTTGCACTGTTGTCTTCTTGCCAAATTTAGTGTTTTTTGCCAATGCTGATATTATTTGGTCAAATTTGGTATTTTTTGTCAAATTCTTATTTTTTTAGTCATATTTGGTGTTATTTTTTGCCTATTTTGGTGCCGTTTTTGTCATCACATCAAAGTTTGTTACATGGAAAATGCACTGTCATTTTTGAAATTATACATAAACCTCAGCCTTGAGGTGGTCAGAAGTCCAAATGCTGCAGTTTTAACATTCAGTAACTCTCAGTTATGAGTATTAGTAAATTACCATCCTCAGATTTACAACCTTTTTGTATGGTGAACTAATAAATTTCGCAATTTCTCGTAAAAATCCCCGATTTCACTTTATTTCATTAAAAAAACGGCAATTTCAAGTTATTTTTCACATTGAAAAGTTTTCCTGCCCCTACATAATGGTTATTAGCTGATATACCAAAATAAGTATTTCTGTCCTGAAGGCATGCCAAGAAGATGACTAAATATTGTATCTGCCAGGAAAAATTCAAGAAATACTTTGCTTGCTGCCAATCAGACGCTATTGCAGGTCGCTGAGGGGGAATTATAAATGATTATAATTTACATATGATTGAAAAGAAGTTTTGCAAAGTGATAGCCCAAAATTTAATCCAAATAAGGTCGGCTAGTGGTCAAACAAAAAAGGATGAACCTACAGTATACATGATACTGAATGGGGAATAGCTGAAAACAGTGTGAAATACGACACTGATATACCAAACGAGCTTATACCAGTTTGGTTGATTGCAGTATAAACCTGAGTCACAAAGGGAAGGGGAAAAGTAATGTGTGAGCATCTTACATCATTGAAGAAAAGACATTTTAACACTAAAGCTGCTGTTTATTTGCTGGTTGGCTAGTTTCAGACTTTATCCATTTTCACAAGCCCTTTATGTCTGTTGAGGATGTGGACAGCTCTGTTTATGTCGTCATACTTAAACAAATCTCAGATTTTCATTACACAGCATGATGTGATCCACATGGCAACAATATTTTACAAACAGAGAATTTGTTCTTATTGGCTTACACTTTGTGTCACACTGACTTCTTTAGTGTAGCTTTTAAGGTACACTTTCACTGAAAGCGAGCTATATCTGTCAATTAATTTTGAAGTTATGAGCAATTAAACAATGGATACATTTTTTGGGCACTCTGTGTATAAGTAATGCCCTCACCATGGTGCAGGGCACACTTACAGTGAAAAGCAAGATGTTGATCAGCCACCTGAATGAGCACAACAACTACTAAATGATCAAAATTTTCTAGAGAGATGATGAGGTCTTGTACATGTTGGTGAATACAGCCTGAATATATCAGGGCTAAGATAGTGTTTTAGAAATTCTTTCAGATGATAATGATATCATTTAATACTAATTTCCCAGGTACTGTGCACAAAACTTCTGTATATTTTGCCTTCAAGATAAATCTTATTGCTCATGACACTGGCCAGATTGCCAACTGAACAGACATTCAGCTTTTTCTCAGTCTTCCTATTGACGACACCCCTTCAATCCCCCCCCCCCCCCCCCCCCCCCCAACATTTACTCAAGCTTTCCTTGTTGTCTCCATCTGCAAAGGCTGTCCAGGCCATCCAAGCATAAACATTCCAATTGGCTCTAATAAAACTGCCGTACTGTCAGCCCCTTATCTCCCAAATTGATTTCTTATTTTGACGTACTTTATGTAATGGGGATCTCAAGAACATTTCCAATGGCTCCAGTCACGTTGAGTCACTCTTTGTGATGGTACTTGTTTTCACAGCACCTCTTGGGACCCCGTAAAAGTGGTCTAACATGTTAGTGGCAATGTGAGCTCCTCTGAACTAGTTTTGCAACCTCACTCATGGCTAGACTATGTAGAGAAATTATACTTACAGGACAGGTAAAGATTTCCACATTTCTCATTATCTGTCTTAAGGTGTGCTAGTCGCCCCTCACTTTACCCTGCTATTACTACTGTTTTACCTTCGCTTGACAAGATTGTATATTGTGGTCAGGCTGTAGATGCCTATTGTAAATATTTATTAACTTTAATACATATTAATATATTATTTAAAATATTTATATACCTTTCTTTGCAATGGCAGATAGATGTCTGTCAGTGCACGAGTGCACTCTGATGGTCGCTCCGTATGAAATGTGGCAGGCTGTGCATGAGCTTCACACTGCTCTGTATTCGAGAACAGTCAGGAAATGTCATACAAAACTCATGGCTCAAGCGTGTGTGGTGGATGTTGTAAGAAATTGTCATCAGACCAGTGCAGGAAATGTTCACCTGAAGACCCTCAAAACGCCAATCAGCTCATTCAAATGGTCTGACGCAACAATTGATCCAAAATGTCATTAAAAAGGACTTGAAATTTTGTTCGTGGCAGCCACACTGCTGCCAAGATCTGTCTGCAGAAGGTTGTGACTGTCTCACTGAGTACAGGGAAATCACATTAGGACAGTTCAGAGACTCCTCTGAGCTGTTTTTTAATATAATCTGGAGTGATGAGGCTGTGTTTCACATGGGAGATCTGTAAACTGCCAAATTATCATTAGTATGTGACAGGTCCTCTACAGGCCACGGTTCAGAAAATGCAATATCAGCACATGGTAACACTGCAGTTCGGTACAACATCAAAACAAATTATCCTTCCATTCCTTCTTCACAACACAGTTAGCTCACACTGTTACCATCTTGTGCAAGAAAATTAAGTTTGGCTGCCTGTGTACATGTTCAACAACAGCATCACATTTACAATCAGCATACAAAAATAGTTCCAAGATTGCACATTTGTTTGCGTGGTCACGTTCCGCAGCACTTGTTGAAACCAATTTTTACTCGTTTTTCCCTCTTAAGCTTACTGCGATTTGATTAAGGAAGTTTTAAATCAGATGTGTTTCGTTTTTATTTATAATACATCTTCTGTAGTTATTTTACAAATTGGATACATATGGTTGTAAATTTTTGGCTGTTTAGATTAAAAACAGCATTTTTACTTACAGTGTTTCTGCCTCTTGTTTACATATTCTTCAAACTACTACTTCTTCCCTCTTTGTTAGCAGAGGCTGATGTCTAAAGGCTTCATTTCACATTTACGCTAGTGGTTTTTGCCTTGCTGAACTTTCTTACGTTGCATTTGCGTTATTTACACTTCACCTGACTTCTGGAGACCGAACAGAAGATGTACATGTTGTCATGTGTGTTCTCACTCAGCACAGTATTACAGAGTTTGTCTGTTTGCTTTTGCATAGGTTGAGAGGACTGCACACTGGAGAGTGGAGAGGTGTACACACAGACACAAGCAGACATTTGTAAAGGCAAAGAGTTCGGGCAGAGATGTCAGTCGAGGCAGAAGTACAGAGGCAAAGACGTTGAATGACAGGTGAGGTACGTGCGGCAGCAACTTGAAATTAGCGGAGGCTGAGGCCTGGTGGGTAACGGGAGGAGAGGATTACCTCACATGTCATTCAACAACATCTTTGCCTCTGTAATTCCGCCTCGACTGACATCTCTGCCCAAAACTCTCTGCCTTTGCAAATGTCTGCTTGTGTGCGGATGGCTGTGCACGTGCGACTGTATACTTGTCCTTTTTTTCCTCCTAAGGTAAGTCTTTCCGCTCCTGGGATCGGAATGACTCCTTACCCTCTCCCTTAAAAACCACATCCTTTCATCTTTTCCTCTCCTTCCCTCTTTCCTGATGAAGCAACCTCGGGTTGCGAAAGCCTGAATTTTGTGTGCGCTTGTTTATGTGTCTATCAATATGCCAACACTTTCGTTTGGTAAGTTACATCATCTTTGGTTTTAGATATATTTTTCCCACGTGGAATGTTTCCCTCTATTATGTTGAATGAAGTGTGATCTGTTTGTCAACTTTGTTGATGCATGTGCAGAATACTCACAGCACGCTACGTATTTTGGAATGGAGGATGTTTTCGGCAGTCCTCGATGGCTAACATCTGGATGACTGGCAGGCACCCAGTTGAAATATCTTTGGATGTATTCAACAAAAACCAGCTGCAACCCTGAAATTTGTATGAACATTCAATTCACTTGAAAATTTTAAAATTCGCAGTACGTAGTATGCGTACCCAATCTGCTGAAACTGAATCAGTGGCTTGGTATGAGAGGTCGAACACACGTGTAGATTGTTCTAACAATGTCGGTTCTATTCGTGTTGAGTCATGACATATTTAGTTTATATTTCTCAGAAAAATCATCAGCAAGATAAATTTTACATAATTATTCGAATGGGTTATGTTTCCCTCTACTGTTGACTTTACCTGAATGTAATTTGGAAACTTTAAATGCAGGGTTATTGGAACTACAAGACAGACTGAATATGTATGCAAGACTGGCCCTAGAAATGTTAACCAGTCATATTCCCAGAAGACTAAGTATTAATTTAAAAAAATGTGTGTGTTCACCATAGAACTTACCTAAATGCCAGAACAACTGTGCCAGGAAATGGCTCTATGGCTGTCATTGTCAGTTCCTGCAAGTTCTTCATCCTCAGCAGAGCTGTAAAATTCTCCACCTCTGTTGCTGGTACGGTCGAGACAACGAACTTGTAAACCCTCAAACATTCCAAGCTGACAGCATAGGATGCAAGCACTGGGAGGACGCACCTGTTATTAAACAGAAATGCAGTTCGAGACACTTATTTACCACCTCTCACATTTCAGAAGTCCAAAGAAATAGTGCACCACATATCACAATGCCAAATTAATGGTGCTAATCCTGTATCTGAAACATAACCATGCTCAGTTGTGACTACTGTCATTTAAACTGAAATATGAGATCTATATGATTACCATAATAATTTTATTAGAAATTATACCAGTCATTAATAAGTTATATTAACACAAATATTCTGTGTTCAGCAGTAAAAATACTGCGTGATAAACAAAAACTTATCTCTCCTGCAGGTCTTTTTGACGTTCTTACATTCACTCCTCAATATACACGGTGGAGAAAAATTGTGTCATAAAATGTTAACTCTGGATAGCTGGTGCCAGTAGGAACTAAAATTACTAATGTTGTGTAGGTTAACAACGCACCACTTTTAAACTATGGAAACTTGGCTCCACATGCTCCGATTGGCCGTAGTATTGCCCCCTGTTGCCATTAGTCGGCTGACGGGCAGTGCTACGGTTGTCAGTTCACACATACAAATGTCCCTCGCTCTGTCGTCCGTCACTGCCCCAATGTGATACACACGTTTCAAATAGGTCTTGCTATTTTTCTCCACCTCAGAGGCATTCAATGTAAGCTTCACTTCGGAGTATACACATGTCACCTGCAATTTAGTCAGACAGTAAGCATGGTGGCACAGTATTCATTTGAAGAACAACAAGTTATGGTTTTTGTTTATGGAATAGCCAATGGTAATGCACATGGAGCTCAATGGTTGTGTGAGGAAAGGTACGCAGCAAGACGCCACCCACACCCACAAACATTTACAGCAATTCCCGGTGACTTGGCAAAACAGGCTCATTAGTGGAATATCATGGTGATGCTGGAAGATCTTGAACACGACGGGATGCTGCATTTGAAGAGATTGTTCTTGAGCACTTTGAGGAAGCACCTACAACAATTACTCAAGCGGTTGGACACAACATGGGGGTCATGCATCGGTTAGTCTGGGAGGTTTTGAGGGATGACAGCCGTATCCATTTAGTTTTCATCCTGTGCAAGACCTAAATCCTGTGTCAGACTATGCACACATGCTAGGGTTTTGCCGGTGGTTTTTGCGACGTGTTGCACAAGATCCCGACTTCCCCGCCACTGTCTTGTTTATCGACGAGTACACCTTCCATCGGGATGGCCTTTACAACACTCTATGTGTTCATTACTGGGCAAGGGGGGGGGGGGGGGGGTGACTATCTATCTGATTGTGCCGGTCCGTCTACCTCCTTAACTTACCAGGGCAAATTACCTCCACTTTTTGCAAGAAACTTTACTGGGCCTGCTAGAAGATGTTCCCCTGGAGATAAGGCTACACGTTGTTGCAGCACGTAACAGTTGTGCTGTGTGTGGATATTTAAATGAACTCTTTGATGGCCGCGTAATTGGCAGAGGTGCTTGTAGGACATGGCCCCTGTGATCACCAGACCTCACGCCACTAGACTTTTTCCTGTGGGGATTCTTCGAGGTACTAGTTCACCCACCTGGACACAAACCACCTAGAAACGAAACGGAATTAATGGATCACTTTCAACATGCCACCAATCACATCAGGGCATTGCCAGGAATCATTGAGTGCTCAGCATAACTCTGTTTGACGTTACCAAGCTTGTGCCACGTGACAGGGTCACCAGTTCGAGCACCTGCTTTAAGTAAACAATGTCCTAGAAAAAAAAAAAAAAAAAAAAAAAAAAAAAAAAAAAAAAAAAAAAAAAAAAGGTCGGTTTTCAGGGCCGACACAATTTGTAAAAGACTTCCTGTATGCAAACTAACAGCTGTTAATGGGTTTGTTCCCAGTACATCCACCCCCAGACCCCGCAGAGTGAAAGGCTGGCTCTTTGTACAAATTGCCTAAATATCTACATTCAGAGACTTAAAATTTCTGATAGCTACATGGCAAGCAGCAGTGTTTGCAATAAAAGTGTATGAAAAGTAATAATGTAGTACAAAGAGGACTTGGCACATACATGTAAAAATATTTTCTTTGATGAATACCGCTGTAATCATGTAAATATTAAGCTGCTAATTGCAGATACGCATCAGCTGTATAATACAACTGAGGATACATTAGTTGCAGCTTTGTCTCTAATTTATACAGTTCAGTTTTGATGGCATAAACATGAAGAGCATTGAACGGTATAGCGAGTTTATTAATACAATATACCGATTAAGTTTTTACGCTGTCTATGTCTCACGTTCACAAAAACCTCGAATCATAGAGTGAACAAATGATTAGTGTTCCAGGAACCTATACTGGGTGAGCAATCAGAGAATATATTACAACACCTTAAGTGTCACTGCTATAGGGACCATGAACACACTATTAGACTAAAACATCCTTCAGGAAGCTATGGTTTGGTTCACAATGAACTCCTTAATCATAAATTTAAGTAAGACTAATAACTTAGTTTCTCCATGGCTGAATGACAAAATCTACATAGCATCAATTGACACAAAATGGGGTACTACATAAAAAATAATTTGTTTCCTTTCCTTTCAATGACTATGTGACCTGGAAAAAAAGGTCAAGTGTCACTTTTACATCTTTTAATACCCCACATTAACGCAACACATGATGTGTACCAGAACAGTGGCATATATCAAATTCATTACTCTGACTGAAGCAAGCAATATCAGGCAAAGTGAGAAAGTTTTAAATGCAATATAATGAACACACACAATTTAAAAAAAATAAAATAAAAAAATAAAAAAAAGTATTAGCAGCTATACAAGACATGCAAAAGGTACACAGTATCAGAAACAACCTTTTAATCCTTCATAAAATGAATTAGGGATAATTTATGGACATTTGTGGAAATTTATGCTCACCTGAAAAAAAGCCACAGGTAAGATACTTAAAAAGCAATGTGCATTAAGGAGCAACAATTTCTTGGATATCTGCCACTCATTTATTGACAACTTTCTTTGAAGATTTTCAGGAAGTTCACAGTACCTAGTTGTTTGTAAACAGGCACAACAAAAAGACTGCTACATGCTTGAACTTCCAACCTAAAGGCCTAAACACACACATTCATGCAAGCTCATCTCACATACATGACTGGCCCTGAGACCAGAGACAGTAGTAGTGTGTGGTGCGCGCGCGTGTGCGTGTGTTTTCGACGTTGGATGGACTTTTGGCCAAAAGCTCACTTTTACAGCAATTTTTCTGTTGTGCCCGTACCAAGGCAGGGACTCGAACCCAGATCTCCTGCTCACTAGGCAGAATTGCTAACCCCTGTGACACCCTGAAACTACAGCAAACTCAGCTGTGTAGATCACCCGAGTACGTCTCACACCCTACTACAAACTCCAATTCATGCCTCAGTCAATCTTGACGTTCCCCTTCTTAGCTCTTATACGTATTGCAGAGGTTCTCCAGTACTGGAAGAACACCTTAGCACTCAACAAAATGGGGATAATCCTGCCTGCACCTCATGTATAAGTTATTTATAAATATTATGAAATTACACATTCCACAGACATATTAAGTCTCAACTATGTCTACAATTATGTCTACCTAATGAGCAGAAAACGCAGGTTTCAATCCCAGCCTTTGTTCA
The DNA here is from genome assembly GCF_023897955.1 of Schistocerca gregaria. Classification (NCBI taxonomy): domain Eukaryota; kingdom Metazoa; phylum Arthropoda; class Insecta; order Orthoptera; family Acrididae; genus Schistocerca; species Schistocerca gregaria. The sequence continues at coordinate 193,556,165 of NC_064929.1, read as the reverse complement.
AAGTTTAATTCATTGTTTGTGTCTGTATTCATTATCACAGATCCCACTACAAACAATAAAATGTGATAGTCTTTCATAGCTGTAGAGTAATAAAATACAATATATTGAAACAACTGTTTGAGCTCATTAAGATTTCAAAAGATAGTTGATAAAAAATATTAAACTTCTGCTATTGCAGCTGCCTCTGCACTTTCAGCTGAGATGACAGCACAATATTCTTTGTGAGCTGCACAGCCAGAGGCCATTAACACTGTCACTGACTATAACAGTTACTACTTATATTCACCGTAAATTGGAAATCAAAATAATATTTGTTCATATCAGTAAAGTTTTAGGCTCTTACATTTTATGTAAAAAAAAATAAGATCTGCAACTACCCTTTAAATATATGATTAGCCTACCTTACACTGTGCCCCGGGGAAGCTTGATAGGACTGGTACTGTTTTCTGTGTAAATATATGATCTGGCAGACAAAATGGATGGCAATTGTGGCTGTTTGTTGACAATGTTAAGGTATATGGCGAAGTGTTGAAATTGAGTGACTGTAGGAGGATACAAGATGACTTCGACAAAATTTACGATTGGTTTGGTGAATGTCGGCTAGCTCTAAACATAGAAAAAGTAAGTTAATGTCAATGAGTAGGAAAAATGAACCTGTAATGTTCAAATAAAGTAGCAGTGTCCTGCCTGACACATATCTAGGTACAACATTGCAAAGTAACATGAAATAAGGGCATGTATGGATTGTGAAAGGGAAGACGAGAGGTCTACTTTGGTTTATTGGAAGATTTTTGGGAAACATGTTTCCTTTGGAAAGGCGACTATATATAGGATACTGTGTGATCTATTCTTGAGTACTGCTAGTGGATTTGGCATCCACACCACGTACGATTAAAGGAAACCATTGAAACAGTTTGAAGACAGGCTACTAGATTTGTTACCATTAGGTTCAAATAAGATGCAAGTATTCTGGAGATGCTTCAAGAACACAAATGACAATCCATAGAGAGGAGTAGGTAATCTTTTTGACAAACAATATTGAGGAAATTTAGAAAACTGGCATTTGAGACTGACTGCAGAACAATTCTACTTCCACCTACATTCATTTCGCCTCAGGACTACGAAGATAAGATAGGAGAAATTAGGGCTCATACAGAGACATATTTGGAACGGGAAAGGAAATAACTAGTAGTGGTACAGGGTACCCTCTGCTATACACTGTATGGTGGGTTGCTGAGTGTTTACAGAGATGTAGATTTGACGTAAACTTTTAATGCAAAAAACAAACTGGGTGGGGATACATGGGAATCATAACTTCTACTGTACATAAGGATAAATATTTTAATTTAATTAACATGTCCAGTCATTATTTTCACATCAACATCTAGTACAAATAAACAACACACACAAAGAAGAAAGGTGAAACGTGTTTATGGCATGAAAATTGTGATTCATTCAGTTGTAATTACATGGCCCAAAAGTAGAAATACCGTAATATTATACGCAACTGTGGATGACAGGACTACATACGTTGAAGATAAATGTTATACTAGTTAATGGTGGATGGGAAGAACAACTGTCTGTAAACCCACTTATTAGCTCTAATTTCTCCAATTTCTTCATTGTGGTCATTTCAAGAGATGGGTGGAAGTACTATGTTGCTCAACTTCCTGCAATGTACTCTTGGATGTTCAGTAGTTAATGTTTCCGTGATGCACATGCCTTCCTTGTAGTATTTGCCATTGGAGTTTATTAAACATCTTCATAATGTACTCACACCAATGAAACAGCATCAATGAACAACACCAATGAAACAACATCAGTTTTCACTGGATCTTTATTCTACTAATCCAACCTGGTAAGAGTCCCAAGCTGATCAGCAATACTCAAGAAATGGTCAAAGAAGTGTTTTGCAAGTCACTTTCTTCATGGATGAATTTCACTTCCTATGGATTCTTTCAATGAATGTCAGCCCAGCATCTACTTTTCCTTAGATTTTTTTGTGTATGTGTGGGTTTCTTTTTTTTTTTTTTGGGTGCAGAAACAACTTATGTCATACACGTCAATGTCAGAATCATAGAACATGATGACAAAAAATGAATTAAAAATGACTACAACAGAAGACAGTTAAAGGAAAAGGTACTATCTCTTGGACAAAGGGCCATAAAAGACATCATAAAGACAATGGAGGTCCTGGACTAAAAATTAAATGTCCTTCGCGATATTGCTGCAATGGATAAAAAGTAAAATTCAATCGACAGACCGCGCTTCATTTGCTAAAATGGCCAATAACTCAGACAGCAAACATAAATTAGAATGTAAGTGGTAAAAAAAATTCTATCAGGAAATAGCAAACTGTCAAAGGTTGAGGACAATGAGCACAAAGTGCTGGGGGATCAGCACTTAACAGATGACTATGTTTAAAAAGACAGCGCACAATACACAACCTAGCTAAAATGATCTCATGGCGAGAGGGCTGAGGAGGAGGTTGGCCAAGCTGCCGGCAGAAGTTTATTTCTCTGGAGCTTGTTCCTGTGAAGGGAAGACCAGTGGTAATGCCAAAGTGACACCACCTGCTGACAGATGGCAACACAGATCATTGAAGCGAATAGAAAAACTAGCGAGCTGAGATCCGAGGACTGCAGCCTCAGCAGCAGTGTCAGCTACCTCGTTTCCCGTCAGACCGACGTGACCAGGAATCCACATAAGCATCATGGTGGTTCCACGAGTGAGCAAGTGAAAGCTTTTCTGGACCCGTTGCACTAAGGGATGGACGGTGTACAGTGCTGAAGCTCAAAAGGGCACTGAGAGAGTCGGAGCAAAAGAAAATTGAAATGCCTATGTTGCTGGATGTACTGCTTGGCCTAATACAGGGATAAGAGCTCCAGTGTATATACATAGCAGTATTCTGGAAGCCGATACCAAAAATCTTTGCAGCCAGTGACAAAGGCACATTTGACACCACGGTCAGGCCGAGAATTATCAGTACACACAAAAGTACTATCATCAAGTTCCGTGCGAAGGCCGAGAAACTTATGGTGACAGAACAAGGCTTGAGTAGTGTCCTTATGAAATGAATGAAGTCTAAGGTGAACACAAACAATCACAAGAAGTCAAGATGGTGAAGGGTTCACACCCATAGGGAAAGAGGCAGGTACCATGAAGTTAAGCTGCCGGAGCAACAGCCAAAAGCAAACTCCAGGAGGTAACAGAAGAGGGATACAGCCCAGAGAAGTCACTGAACGAGCCGGCATAGGATGGGTGGCCAGACAGAGCATACAAATGGCACGTGTATCTGACAAGAAGAAAATCATGGCAGTGCAACAACGGTAGTTTGGCAGCTTCTGCATACAGACTCTCTACGGGGCTACTGTAAAAGGCGACAGTGGCCAAACAGGTGCCACAATTGTGGATTGTATTGAGACAGCGTAATACGGATGGACATACAGATGCATAAACGAAACACCCGTAGTCGGATTTCGAACGGACAAGGGACCGGTACAAATGGAAGGGGCGGCCCAATCCCCTCCCCAGGACATACTCCTGAGGACACGTAGGACGTTGAGGAACCACATGCAGCAGGCAGCCAGGTAAGACATGTGGGAAGAGCAAGGAAGTTTCCTATCAAGCATGAGCCCCAGGAATTTCGTAGTTCCAACAAACAGAAGAGCAACAGGCCCAAGATGTAAAGACAATGGAAGAAACCCACTGTGCCGCCATAAATTCATACAAACAGCTTTGTCAGTGTAAAAGCGAAAGGCAATGTCGATGCTCCACGAGTAAAGATTATCGAGAAATTGCTAAAGGCACCTCTAAACACTACAAATCCATGGAGAACTGGAATAGATGGCAAAATTGTCAACAAAATGGGAGCCAGAGATGCCCAGCAGGAGACATGCCATAATAGGATTAATGGCAATAGCAAAGAGGAGAACACTCAGGACGGAACCCTGAGGCACATTGTTTTTCTGGACAAATGTGTCCCGACAAGGCAGAATCCACACCTACCTCGAAAACTCTGTCTTTTAAAAATTCCTGAAGGAAGCAAGACATGCCGCCTTGAATGCCCCACATGTAGAGAGTACGGAGGATACCAGTCTTCCAGCAGGTGTCATAGGCTTTCTCCAAATTGAAAAACATGGCCGCAGTCTGGTATTTCTGCAGAAAATCATTCATCACATGGGTTGACAAGTTGACGAGATGGTCAACTCCAAAATGACATGCCCTAAACCCACACTGTTAATAAATTCCGAGAATTGAGCCACCATACCAATCGCACATGACCATACATTCCAACACCTTGCAAAGACAGCAGTAGTATGATTGTATGTATAAGAAGAAGAGGAGGTTGGAAGTATGTGTGGCAGTAAGTCACCTAATGAATGAATCTGAATATTTCTAAATATTTGGTCATGGATTTGGAATTTGCACATGTCAATAGTGAACATTCTGAAGTATTTTCATTTCTGAGACTTGAAATTTTTGCGTCAAGAGAAATGGTTGCATTGTGGACTTATCAGTGGTGGGTGTCACTAGTGAATGCTATATACGATTTTCAATGTGTGGACTTTGAATATTTCAGATTAAGTGGCTTAGCCTAAGCATTAAAAACTTTCCTGCTGGTAATTCTGAGAGTGATCTGCAATTGGAATTTTGTTAGTTCGTAATTTTGGAACTTTAAATTTAGACTTGAGCTTAAGGAACCATTTTTGTTGAATTTCAGAAATTAATGTGATGAGTAAAACTGTTCTTTCTTTAAGCCCATGCTCAGAAAGGTATTACTGCAGCAATGAACAGTCATTGTGATAAATGGTACTTCATTTCAAAAAATAAACATCTGTTACAATTTAAAAATCACTGTGAGTACTGAACATTAATTCACTGAGTTTCTTTAGGGTTAGTGCAACAGATGTGTCGGTTAGCCCCTGGACTGTAATTTAGCCAACAATTAAGACATCCAACCACACCATACAGATCCCCTATAAACAGTGTTTTCCTCCATTGACAATTTGTTATTCGTGCTGATGCACACAGGGGCTCAAGTCACTGCATCAACAATTATTTGGTGTAAAGAACAAGTTTTAGCTTCTCCATTTGGCATTCATTCATCAATTATTTATCTGTCCACGGATCAGTAGACATTACATTTCATCAATTTTCTATATGCCCAGTTGCACTTTGTTCTGAACACTTTTCAAACAAGACTCAACTCGATGAGAAGCTATACAATGGTATGAGGAGAAATACAACACTCACCTATTACCGGATAATGTCCACCTTATGCCTATGGTCTTGAGGGTGTTCTTCTTGGCATACAGGAAGAACTTCAGGTCTTCCACATTGATGTAGGTATGCATGAAGTCAATTTCCTCTAGCTCTGGGCAGCTATAAGCCAATGGTCGCAGCACGAGAGGGGTTTCAATGCTGGAATCTTGCTCTCCCAGGCAAAGCACACGGAGGTGCTGCAAATGAGACAGTGCCTCTACTGACTCCTCAGACTTCATCACTTCACAGGGTACCCTCAGCGATTTTATTCTGGGGCACTGCTCAACTAAGTTCTTCAGCTCCTGCAAGCAGACCACAATTTCCCAGCTATACAAATACAAAAGTGCAAGACCCTAAAGTGTGCATCATTTACGACAGCAGCAGAGTTTAGGTTCGTTCTGCGCATCTGCCGTCACAAAACGCAGTCAGCCAATGAACAGAGAACGACTTTGCCAGAGCTCGACTGCAGTGCAGAGCACGGATGAGTGTCTTCAGTTTTAGAAATGTTCAGTCATAAATAAAGTAATTGAACAAAAGCAATGTCTTGACAGCAGACTTTCTATGAAAGAAATTTTGGAAAAATCATTCTTTATACCAATTGCTTCATATTCTATTAATTAATTAAACCAAACAAGCAATAGCAAGGAAATTCATTCTCACTAACCGCTTTTTCGCAATAAAGAACAGCGGTAATTGTTTATTTCCTATTCTACTTCAACAAAACATGAGTAATTCACAGTCATACCAACAGTGACTGTCAGTATTTTTCGTGATTCTTTAAAGTTCTCCAGCAATTCAGTTGAGTGACAAGTTGCGTTAGCATAATGGTTAAGGTGTTTAGCTGCTAAGCAAAAGGTTCCAAGTTCAAACCTTGTATGGTGTTCTTTATTTTTATTTTCTTTATCGAAAAACAATATCAAAGTGTCTTACTTCATGAATTTTATTCATTTGAATGTAACTAAAATCGACCATACGGAAAGTATACACTGTGGACTTTTACCTCTGCAAACTCTTCAAAATTTCATGAAATGGTATACTACATTTAATGCTCCACAATAACTGCGTTGAACATAGAAACAAAATTGAGTCATTTATGGGGGGAAGGTATCTGTCAAGAAGATGTGTAAATATCAAATTTTTGGGCCAAACAGTTTTTGTGAAATCAAATAAGTGTGTCAAAGCAATCGGAACACCATGTATCAGTGATGACAAAATCGCACACAGCGTGGAATACGCAGAGCACGTCTCTGTAGTAGCGAAAGGGTTAATGCGGGCGTGGCGGATTTACTTCATAAACTACATGCTCCCCCCAAAACTTAAGTCTGCGAACTATACTATACTATGGAGCTGATTCTCTTGGCATGTGCAACTGGCAACGCAGCAATCTCTCACATCTGGGCAGGCATGCACGAGCCGCAAGATAAAAGAATTGAACTATAGCCTCTCCTCGAGATCCAGGCATAGTGGCTTGCTCTGTGCTAAATGTTTGAGCATCTCCATACGAATGTTGTTCCTTTTTTTGTGGCTAAACCTTATTTTCACTGAGAGACTTACCAATAATCAGTTGATACTGCACTTGGAGCTCAAAACAGGCTGAATTTAAACACACACACACACACACACACACACACACACGTGCACTCTCACTGACACTACAAAAATGTTTGTAAAAAAATTTTGTCCCATGCATGCATATTTTTGGTAGAATTGGATGTCAAAGAAAGCAAATTTTGTAACGCTACACTCTCATGTAAGTCAAGTACCTTCATTCAATACTCTGTAGCTGTGCTGCCCAGGTAGTGCAGTTAGTTGAGTTTTGTGTTAAAACACTCAAGTTTGAGAGTGTTTTCTGATCTAGTCAAACTTACTTTATTTTCTAGTTTAGGCTGTGTGATATGGTTCTGGCTTCTCAATCATTATACTGTAACTGCAGCAGGTCTTCTACTTATTATTTGATAGAAAAACAGAATTGAGAGTACAAGTGTTTTTACAGTTCCTCCTTTAAAGGTATACGAGGTGTGGTTAAAAAGTAACAGATATTTTTTAATTCCATGGGATTTATCCATCTGATTTTCAAATTTTTTTTTTCCAGTTGCTACATATGTTCTTGATGTATGTTTGCATTTTCTGCTGTTCTGAATATTCAGTTTACTGTTGACAGTTAAAAAGGTTATACATATTTCCGAATGCTCTGTAAATTTTTACTTTCGAAAAAGATGGATCACAGAATTTGCAGTAAATTTTGCTTGAAAAATTGAATAAAGTGCAGCATCGTATTCAAAATGTTCACTGTGCATTTTGGTGATTGTACTATAAGTAAGGCAAGAGTTTACGAGTGGTATAAACATTTGAAAGGAGGTCGAGAAGACAGAAATGATGACCACTCCAGATGCCCTAGCACACCAACTACTGACAAAAACGTGAAATAAGTATATGGTTCTGGAAAATAACGAAACCACCACTGGAGAGGTTGCTGGTTATTTTGGCTTATCCTTGGGCTCATGCCAAGAAATTTTTTCAGATGTTTTGGGCATGAAACATGTACCAGCAAAGTTTGTTCTGAAATTGTTGAGTTTTGACCAAAATTAATGTTGCGCAGACATCACTCAAGAATTGCTGAATGAAGTTGACAATGATTGAGAACTTCTAAAGAAGATTATAACAGGTGACAAAACATGGGTATATGGGTATGACATCGAAATCGAGGCCCAATTGTCAACAGCAACTGCCTGAAGAGCTATGACCCAAACAAATTCTACAAGTTTGATCATGTTTTCTTTGCTTACAACGGCATAGCATACCCTAAGTTCCTGCTGTATGGTCTTAGGGTCAATAAGGAATACTACCTGGATGTTAAGCACCATTTATGTGAAGCAATCCAAAGAAAACAACAAAAACTGTGGCAAAACCATTCGTGGAAACTGCATCATGGCAATGCTCCCGCTCACACCTCAATGCTTGTTTGTAATTTTTTGGCAAAAAAACGAAATCGTTTCATTGCTTCGGTCACCATATTTGCGGACATGGCCTCCTGAAACTTCTTTGTCTTCCCGAGTTTGAAGAGAACCGTGAAAGGACACTGTCTTGCCATGATTGATGAGATGAACATATTTGTAAGGGAGCTGAATATCATAAAGAAATGCGAGTTCCAGAAGTGCTTCCAAGATTGGGAAAAGTGTTGGCATAAGTGTATTATATCTGAGGAAGATTACTTTGAAAGGACAAAGTTTATGTTGATTATGAATAAATGAAGATTCATTCTTAAAGACTAAAATTCCTGTTACTTTTTTATCACACCTCATATTTTGCCTTAAATGTTTACTCTGTTCTCTTCCATACAGTGTACCCCTCCACATTTTCCAGTCCAATCTGCAGCATTGCTTCTCTTTCCATTATACACCTTTCAAAGTAAAGAAAAAAAGAAAGACTGCAGCCCTTTCCTTCTCAGTCTAGTGCTATTTCCTGTATACCAAGTTAGCCTGCTGCAACTGTGCAAACCACACAGCCAGATCATCATAGTGAATCATTTCGCACTACTTCGACTTCATTAAAGCTATTGGTACAAGAAAACAAAACTTTCGCTATATTTCAAAAGTGGAGTCACTTATTCAGGAAAATAGTATAAGCTACTTATCTCCAAGGACAATTAATTTCAGTGTTATTTTATTGGTAACATCTGTTCTAATTCTCTACCAAAAGCATTGCCTCCTGTTGTATGGAACAGAAAGGACAAAGGCCTTCACAATTATTTGACAATTACCGATTTGAGATGGAAGGATTTGGACTGTTTTTCTGGTAGGAATGGTGTAGTATTGTTTACTCAAGTGAATAATCGTCAGTTAGCACTAGAATACCTTTGTCCACTGCCTCTCTGTGACGCCTCCTCCAGCTGTATTTTAGGCAGAAAATTATACATTGGACAAACACCTCTTTCCAAAAATTGTAGTAGACCTACATCACACACTAACACTTCCATTGCACAATTATTGGAACTGCTATTATTGTTTTGTTGTTGCAATATTACTTAACACTGCCAGAAAACAGTTACAACGCAGCTAATTGGCAATAATTATTTGCAGTAGAGTGCGGTCTGTTACATTTATATTTAATTAACGTAACATTACACTTTATGAGTGTGTTCTGCTCTTCTTCAGGCGTGTTTACATCCACAATAACAATAATCACATTAATACAGAATAACTAAAACCCCAATTTTGTGCACTGTTGTGCTAATGGAGGGCTACTGGGATTTGCGGGGAGATTGGGGACGTATAGTGGTATCAGTTGTTATTATTCTGTCGTGGAACTCGGCAATATGTCTCTCATTGTATGTTGAGTTGGACAACACAGCCTCTGTGGAATGCATTCAGGTAGTTCTGTATCAATTGCTGTCATGCCATACTGATGTGATATATTTTAACACATCAGCTGTTCACTTACAATTTTGACATTCTATAGCTTCATTTGCACAGTTTTTCTTCTGGTGGCCTGGCGGTATTCTTGTGTAACATTACACTGTAACGCTGACATTGGTCTCTATGTAATTCAGTGCACAACACACACTATATAAATGTAAACAATATACACTTATGACAATTGCTCAAAACATGTAGTATAACTGTAAGTTGAACATAAATTAAATGCAAATGTGACTGGTAGCAGCTGACCAGAAATAACACTTACGTATTATGATCACAGTTAACTAATCTGAAAGCGTCGGTGTCAACACTCAGACACAAACTGTGGGAGACTTACCGAGCTGCTGAGTGTTTGCTTGCCATCCAAGTGCAGCTCAGTGAGTCTGTGGCAACTGGTGTAGAGCGTACAGAGAACACTGTATGTGATGGGACGCCAAATATGTACCTTCCTCAAGTTTGGAGCACTGCGGAAAATCTCTATCGCCTCCTGGTCTGGATTTCCAATATTCCCGATACATGTGCCTACATGACACCAGGTCCTGTAACAAAATAATATGATGACAGCTCATTCTAGAACAGTACTTACAACATGTGTGAATGCAACTGCCCTACAGAATGAAAAAACTCATGTAACCTATCTTAAGCTTCTATAATGACAACTTTGTCATACATTAATTCCCAAGCACACATGTAGAAAAATCCTGCTTTATAGAAAATGGTAACATCTGGCATTGGGAAGCAAAACAATTTCTACCTTTTCAAAACAATGGTTTCTCCACACAGCAACAGAAACGAGGGGTTTGCAAAAATGAAAAAACACCCATTACTGTGGCAGAGAGAGACAGTACAGCAGACTTGAGCCAAAAAATTAGAGAGTTTGATGAAGTCTCCTATTATTTACATGGCAGACTAGTTGCCATCTCTGGGCAAGACACGTGAAGTGTTTCAACAACAGGGAAAAAGGAAATACCAAGAAAAGCTGAGAGATCGAACAATACTAAACCAGTTTTGTGTTTCTTGCACTACTACTTGTCAATAGCCACTCTGTAATGGAGCTGGTCAATGCTACACTCATTCTTTATGGAATAACACAATACAAAACAATTTCCCCAGGGGGTCCCGCAGGGTCCAGTACTGGATCCATGTAGAATGCCCAGATGGCTACGGGCATATACGAACGCCTGGCAAGTAGAATGGCCAGACAGCTAAGAGCATTTATTTATGTCCAACAGGCTGGAAGGCCTGACAGCTGGATACGGAAACAGGTGAATGCACATGACAGAATGGTGACTTGCTGTCGTCTGCTTTTCAACAATTTTGCTACCACCTTTGTTAACTGCTCTTCTTTGTAATGTTGGAAAGGGCTACAGCTTTCACCTGCTCCTGGTTCCTTTCTGCTTATGACCAGGTCAAATACATCAATTTTAACTTCATAATGAACACCAGACAAATTACACAAATACATATAATGTGGAAGGGCATATCATTATCCTAATAAACTGACATATCAGATGTTACAAAAGGCAATCACCAGAGTACTCGCAATTTCTCAACGACACTTACTGCATGCAGAACAGAAAATGCCATGCGTGGTCAAGTAACTGTAATTTGATTCCGTGGTCTATGAAGTAAATATGATACAAAGAAGTACGATGTGAAAGGGCATGAATTGTCCTACAGAACAGAATGTATCAGATGACACGAAAGGTGAACAGTGCAACAAAATACATGTCATTTCTCAGCAACACTCACTGCTGCACGGAACACAAGACTGTCTGAATTCTGAGGGTCTTCGCTACGAACCGTTCAGTATGAAATTTTATATCTGGAACATATTGGCCCGATGTTAACGAGATTTCAGTAAGTTACAAGTATATCTTCCAAGCATAGATCTCTCAAGTTATAGAATTTTCCAATCAGAAATACATGTGATCTTATAATTTTTATAAAGCAACTTTTTCTCAGCCCATGACAAACTTATAACAGAAAGCTTGCATTAGTTCTGAATTTCTGTCTTGTGGGTATCAAAAACTGCAACCACTGTGACTACAGTGTGACAGTGATTTTATAAACAATATTGCTGAAGAGTGGTTGTTTGCGCACTGGAATGTCCGATTGGCTGACAGTGGCTGTAGCGCACAGCGATCTTAGGGCTAAGTCGGCCACCCATTGGTGAGGTGCACAATACCTTCGGCAGCCTTTAGCAGGTCAAGCAGGCTGTATACTCAGCCCTAGCACCAGCGAAACAGTTAATGACTTACCACTAAATATCGGTACTCATTCAGTCTTGTCCACAGGTGACACCTCGGTCCTGATAGAAAACAACACTATTGAAAAAATTTCAGGCACTGTACAAAATTTTCTACAAAAACAAACCTCAGTGCCATAAAAATGGACTAAAACTGAATGACAGAAGGACCCATATAATGCACTTATCTCTTAAATCATCAGCAAAGTGCCCATAGACATCTTGACAAGTATGCTAAATATCCTACTTTATGCAATGTTTATTTTATCTGGTGCCACTCATATGGACACAGGAAAGACAATCTATCATTGTTATTTTGAACTGATTATTCAGTATGGGATATTATCTGAGGAAATTCTACAAACAGCATAAGGCTATTAATATTATGTAATTATATTTTATAAATGTATTACTCTTCAAAAGAAAATCATTAAAAACAGGTGTGCCGCCAATAAAAATGAGTCATGTCACTCATCATTTAAGTAATCAAAAATACTAATCATTCTTTCATTGTACATTCTTTAAATAACCATTGTAAACTTGATAGTACTGCTTTAACCATTGTTACAGTTCTCATCACAAGAAGAACTTCAAACTTCATTCACATCACTTAAAGCTTTGGGCCCAGACATCACTGTACACGGAGCCAAAAATATACAATAAATTACAAGGTAGGAATATACAATGACAGAAAAAAAATCACAACACCAAGGAGGAATTGTATGACATAAATGGAAGCTGATACGAATGTTTCTATATATGAAAGATGACATGTATTCAAATTTACTGCCAGTTGCATAAGAGTTGTGCTTGTGGCACCACTATGAGGATGCAAATCAAGTTTGCTTTAAATACACGCTGCAACAGTCATGAATGTTAGTTACCTTTGAAATTGGAAACAGTGGGGGATGTCACTATCAACACCTCTCTGTTTTTCAATGAAGTTGTGTAATAGGGCTACGGACGTTCCTTCTGCAATACTGTAGAAAGACTCAGCAGGAATGTAACCTCCGTACACGATTGGTGCAAGCAGTGCTCACGAGAACATACAGTTGCAAGATGCGACTTGAGGAAGCGACTGGTTAAGTGCTTAATATGGAACAGAAATGTGGACTTTGAGAAAGCAGGATGAGAAGAGAATTGAAGCTTGTGTAATATGGATATGGAGTAGAATGGAGAAGATCAGCTGGACTGATAAAGTCAGGAATGAAGACGTACTGAGGAGAGTTGGAGAAGAATGGAGGATGGAGGTGAAGAACAGGAAATTAAACTGGATAGGCCACAATCTAAAAAGAGATTGCATTCTAGTAGAGGAAATTGAAGGTTTTGTTCCGGGAAAGAGAGGGAAGGCCAGAAGGAGGTTCCAGATGCTGGATGATGTCAGCAGGCAATTCATACTACACCATACCGTTGTTGTTCCACCTGATGCATAACATTAACTTCTGTGGATGCGCCCAGGTCCTTGTACGGAGAATTGCTGTTTTGTTTGGGCTCAGCTATTTCTTTCTTTCCCTTATTTTAGCATAACTACATAATTTTTCATCACCAGTAATGATACAGGATAGAAATGGTTGGCACTCTTCACAAGCCAATTGATGACGAGCAAGCAGAGATGCACATATTGCGCCCCACTGATTTTTGTTATTTTGCCTTAGAGCATGTGGGACCCATACATCCAAGTTTTGAACCTTTCCCATTGCATGCAAACGCCACACAATGGTGGAATGATCACAGTTCATCACATCTGCCAGTTATCGAGTACACTGACATGAATCACTGTGTATTAATGTGTTTAAACGACCTATGTCAAATCTTGAAGGTGTTCTTGAATAAGGAGATCACTAATGTCAGAACTATCCTCCTTAAAATGAGGAAACCATTTTTCTTGCTGTGCTCTGTCCAATGGCATTATCCCCATACATGGCACATATGTTTCTGACTGCCTCCACTACTGTCAACCTGCTATCGAACTCAAATAGAAGAATATGTTGGAATGTTCAATTTTCTCCTCTTGGCACTCTGTTTCCTTGTCTCACAAAGACAATATGTAAACTCAAGTAGTAACAGTGAACTACAAATAAAACATTACAATCAATAAACAAACCCCATAGCAACCAGAATTATGACAGGCAAAACAAAATACAAACTTACACACCCATCAATATACGAACGAACAGTATTTCATAAAAATTCATTAACGTGTGAGGCCCATAACACCGTGAGGGATTCATGTGAATTACTGCAAACTCACACCAAACATAGCATGTTGCCACGGTAGTGGTCTTCTGTATACCCTGTGCAAGCCTCCTCATCTCGGTGCAACTATTGCAACCTACGTGCAATTGAGTCTGCTCACTGGACTCGAGCATTGGTCTCTGCCCTTCATTGCCAAACTGACAATTCCTTGAGGCCTCAAGAAGTATACTATGAATCTATCACTTCTTTTAGCCAAGTTGTGCTATATATTTTTTTTTTTCTGGCCAATTTGATTCAGTACCTCTTTATAAGTTATCCGATCTATACAAGTAGTCAGGACAGAGGATGAAGTCAGGAAACAAAATTTGTGGGACTTTAACCCAACTCTTCTGCTTACTGGGAAGATAAGTGAAATGAAGTTTGTGTAAGGGAGGGCATTGGACAAGGGTAGTCCATGCAGCTGTGGTAACAACAATGCCAGGGTGGTATAGTGAATAACATCTGCAAATGAAGCAGGAGAACTGTTGCTTCAGCTTCTATCCTTATTGAAGATAAACTTCAGACTCAATATTGTTTCCAGGAAAACAATTCCATCACATCATTGTATATGTAATCTTCAGCAGTGTTTCATAAGAGTCACATTTCAAAAACTTCTGCCTGGGCTGTTAAATGTCCACTTTTCACCTTCTGAAAAGACTACTTAACATTAGAAATTAACTTTTTTCAGAGGCATTTCACATCCTATCCACTTTGGCCACTGTCATATTCTGCTGACCAAATAAAATAAAATAAAACTAGTTTAGTTTTAGAGTCTCATTTCCTAATCTAACTCACTCATCACCTGATTTAAGCAAACTATATTCTATTACCCATGTTAATATCAACCTTCTAATCTCTTTTCAAGATACTATCAACTACATTCAAGCAATATTCCAAATCATCATCTATCTCCGACTGAATTACAATGTAATTGTCTAGCAAAGCTTTCTTTCTTTTTTCTTTTCTTTTCGCTACTTTTTGTCTTATCTTTTCTAAATTACTCATTTGCTTCCTTTACTGCTTGTTCAATTTACACATAAAATAACACCAGGGAAAGGCTACAACACTGAGCCGTATGAATAAAATGGAGAATATACTTTATACTCAGAAGTTCGGAGAAAGTTCTCTGGTTGGCATGACTAAAGCAAGTCTGAGAATATACTTCACCTGATTATGTTCTCAGTGTGGGTTGAAGGGTGGGGGAAGTTGCTCAAAGCAAAGAAGATTCTCAAATTTCGTATGAATAAAACCAGAGAAGTTTCTCACAAGAGGAGAACTTCTGTTTTTGTGAGCGAGCTCTGTAGCATACTTCGAGCTGAATGAGTTGTGTTGTGGTTAAGCGTTACTGAGCGTTTTTAGTGAAAATGGCGAATTTATGTTTCTTGAAAGGAAAAAAACATGTACATAGTACGCAGGAACACAGAAGAAAGGAACTGTAGAATTTTGTATAAATTTAACAGTGAAAGCATTAATTAGCTGGTGAATCACTTTCTTCTGGAAAACCACGAAAGAGGAGGAGGCGCCCTTTCCAATGAATGCAAAATGAAAATATTTTTGCGCTATTTAGTGGATCCAGGCTTTCAGATTGGTGTAGGAGAAGATTTTGGAGTACACCAGACTACAGTATCACTAACATTTTCGTATGTTCTGCAAAAGGTTAACAGGAAAGCACCACTGCAGATCCGATTTCCGAGAAACATTAACGAACTAGAAACAGCGAAAGTTAAATGGCAATCGAGATACAAGTTTCCATGTGCGGTAGTGGCCCTAGACTGCACTCATAAGCCCATAATGAAACCTTCTGCACATGGAGACATATACGTTAATCGAAAGGGCTTTTCATCTATAAACATGCGGGCAACGTGTGATAACAGTGAAATGTTTACGAGTGTTCATGCTTCATGGCCTGGGTCTGTACATGATGCTAGGATATGGAGAAATTCGGATGTGTATCATATATTGCGAGAGAACCAGTGCAACACCCTAATTTTAAGAGACGAAGGATATGGCATTGCACCGTGGTTAATGACATTGTTTCAAAATCCCAAAACACCTGATGAGGGGGCACACAACAGACTTCACTCTAAGGAAAGGGTGATAATCGGTGCTCTGGACAGGTGAAAAGGTGTTTCCCAATTCTGCAAAATAAAATAAGGCGAGCCCAAACAAAAATCCCCAGTGTGATAATAGCCTGTTTTGTTTTGCACAATGTAGCAAAACATGTAGGCGATGAGGATTTTGAGGCACCTAGTGATGATGATGACAATCTTCCAGTACTGGGAGAAGAGGAAGCAGCAAACGTACGTGTATGTGGAACAAATAGAAGGTGGGAAATTGTAGATGTAACTGTAGTGTATGGGAGTCTGTCAAAACATTACATAATTAAACCCAATTTGTATATTTTTTGTAAGTACAATAATTTTTCCCTCCTGAAAATAAAGCACAGTGCTCTGATGTTACATAATAAAATGCTGTTTAGTTTTTTTTCCTTCCTTCCCTATCATCGATTTGTTTAACATTTAACTATTCAAACTGAAACAGAATTTTCAGATACTACCGTAAATAGCTTTGGACACAACAGGTTAATGTAAACTGCTGGAACCTTAATGTAATTTCTGTACTGTAACTTCAGCAGATTGATGAACAAGTTTTTGTTTTACTTTACCAAAAATGTTTCAAGGATCTGGTGAAAGTATTTGCCACGTGCTACAGTAATTAAGTGCACAACTGTCTAACCTGCAGCATTTAAAATAGAAACAAGTTACTCTTTTTGCTTTACTTTACCAAAAATTGTTTCAAGGATGTGGTGAACCTATTGGCCGGACACAACAATATAAGTGCAGACACTTTTTTAACATTTCATATTGGATTATATTACTCTTATTCTTTCATTGAAAAGAAATTTGTACTGAATAATAATGGAATTTGGTAAATGAGGAATGTAAATGAATATTCACTTAAAAAAGATGTTTTTATTAATAAAAATCTGTGCTGTAACAAGACAACACAATTTGTTTTATTGTTTAACTTCACACATCAATTTCTGCTGCTTTCTTTTCAGTATGTCTAACTGGTATAGTAGCATCAGCCTTTGCAGCTCTGAATTGGACAAATTAACTGTCTCATCTGTTTCTATACTCAATCTCCATCATTTAGGCACACTCTCATGCCCTGAAGCAGGCGATTGAGCAGGTATGACGACTTCGGGGCCCATGAGATCCTTATGGTCAACTGCAACAATTTGTGGTAGCTGCAAAATTGATTCTTATTCATAGAATGTACAGTCTGTGTCAGTTACCTATCCGAACTCCCTGGTGAAGAGACGACAGAGATGGAACCACCTACTGTACAAGCTCCTAATAAAAGTAAAAGTAAGTCATGATTCAGTGTCTAGTTAGTATATATACCATGCAGGTTTACGCAGAAATGTGGGTGGGGTTCGTCCAATTTCATGCATAGTACACTGATACTTTTACAGAAGAGTGGTCACATATTAGCGAATTTTACCAAACATTGTTTCATTTTCATATGTTAAACATAAGTATTTTTCTGAATCACAATTTCAAAGCATTAAGCACATAATAATAAAAAACATGGAAAGTATAGGATTTACCAGGAACTCTGTGGATAGTTGGGTTGCAGTCATCTCCATCCAAAAACTTCAAAAATGTCTGCTCCCAATTTTTCAGGGAAATCTTAGTGTTTCCTGTCTTATTTATATCCGTCTAGGTCTTGATACAGGATTTCATGGGGTGCAGTTTCTTCATTATCTGCCCGTCTGCAATGTCTTTCCCAAAACTAACCCTGAAACGGTGTTGTGTTTCTTTAATACAATCTGCCCTTTCTCTTCTTGAGGCCGGAGTTTACAATTTACTGATAATTGTGGGATAATCTTTTATAATGTTCACAAAGGCTAATTCTGAATCTTCCATTTCGGCACAGAAATAACGTAAGGAAAACTTTCGGCACCACAAAAAAAAGAAAAAAAAAAAAAAAAAAAAAACTGAGAACCAAAGATGTTTGATTTTAATCTCTTAGCTGAGAACTTACTCAGTAAGGGAGGGAGGTAGAGAGAAAGTACTCCTGGGTCAGAGATTATGCTTCCTACTTTTTATTCATACGAAACTGAGAAAGTTCTTTGAGAATGTTCTTTTGTTCTGAGTATAAACTCTGGAATATGTTCTCATTTTTATTCATACAACCCACTGTCTCGGCCACTTCTCAACTACTGCTACTTTTCATATCCTCTGACTTATTACTGCAATTTGGTTTCTGTGCAAGTTTCAGACAGCCTTCAGCTCCCTGAATTTTATCCCTGCTACTGTCAGAATTTGACAGTATATTCTAGTTAACGCTGTGAAAAGCTTAAAAAGTCTAATTTTGATTTATGGACATATACACTGAAATATGTCTCAATTTTCATTGCACTATATAGTGTTTTTTTGTACTGAACTGTGTATCTATTTCATAGCAGCTTCACAATTTTGCAGCACACCTGCACGAATAAACAAAACTATGTGCACTGCTCAATACCTCTTAGTTTGGGTACTTTCTGGCCATTCTTTATGGGTATTACAGCTGTCACCAATTTTACTACACATTGATGAAAAAGAAATTCCAACAGCAAAAAAATTGTTAACAAAGAGTAGTGAAATTTTAGGAATAGATTTGTCTAGCTATCATGTTTAAGTGATTAACATTGCAAGATCACATGTTAATGTAAGTGTGAAATAAGCCACTGTAACCAGTGTAACTGCCAGAACGTGGAATGCATGCTTGCAAACTTACATGCATTGTTTTGTACAGGCACCAGACATCATTTTGTTGAACTCCATGCCTGTCGCACTTCGTCAATACAGGGACAGTTACTGCTGTTTGTGAATGACGTTGGAGTTGTCGTCCGATGGTGTCCCGTATGTGCTCAATTGGTGTCTGATCTGGTGATCAAGGCAACATGTCAACGCTATATACAGTTGTTGCATTACAACAGCAGTATGTGGGTGAGTATTATCCTGTTGGAGAGCGTCCCTTGGAATGTTGTTCACGAATAGCAGCACAACTAGCTTAATTACCAGAGTAATGTACAAATTTTGCATTCAGGGTGCGTGCAATAACTGTGAGAGAGTCTTTGCCGTCATACGAAATCGCAGCCCAGACCATAACTCCTGGTGTACATCCAATGAGTCCAGCGCACACAGACAGGTTGCTTGCCGGCTCTGAACTAATGCTAACCAATGCACAGCCATCACCGGCATCAAGGCCAGCTTTCATCGGGGGGAGGAAAAAAAACAACCCAGATCTCCTCCCTGCCCTCCAATTAGCTCTCACTTGACACCACTTAAGTTGCAAATTGAGGTGATGTGGAGTCAGTGGAATGCACACCGAGTTTGTCAGCTAGTTTTATACAAAAATACAGTAGTTTGCAAACTGTATGAAGAAGATTGTATATCTGTATCAGAAAGGCAAATTTTATAAAAGAATTTTATGTGGGCTAATTTAAAACAGAATAATGAATAAGTTGCCACACAAAGTCTGTTAAAACTGGTCAAGTGTAACCAATATAGCTGTAAGAATGTACTAATTACTGGAAGATTATCAATGATACCACTGCTATGAGAGTGTGCCTTATTAGTATCTTATCTCAGTTTGGTTTTGATCATTAAGACCTTTAGCTCAGCGTATTTCTATATTTGTCTGGGAGAATATTATGTATTATTCAATTTTTAAAGATGTGAGGAGTTATTGTAACAAAACCTCAAAGTCAAGCAGGGCAGAAATGTTTTTATTTCTGTCATTACTCCATCTGAGGCTCAAATGGCTCTGAGCACTATGGGACTTAACATCTGAGGTCATCGGCCTCTAGAACTTAGAACTACTTAAACCTAACTAACCTAAGGACGTCACACACATCCATGCCCGAGGCAGGATTCAAACCTGCGACCGTAGCAGTCGCGCAGTTCCAGACTGTAGTGCATAGAACCGCTTGGCCACCTAAAGCAGGTACAAAATACATAACATACTGCATGCTTGTAATTATTATGGTATTTATGGCTACACAGTTAATGAGCAATCTAAGACTTGTCCGAATGTTTGTGTTGTATAACTGATACAGATGCCATTCTTGAACTGGACACTGAAGTAAAGGTGACAAAATTAAATTTCATGATAGAACATCCCACAATTCCATTGATCTTCAAAAATCGTGTATAAGAAAAATCAGGAGATATATTGTTCCTGTAAGATTAGTATTTTGTACAGAAAAAGAAATTGTGATTAGGTTTTCTTTCCTATTCTCATTCATCTGGTGCCATGGGAGCCAAAGGGACTTTCATCTACATCTACACTCGGCAAACCACAGTGAAGTGCATGGTTGAGGGTATGTTCCACTGTACCAGTTTTTAGGCTTCTTCCTGTTCCATTTAAGCACTGAGCACATGAAGAGTGGTTCTTTAAATGCCTCTATAAGTACTATAATTAATATGATCTCGTCTTCATAATTCCTATGTGAGCGGCAAGTAGGGGACTATAGTATATTCCCAGAATCATTATTTAAAAACAGTTCTTGAAACATTGTAAATAGGCTTTCTCGTGGTAGCTTTGGTCTGTCTTCAAGAGCCTGCCCATTCAGTTACTTCAGCATCTCTGTGACTCTCACCCATACGTCAACTTAGCCTTTCACCATTCCTGCTGTCCTGTTTATACATTCAGTATCACCTGTTAACTATTATTTGGTACTGGTCCCACACACTTGAGCAATATTTCAAAATTGGTCACACAAGTGATTTGTAAGTAGTCTCCTTTGTAGACCGATTGCGTGTATTCTACCACTAAACAGAAGTCCAGCACCTGCTCACAAGTGTGCCTTTATCATAGAATGAGCCAGCATGTAATTCACAGAAAGCCTATATGAATATGTGAAATTCAAGAAAGGGAGAGCATATAAAAACACACACACACACACACACACACACACACACACACACACACACACACACACACAGAACTAAGGAACAAACCACTGAATAGCAGAAACCTTGAGTTATCAACGAACATACAGAAAATAGAATGAAAACATCAATAGCATTTATGTGAATCCTTTAGCACACTAGAGTACAAAAACATACGTACAGACTTGTGCAACTACAACGTGCCGACTGAACACACACTGCCAGGGCTGCAGTTTGGCAGGTAGAGTCCGCACAGAATACTGTGGCTGGCAGATGTTCAGTTGGCAGGGCACGCATGGGGAGAATGGTAGTGGCAGCGGTTGTGGGTAGGCGCCATAGAGGAAATTTGGAGCGCTGGAGAAGTGCTGTTCTAAACTGAAGCCTACACTCGCATTTTCGGTAAATATTAAGTGGAGTCCTTCCACTCCCACACTTACATGGCGAGCAGTCAAAAAGATAGCTCCTCTGCTTTGGTTAGCACCTAAAAAGAATAACCACTGAAAATGCAAAAAAGGCAGCAATTTATTTTTGCCCGACTTGTTAACCAGTTGTAACTTTTAGAGAAGCATAACGAGTGGCAAATTTTGAGTAAAATCTACATATATCTCTAGTTGCCATATTGAAATTTGCTTCTTTTGCATTTACACACTGCCACCTCACTAGCAAGTTGTGCAGGCACAATTGCGAGAGAATTCTGAAACAGTGTTTTATTAAGTGAGGAAATGAGGAAAAGTAAGGTCAGTAACTTGTGAAAAAGCACAGTCTTGGTACAAAAATAAATGCATAATTTCTTCACTTACGTTGTTCGAAAACTCATAGCATTTCTAGTTTCAACAGCTATTGGTGGCCATTAAAATTACATTCTTTCATTGAAAATGCCTGTAGTTAGTGGAATAACACAGTGGATAATTAACTTTGCATAATAACCATACAACAAAATGCTCTTCTCTTTGCATGCTGTCATTTGCCAAAATCTCATTTCCATACCTAAAACCACTTCTGAAATATGAGGTATGTTGTGTACATATCACTCTGGCTTTATCAGTGATGTGTGCAATTGCAAATAAGAGAGCTACATCAGATTCAAACATTCTCAGTATTGGTGGGAATAGAAACCTCAACTCTAGTTTAAAGAAAAAGTCAATATGTTAGCAGCTACATACCAGACACAGCTACATATTATGTAAGAAGCACCAAACACAAAATCATACGGCCCCCACTTTTCATTGCAAACTTTTTCAAATTTTGTGCAATGTCTTACTTTCTTGCAAATATCACAAGAACTGATCATTAACAAAATGATGGACACATCATGAAGTTCACATATAACACTATAAGAAATGCAAAAATGAATTTTTTTACCAAACATTTCTATAAAAATGTTTGAGATTATGTCATTGTCGACTGGCAGAATGGGCAAAAACACTGTCAGCCTCCCCTTCTGAACGAACAAATAGACTCGCCCAGTGCTTTTGATGCAAATTGATCACTTTGCATCAGTCACTGTATCCCGTGTGGACTCTAGACAAGGGAAAAGGTTTGTGATGGGTGCAGTGGCTAGAGCGAGAAAAGAGGTGGGAGACAGGAGGAACTGGGGGGATTGGGGGGGGGGGGGGGGGAGGATGACCAGTGACTCTGAGGGTCACTGCAGCCAGTAAGTCAGTGCAACACAAAATGACAATGTGCAGGAGTAGACAGAGGGAATGCAGGACAAAAAAAAGCAGACTGTTGGACAGAAGGTGTGGTTGCAGTGGGTCAGCGGATATTGAGAATGGGAGGATTATGGCAGTGAAGCATTTGCGTAGTTTGGGGAAGCTTGTCTGGGAGCAGGAAGGATCCAGATGGCACGGGTTGCGAAGCAGCCATGGAACTCTATCACATTAAGCTCAGCAATGCACTCTGTCACTGGGGGGGTCAACTGCACTGTCTGCCACAGTTTGGAGATGCCATTCACTGGTGGACAAGAAATCAGTGGTCATGCCAACATACAACGCTGTGGAGAAATTGCTACAGAGTTTGTATATGACATGACTACTTTCACATGTGGTCACACCTCTGATGGGATAGGATAAGCTTGTGACAGGACTAGAATAGGATGTGCTGGTTGCAAGACACACACCTGGGTGTTCTACAGGGATATGACTCCTGTGGCAAGGGGTTTAGGAGTGTGAGTGCCATAGCAATGCATCAGGATGCTGTATAGTTTGGGTGGGCAATACAACACTTTCGGAGGAGTAGGAAAGATTGAGGGTAAGATGTCCAATTTCTGGCACCATATTTGATAGTCTGAGCCTTGGTGGAGGTGCCACTTTGCAGCCGATTCTTTATGGAGCAGGCATCCCAGAACCATCTCTGCTTCCTCCTCACAACACTGTTATACAGTGAAATCCCAACTAGCTACATTATAATTCTAAAACTGAAATCCTCACCCTCCAACATCCGGAAGAGCCCTCCAGATACAAGTTCCAACAATCATAAAATTTAATGCATCCCACTCCACCTCTGAGCACCCAAGTGAACGCCCAGTCAACTGCTCACATCTTGCATTGCTGCTTCTGCTATATCCTCCAGAACTCCAGATATTTCACAAAACCCAGTACACACACAAACCCAAAACACTGTTGTCAACCTATCCCCTAAAACCCTCTATCAAAGTTTCAGTCCGATTTCAAGGTCTCAGCTTCATCCCAAAACCCAAGATCAACCACTGGGCTCATCAAAGTTCTCACCTTCTCCCAATCCCCATAGTGTCAACATTTCTTTGCTTAATATCCCTCCGACCGAATCTGACACCGAGTCTTGCCTCTCTCAGATCAGATAACTATCCAACTGTGACCCATCCCCTCTCATACCTAACCTGTCCTTACCTTCCATGAATTCTTTAACTTTGCCTCACTATCCTATCCCAGGTCCTTTCTCAAGAACTCCAAATTTCTCAACAGAAGAAACAACAGCCATCTACAATCTCGACACAAACCCTGATTTTATAACCCTCCCTGCAGACAACAGCTCCAGCACCGCCATGATTAATCTTAGCCAATTTGTGACAGAAAGCATCTGCATCACAATTTCTGCAAAGTGTCTGCATAGCACTTCGCATTGATTGTGGTTCTACACTTAGGAGCTCAATGAGAAGAGTGGGAAAGATGTGGGGCTGTCCACTGTTGACTCTGCTGTTTGGCCTCAAGCACACTGCAAATTGGATGAAGGCTAAGATTCAGAGACTTTGTTGGGAAACACTGTAACATTCTCCATATAGCCTGGATCTTTCATTGTGAGATTTTTACATTGGCAACCTGATTAAAGACGTGTGAACATTGGTTTCAATTGAGTGAGGAAGTGGAAGAGTGGGTCGGGTTATGGATCAGTCAGTGGCCTATGGTGTTGTACAAAATATGAATTGTCAAATCTCCCAGTGGGATAAATATCTAAACATGTGTTGTGATTACTTTTGAATGGAACCATTCCATGGTACTGTTGTGGCAGACGTTTGGCTTTCATTTGACTGTCCCTCACCTGTATACTCTAGCTCACTACATGATTTGTCCAAAAGGCAGCAAAGTTTTAGTCCTCTTTTGTGTGCCTGGCAATTACTTGACGCTCCTATTCGGTCTGTTACCTTGTTTACTCTCAAATTATTTACATTCTGCCTTAAACTTCCTTAACATATCTAAATATTACTTACAATAGTCTATACAATAAATAATGTTATAGTGCAAGATTCTCAACTGTTGTGAGGAACTCTCGTTACAAACAAAATCAGCATGCCCCAATGAAGCTTTTCAACTTAAGATTTGAAAATCTTGGGCTTATCATTCACATTTTTCAAATATACTGGACACTTATTGCAAAAGAAAGCCACAGGGCAGTGCACACCTATATGTACAGTGGTTAAAGAAGTTTTGAGGGCAAATCTTTTTTGTCCAGTGTTCAATGGGAATGTCATAGTCAATTAACCACACATCCTATGAGAGAGTCAGGTACAGGGCTGCCACAGTAACAATTCTGATATGCTCAAACAATTGCCTTTATTACAGAGTGATTTGGCTGCACTTTTCTTGGTTACTAGTACAAATATTTTATGTGACTTCACAGAATTGTCCCAAAATCTAATACCACCTGTTATGATGCAGTGGAAGTATGCGAAGTAAAAAGCTTTGACTTTATACTACCATCAACAAGAGAGATTATCCTTATAGAGGAGAGAGCAGTATTTGGCTCTGAATGAAGATGGTAAAAATGCCATACACTTGTTCAACCTAACAATTAGTTAACAATCGCTTATCGACAGGGGAAGTGCATTTTGTCTACTTTCAAGCGTCATTTCATGCCAGTGGAAGACAAACCAGAAACAGGTAACAGGTATAGTCACATCATTTAAAACTGCGCACAAGTGTTCTGCTACACACTTATATTATACAAGTTCAGAAGGTATAAAAATAAGTACTGCAAAATGAAGGAACAGAATATTGTTTCATTTTTTGTGCTTTTGTTTCACCTTGCAAGATCAATGAGCTGAAGTCTAGATCAGGGCCAGCAGCAGACCCAGCAGTGCTCACCTGCTGCAATGTGCCAGTTTCACGTAGCCAATGGAATGATTCTTTGACACAACCAACAAGAGACAAGAACAGAGGCAATGTATTTCTAGCGCCAAAATTGAAACCATTGTGTTGTTAGTTGTTTTTCAGTGTATTGGCGACTTTCGAGAGGAATATTTTATGATTATGGCAGAGAGTGCTTCAAGGTAGACTGATTTAGGCGCCTTAGTTGCAAAGACACAAAATTGCAACAAATGTGGTGGAAAAATGACTCATAAGAGCAGAAGATTTGTGTGTATGGAATCAACTGGAAGTGTAGCAAAAGCCACCACTGAATCAATGTTTTTTATTAATTCAATCACGGGAGAAGGCAGGTGGATCAATGTTTATTAGTACTAGAGACACACATTAAATATATTAATAAACACTGATCAACCTACCTTCTCCCATGATTTAATTAAAAAACACTGATCCACACACACAGTGTGCTCGTACAGATAAATTGCGTAGGCACACTGGGCACAGAAACATTTAACTGGCTTTTCAAATATGTCATCGGTTGCAACACAGTCCTTGTATTGGAGATAATAGCACAGTTTAAATAGCAGTGACTCAAACGAAGAACAATTAAATTTCTAATCCACATCTACAGTAATGTTTCACCCTTCCAACAAAATGTATTACTTCGAAACCTGTTGTCTGCCTGCTGCTCTCTCACTGGCTGTGTAACAAAAATAGCTGACACACCTCTTGTTCTCATCCTGACTCACAACAAGTACTGACAACATTCTTGCATGAAACAGAGTATGCCACTGGCCCTATTCTTAACTTTTACGAATTAAGGCAACATCAAACATTCACTGAACTTTTCTATGCATGAAATGCACTGCACTGCAATGTGTAAGCACTTAAAATGAATAGTAACAATTACTGCTACAACAGAAGCAGCAGCTGACCGGCAGTGCTGTGGGCAATAGCGCAATTGTCTTATCAACAGCTACACTGAAGCAGTCTGCCTGGACTGTAGAAACAATTATGAATTAGCATTTCTGCAGATAGAACCAACTGCAATTTGCTTTAATGCATGCTGTGTCGTGTACACCTTCCAAATGGAAAACTGAATGTGGCAGTGCAGACTGCAGACTGGATACAGCAGCACACAGTCATTCTTGAACTGATGTATTCTAAGCAATGGCAAGCAGTTTCTGTTGGTATGTCTGTCTTCTTATTGTCTGCTGCCATGCAGTTTTTAACACATTTTGCAGTGTATGTGCAAGTCCACTATTTCTTGAGTATCTCTCAAAATGGGCATGTGTAATTGTGTGGTACAGTAACCATCACTGCAGACAGTTCAATGTCTCCATAAATGCAGGCACTTTTATGATGACAGACCTAACATATCTGACACATTCTGTATTTAGAAGTAATACACTCTATCATCCATCAACTAAAGCTCTCCCTACTGTTTGTGTTGTAGGCACTGTTAGAAATTGCATTACAGAATCATTCCACCTGTTTGCTTTGCTCCATGACCTTATCAATATGGCGGAAACCACCACTCTCAGCATATCCAATACGGTGACAATGATGTCACTAAATACACACACAACAACAAACTTGAAAAAAAACACTGGGGAGAAGCTAAATATGCAACAATAAAAAAAACACTGCATGACCAAATAAATAAATAAAAAAGTTACATCACTCTGCTACACCAAGAAAAACTACGGAAATTGGACATTACCCTTGACCTGTATAGCTCAACCTCAGCAGTTAATTCCAAAGATCCAACAGCTACTACTATGAAAAGAAGAACCAAAACCCCAACAACCCATAAATCTGACATCACTACATCAATTAAAACGCAACCGACTTATAATAAATATACAAAACATCACAACTACTATAGAATAAACCCAAAACAAAGCTCACCAACAACATCCAGCAATACGATCTAGGTTGGCCACCACACACACACACACACACACACACACACACACACACACACACACACACACACACACGTTACCACCCATAAACCAACCCCAAACCACTCACATCACATGTAATCACAAATTAAAAAACATAAAAATAAATCAAAATCAATCATACCTTATGAAACTACAACGGCTGTTAAATAAAGAATGGCCGTTCTCAAAGTAGTCTCCAGTGAATGCGATGCACTTGTCCCAGTGTTCCTGCCAGTCTTCAAACACATGCTGTAAACCATTTTTTGAGAGGTCCTTCAAAATTGCCTATGCAGCCTTCACCACTGCTTCTCATGCCTCTCATGAAGGCGTTTCTTCAAGTTAGGAAATAGAAAAAATCACATGAGGCTAAATCAGGACTATACGGAGGGCGAGGGATGCACTTCATGTTGATTTTTGCAAGATATTCAGCAACAACATTGGCAATATGCGGCCACTCATTATTGTGATGCAGCATCCAAACTGCTACAGGGAAATGTGGTCTCTAGCGCCTGATATGAACTTGCAATGTTTTCAGGACATCCCTGTATTATTGCCCAGTTAATGATGTGTGTGTGTGCAGGTACAACATGCTGATAAACCCAAGAATATCAAAGAATAAAATGACCATAACTTTCCCACCAGAAGCAACCACTTTGGCTTTTTTCGGGGTTGGTGATGAAGATTTCCATACTGAGCTTTGCTGTTTGTTCTCACGATCTAAATGATGCAGCCAGGTTTCATCAGCAGGGATTACATTTGAGAGAAACTCTGGATCTTCCTCTAACATCAATTTTAACTGCATGCAGACCTGCATGTGAATGTCCTTTTGTTCAGGAATCAACAGCCTTGGAACTCGTCGTGCACAGACATGTATCATGTAATTTTTCTGTCACCAACGTACGTGTGGGTGGCATCCAATGAAATGTTCAGTATTTAAGAAAGTAGTCTCTCACAATGACAGCAGCAGCGTTGATGTTTTCTTCTGTAAGAGCAGTAACTGGAGCACTGGGTCCACCTTCCTTTAAAATTGATTGGTTTCCCTCTTCAAACGTTTTAAACCACATTCGAGCTGTGCTGTAGGAAAGAACAGACTCTCCATAGGCCTCCTGTAACATGGTATAGGCCTCCGCTGAAGATTTGTTGCGACAAAAGCAGAATGTCAAAGCAGCGTACTGTTCCTCGCATGTTACCTCCATTGCAGCGGTAGGCGACACTGATCATGTCTGACCTTGCCTGCTTCTCACAGACGGGAACCAGGAGTCCTAACAATGAAACTACTATGGCGTGTTTGTTGCACATTAAGCTAACAGAATATCAAAAGATTAAATTTTAGTGCAAGAAATTATGACCATAAAAAAATTATGATCATTCTTTACTGAACAGTCCTCATATAGTAACAACAACAACCAAACTGGTCTCAAAACATTCCCCCCCCCCTTCCACCCACGTGATTAACTCCACACCATTACTAGAAACAACCCCCTCCCCCCCCCCCCAAAAAAAAAAAAAAAAAAAAAAAAAAAAAAAAAAAAAAAAAACCACCCATACAAACCCAACTCCCTTAACTCACTATCAGCCTATACACCTGCCAGACAGCCCTCAAACAAATGTGAAAATACTATGATTCCCTCGGACGCTCTTCCACCAGCAATACTCATCTAATTGAGATTGCAGATTGCAAGAGAGCCTCTTCCCCCTCCCTGTAACTGATGTAATTGCCCTCAAAAGTCTCTCTATAGTGTTAGTATAAGCCATACTTTCATGATTCTTTAAGTCAATACTGTGATTAACCACTAAATAACCATAACCCGTATTCTCCAAATACTCAAGACGAACATGCATCAGAGACTACAGTACTACCCTCATCAATATATTCCTCAATCAAATCCATCAATTCCCTCTTACTACAACCCTCCAAAACCCTAAAACACAAACAGCATACCCACCCCCTGAAATAACAGCCTCCCACCACACACACACCCGGCAAACCAACCTGAGAACTACCTCTCCCATGCCTCCTCTCACTGAACTGCGATTCATCAATCTCAGCAACCATGCCCTGCTCACCCAACTTCCCCCTCTTTTTGACATACTCAGAACAAACCACTTGACAAAATGAAAACCTATCCAACACTGTTCTCTCAATCACACCTATCTCATGTGCACAAAGGCTGATAGAGGACCTTCAACAAAAACAATAAGTCAGCAAATCAATCTCCCTCATGGCCGACCTAGATATCTCAATCAGCTACCACATCAAATGAATCCCCAGATATTATCCTGCTGACATCATAACATATATGCATCCCTGGTCCGAGCTGCCTCAATCTTGTAATCGTTATATTAATGTATTCTTCACCCACCTCCACACAAAATGAAGTGAATTTCACTGTCATATTCATACTTAACACAAATTAAACTTCTTTCCACACACACAAAAAAAACTTAGCAACTCACTGAAAACACTTCCAAACCACATTACAAATCCAACTAAGTACACTCAAAGCGATGTTACCACTATCACAACCAAAAATCGAATGAATCCAATACAACAAGTTACACTCAGCACATACACCACCAGATGACACAACAACATGAATCTAGAAACACAACCAACTCAAAAAGCCTGCACTGTAGTGACATCACACACTACAACACCCTTATATCTCGGGCTAAAGCAGACAGATGGAATCAGATGCTTCTGTTGACCCTTAGAAACCAACACTGTCTCAGACTGCTCAACTTCTTGAAAATATATTTTTTGAAAGACGCAATAGCATAATACCCCATGTGCTACAAAACCAATGAAAGTTTTAAACGTTCACTAAATCTCAATTGTCATGTCCAGTAATGATTCAGTGTTAGAAATAAAGTAGTTCAGTTATCTACATAACTGCAAACAGTTTTTTCAACTGCTGCTCTACAGAGTTATCGGGAAAAATCAAGTGTTCTTAGAGGGAAGTCTTCTTTGTTTTACAGTTTGCAATGAGCTAATCAGTAATTGCAGTGAAACAAGTGTTTCTCATTAAGTTCGATCATCTTCCGCTTCCAAGTGAAAGCACCTGTATGTGCAGCAATGAGCTGAAAGCACTATTTTCATGAAGTAAGAAACTGCCGAGAGGGCAAGAGCATTTTGCATAGTGCAAGATTTTTATCATTTTGGTTACGGCAGACATACAAAATATGTATTACATGTCTGTCAGATAAACTTCTAGAATTGTAATCAACAATATTATGAAAAGGATAGATTTCTGCTCACAGTACAGACAAGATACTGAGCTGCCAACAGGTAAAACGAAAGGAGTGTTACGCTTTTCTGAATTAGCCTTTGGCCGACAGCTAAATGTGTAACAGTCATTTCTGTGTGCCTGTCTGCAACTCATTGTATCCCCCTTACTATGAGCACAAATCCATTATTTTCCTAATAGTGCTGATATGCCAATCTGTAGTTCAAACTACAGAATCATCAGCACTTGTAATTTTGGAAATACAAAAAACCAAGAAGTTGTAAGTAACATTTTCAGTCTGCTTTATCAATTGAGTAACAGTGCACAGAAGGCATTCTTGTAACATGAGAATTTTTCGTGCTTATCCAAGGAGAAAGATAACTCTAAACCCAAATTCACTAAGAGACAGATGGTACAAGATTAATTATACAGTAAAAGCCAGTTTGTTAATGGAATGAATACATGTGCCACAAACATTTGCCCAATAGGTTGCATACATACATAGAAACAAGCAGTGAAGGGCATAAAATGAAGTGAGTGTAAAACACAAGCTGCAGATGTCATCACATAAACAATACTTGTAATTTACACACAACAACTAGTTCCACGATAAAGTGTCAGTATTCTTAAGATTTACTAATTAAAATAACAAATCAATGCCTCGAACAAATATGCATATTAATGGGTCAGCTGTTAAGCAATATCATGACAAATGTACCATAGGAAGGAAAAGTCTTTTCCACTTCACTGATTTGGAATAGTGTGGGTATTGGTTCAATGATGACCCCCTGGAAATCGGCTCTATGTATCAGAATTAATTATTTTACATAAAAATGAAAAAAAGCAGGGCTTTTTTTGTAAACTCACAACAAAGTGTGTATACAACATTTATTTCCACTTCAGTTAAGTGATACTAAATTTAGAACGCATTTGAGAAAGAAAACCAGAATACCCACACTTTCAAACCAAGAGTTTAATAGCGATTACGGAGCTCAATACACAAAGTTATCACGCTACCGTATTTTGTTAATGCACTACATCAACTATGGAACTGACAAATGTATCAACTGATATCTTACCCGATTCTATATACATTATCAGTCCACAACTGTCCAGCTTGTGACAGGACTTTCCAGCGAGCGCACACTTTCTGTACAGTGCCTACGAGCTCACTGACTGACATGTGAGAAAAGATCTTTAATAAAATCTCATCTGGCAAATCACGAATGCCCACACGCCGGATTTCTGACAGCTGTGGATTCAAATTTATTAGAGACATCTTAGGCTCTAAACGTGTGTCGTCGGCACTTCCTGGACCACAAGTCACAGTGTACAGAGCTGCTGCAGATGACGCAGTACTGAAAGAAATAAAAGGACCATGTACAAGCATTTAAAAGGGAAAAAACAGATGTGATTTCAATTTAACCTTACTCTTAATGTGTGTGACGTCAATAGCAAG
Organism: Schistocerca gregaria; assembly: GCF_023897955.1. NCBI lineage: Eukaryota > Metazoa > Arthropoda > Insecta > Orthoptera > Acrididae > Schistocerca > Schistocerca gregaria. The sequence continues at coordinate 193,523,858 of NC_064929.1, read as the reverse complement.
CTTTTTGTACTACAGAAAGCGTTCGTCACAGCCGCACATTGTTTACCTGTTGCTTCCAACACTTGTCGCTTGACAGTTGACACTGCGTAGTGGTGCCTTCGACCGAAGAGTGGTGCGCACGCCGCATCACAAAACAACAAATGCGAAACGCAACTCCCGCGTTAAAAAACAAAGAGCGACAGCGGCGCCCGAAGTGATATGGAGATGAACTAAAGAAAAAGTAAACATTGTCCGCGTCTTCAGTTGCGAAAATCTTAATTATCTTGTGCTTTTAATTTTTCTAATACAAACCTTCCGAACTTCTCACGTTATGTTTTTGGCTTCCATCAGAATAAAACAATTTAATTGTAGCTACAAAATACTTCAATACAGGAGTGACTGCAATTGGTCTATATCACAATATGAACTGTATTTTTTTCTTTAAATTGATATGTTTATTCATCCGTATAACAATAAAAATTGTATAGATGTCGTCAGTTGTGTCTTATGAACTAAAGCATGCATGAGATTATGGTTTATGTTAAAAAGTCCATAAAAGACACGAAATGATGTATTTATGCGTTTAATCAACACACAAAACATTGTAGATATGAACAAGATCAGAGATGATAACAGTTCTCTAAGAAATAAGAATGTAAACAAAGTTCAGAGACATAATTTACAAATATTAGCACTGGAGTCCGCCACACACTGCCTCCTGCAGTGACAGCGGCCATGTAGTTTCGAGGGAAGGTGACCTGTCGACCTGATCTGGAGATTTGTGGTGAAGATGCACTGGCTTGATTGCTGTCTGTTGTCTTGTGAAGGTTGACAGTCCTTGGAATGGAATGTAATGGCATATCCAAAGTGGTGTCTCCTGCAGTGTCTTCATGCTGTGCGATGCATAGTCTGTCAGAAGGAAGGCTGGTTTCATCGGTCAGTGCTAATAGTTAGTTTTCCTGTTGGCATCTCCACCTTGAAATGTTGTCATCGCGAGACAGGACTAGATATAGCCCGTCATATGTTGGCTGAAGTGGTGTTCTGACAACATCATTTCGAATGAAGACAAACTTGCTTGTCATCAGTGTGGGTGAATAAAGATCTTCTTGTGGTCATTTCCACTGGCGAGGTACTGACTTGCGGGATTATGTAGGAGCGAAGCCCTGACAGGACCAGAGGAAGCTTTGAAACCTAATCATCAGACATCTGTGCTTTTAAAGCAGATTTTAACTGATGATACCATTGTTCAATTTTTCCATTTGCTGCAGGGTGATGTGCTGCAGTTTTGATGTGGACAACGTCAGTGTGCTTGTAAGGCATTTGGAAAGCTGACATTCAAACTGCCTACTGTGATCTGTAGTTATGATATGAGGCATGCCAAAACGAGATATCCATGTTGAAACTATGGCAAATGAAACTGCTTCTACTGTGATGTCATCTAATGGAAGCGCTTCTGCCCATTGTGAAAAACGATCAGTAACTCTTAGTAAATAGCAATACCCTTGTGATGGATATAGGGACCTAACTATGTCCACGTAAATATGATTGAATCTTGTTGTCGTTTGAGGATAATGTCCCGCTGCGCCGTTGATGTGTCTCCAAACTTTAATTCGTTGGTAAGGAATACATGCTGAAGTCCAGGCCTTTTTTTAGTGATGGCCAAATGAATCGCTTTCTCACCAAGTTATGGTTGCTTGAACACCAGGGTGAGCTAGATTGAGTAGTGAGTTGAAAATTGCTTGTCATATTTGTTGAGGTACATATGGGCGAATCATATCTCCAGCTATGTCACAAACAAGTTCTTTACCACTTGGCAATATTATTGTTTGAAGTGCAAGGGATGTCGTATTCTTGATGTGTGGAAGCTCTTCGTCACATCGTTGGCTTTCCGGAATTTGTTCCATGGTAATAGTTGGAGGTATGGTGATTGAAGCAATTTGTGAATAAGCGTCAGCTGCGGTGTTCTCCTTCCCAGTAGTGTAACGTATGTCTGTGGTGAACTGTCCGATGAAAGTAATGGGTCGAATCTGACGTGGAGAAGCTTTTTATGAACGTTGCTTGAACATGAAGGTGAGTGGCTTGTGGTCGATGTAAACTGGAAAATCACGTCCTTCAGTCATCTGAAAGTGCTTCACTGCTGAGTAGACTACGAGGAGTTCTCTGTCATAGGTTGAGTAATTCCTCTCTGCAGTTTCTTGGAGAAGAACGCTAATGGTTGCAGATTATTGTCTTCAATGTGTTGTAAAGTTGCACCAATAGCATGATCTGAGGTGTCAACTAATAAAATTAGAGGTAAATTGAAAGATGGATGAGCCAGATGTGCTGAATTGGCCAAGCTATTTTTAGGTCATTAAAGGCTTGTCGAAGATTTTGTGTCCAATTACTTTTCTGTTATCATTTTTCTTGGTCCCATGGAGTAGGTTCAAAAGCTCTGCTTGTTTACTGGCTGAATTTGTTAGTGCCCTTCGGTAAAAATTAATGAGGCCAGGAAATCGGCGCAGTTCTTTTATTGTTGTACATAACAGATAGTCAACAATGGTTCGTACTCGATCTGGTAGTGGTCTGATTCCCTCTGCAGTTAGCACATATCCCAGGAAAGGTACTTCTATTGAACTGAAAATACAATTGTTCATTTTCATTCTGGTGTTGTGTTTACTAAGGTATTCGAAAAGAAATAGAAGATGCTTCTTGTGCTCTTCTTCATCTTGTGATGCCACTAGAATGTCATCTATATAACAGTACACGAAATCAGGGTCTCTCAATATATTGTCGATATGCCTTAGAAAAGTTTGGGCTGCGTTTCGGAGTCCAAATGGAAGTTGCAAAAACTCAAACAAACCAAATGGAGTTATCACTGCAGTCTTAGGTACATCATCTGGATGTACAGGGATGTGATGATAGGCTCTGACCAGCTCTATCTTTGAAAATATTTGTTTTCCATGCATTTGGCTGTTAAAATGTTGAAGGTTAGGAATAGGGTACCTGTCAGCTTGGTGGTTTTGTTGAGAACACGGTAGTCTCCACAAGGCCTCCATGATCCGTGTTTCTTGGGAACTAAGTAGAGCAGGCTTGCCCAGGCTCTCTTTGACAGCTGGCAGATTTTCATATTAATCATCTGTTGGAATTCCGCTTTAGCTGCTTGAAGTTTATCTGGTGGCAGAAGTCGTGGCTTTGCTGTCACAGGATATCCTTCTATGACAATATATGAAAAACAGTGGTATCCGGGATGTCAAAATGGATGTTTTCTTGGAGCAAGTTGGAAAATTTCTTTAAAATGGCAGCATATGTTTGATCTGGTGGCATTACATGAATTGTTTCTATGCCTGAGACCTTAATGTACCAGACATTGCTGCGGACATTACCAGGTCAATGAGTCGTCTGTTCTTGAGGTCTACTAAAAGATTATAATGGTGAATGGAGTCAGCTCCGATAATCGGCGATTGCACATCTTCAATTACGAAATTCCTTGTGAAGCTGCACTGTGAACCCAAACTGAATAATAATAGACGCTCTCCATAAATATTAATACCAGTGCCATTTGCAGCATGAAGTTTACGATCACAGAAATGTCAGCTCCAGTGTCAATTACGCAACGATTTCCTCTACTTCTACCTCTGAGAAATAGACGATGTGAAAGATGACTCTGATCACCTGCCACCGCGTTTGAGTTTGACTGTTTGTGGGAATCTTGGGTGGGAGATGGTCGAAACGAGCATGTGCTCTGACATTTCTTTGTCCTGTGGCGATGTTTAAAGTGATATCAACGTAGTGCTCCATTGCTATTAAAACGCTGGACTGACTGTGTCCTGTCTCGTGGTCTACTTGGTGAGGAGCGAGAGGATCGTGAGCTGCCTCTTGAACGTGACAGTGTTTTCAGTTCATTGGTTGTCAGCGTTAATACAGCAGTCTGCGTTTCTAGTTTTGAGATTGTATCGTTACTGGTATCATTTACGTTATTGACTGCAATAGTGGATGATGCCTGCAAGGTTTGAGTACATATATCCAACCCCTATGGTGTCAAGATCATCTTTACTTGTAGCTACTATAGAACGTGCGGTGACAGGAAGCAGCTGGATAAATATTCAAATAACTGTCCTTGACTTGCGTGCCAGCTAAAGTAAGAGCTGAGGTCGCTTCTTATCACCCAATTCCGCTTCTGTTAATAATTTCGTTACTTTTCTATTTTCTGACTCTTCAAATTCCTGAATTAGTCTTGTTTTAAGCTCTGTGAACGGAGTGGTAGATAGTGGTGGAATCAAAAAGTCGGAAATTAATTCTACATCATTCGCTTCCAGTGGCGCAACAACATGATTGAATTTCGTGGTTTCACTAGTGATACTCAAAGTGGTACACTGTGCTTTTACTTGAAGGAACCACACCTTTTATGTTTTTCTTCCAGATGGGCGGAATCTTCACTGAAACACGAGCTATATCCGTTTCGTTCTGTACTGATGCGGGCATTGGATTTGCGCCATTGTTGTCGACGATCATTTTTAAGCTTCACTAACCACTAATGAATTATGCTTCATATTTTATTTCGGGGTCACCAATATGGGTTATGGTAGAAGTTTCATAAAAGACAATAAATGATGTATTTCTACGTTTAATCATCACTCAAAACATTGTAGATGTGAACAAGATAAGAGACGATAACAGTTTTCTAAGTAATAAGAATGTTAACAAAGTTCTGAGGTATAATTTACAAATATTAACACTCGAGTCCGCCACAGGTTCTTACAATATTTACAGTTCAATTCTTACAATTTTTACAGGTTAATTCTTACAATATTTATAATTATGCCATATACTGTCACTTTATATAGGCCTGTGTGGTATTTGTGTCTCCTCAATAGCTATCTACAATTATTCCAAATACTCATTTACCCAGTAAAAACTTTTACTTAATAAATATGTTTTTAATTTTTGGCTAAAAATATGAAATTCGTTTACACCTTTTATTGCCTATGGCAGCCTTTTGTACACTTTTAGGGCATTATATGCCATACTGTTCTGTGTTTTGGACTTGTTTTTCCTGTTTAGGTATAAGTAGTGGCTGAATCTAGTTTCATGGTCATGTACTGAGCTGTTTGTAGCATACAGATGAATATTTTTATTTACATATATTACAGTCTGAAAAATGTATTCACAAATGGGACAGTCAGTATTCCTAGTTTTTTGAATAAATTAGTACAAGGGGCCCTGTTGTTGCTATTTGTTATTGTCCATACAGCTCTTTTCTGTATCTTAAAGATAGACTGAATATTCCCATCAGTTATTCCCAAAACATGATTGCATAACTGAGGATTGAGTTTATGTCATTTCGAGGCATGAAATATTGTGCACTGGTGCAAGCATTCGTAGATGCTGTGGATAGTCTCTTTCTTAAAGCTTTTACATGTTCTGTCCATTTCAATTGACAATCTATCTTCAACGCCAAAAATTTGGTATGCATTACACTTTCTATTACATCATAATTAATTGTTAATTTAGCCTCACTGTGTCTTTTATTCAACTGGAAGTACATACAATTTGTTTTCTTTCCATTTAAAGTTACTTTATTTTTCAGTGACCCCTTGTGAACATCTTTGAGGACTGCATTTGCCTTTTCTGTCAACTGTGTGGAGTTTTGGTTGTCATCACTATGTTGCTGTCATCAGCAAATATTATTTTTTTCCCACATCCCATACGCTGCAGAAAATCATTAATGTAAATAAGAAGAAGGATTGGACCCAATAAACTACCTTCCAGGACGCCTATATTAATATTTTTTGGACGTGATAAGTGTTTTTCTAGAAATCTCAACACACTGCATCCGGTTTTATAGGTAGGACCTTAAACCACTTCTTAACCACAGCTCTTATTCATAGTAACTCTAATTTATGTTATAAAATTAAGTGGTCCACTGAATCAAATGCCTTTGATATGTCCAAGAAAATTCCATTCACATGGTCACCTTTGTTCAGTGGTTCATACAGTGCATTGATTATGAGAGCCAATGGAAATAAAAAACTTCCTGGCAGATTAAAACTGTGTGCCAGACCCAGACTCGAACTCAGGACCTTTGCCTTTCGCAGGCAAGTGCTCCACCATCTGAGCTACCCAAGCACGACTCACAATCCGACCTCACAGCTTTACTTTCTCCTACCTTCCAAACTTTACAGAAGCTCTCCTGCGAACCTTGCAGAACTAGCACTCCTGATAGGAAGGATATTGCGGAGACATGGCTAAGCCACAGCCTGGGGGATGTTTCCAGAATGAGATTTTCACTCTACATCGGAGTGTGCTGGCAGATTAAAACTGTGAGGTTGGGGTGTGAGTCTTGCTTGGGTAGCTCAGCTGGTAGAGCACTTGCCCACGAAAGACAAAGTTCGAGTCTCGGCCTGGCACACAGTTTTAATCTGCCAGGAAGTTTCATATCAGCGCACATTCCGCTGCAGAGGGAAACCTCATGCTGGAAACATCCCCCAGGCCGTGGGTAAGCCATGTCTCCGCAATGTCCTTTCTTTCAGGAGTGCTAGTTCTTCAAGGTTTGCAGGAGAGCTTCTGTAAAGTTTGGAGACGAAGTACTGGCAGAAGTAAAGCTGTAAGGACGGGGCGTGAGTTGTGCTTGGGTAGCTCAGTTGGTAGAGCACTTGCCCGCAAAAGGCAAAGTTTCCGAGTTCGAGTTTCGGTCCGGCACACAGGTTTAATCTGCCAGAAAGTTTCATATCGGCGCACACTCCACTGTAGAGTGAAAATCTCATTCTGGAGCCAATGGAAATAACTTACGAACGTCAGTGGAGATATATTTCATCATCGGTAGAGGTGGGTTAGTTCGAATAATTCATTAATTTACTAAAAGGTAATTTTGATTCCGTTATGTTATCTTTATAGTTTCTTATGACCAGTTGACAGGAACAATATGCCAGTCACTCTTACTTCTTCCATGTTCAAGCTGCAGATAATGTATTATTACATTTTCTATGAGACACACATGTAGGAAATTCTTTTACTTGACCCACTGTATCTTTCATTTGCCTACTGTGTACAGTTTGTGAAACTATCTCTCTGAACATTTATCACCAAGTGTAAAAACGTCCTCTAGCATAACAATAACTGTAGTATAAACAGCTGGTTTTACATGTGACAACATGCTGGTGCATGATTTTTCCAAGTGACGTTCACCACAGAATGATAAAAAAACTCATGATCTACCAACAGCAGCATTACCTTTAAAATAATATTCATTTCAATGATTAGAATTGCTACACTACCTCCAAAAAAATATCATCTACTCCATGCATAAATACTATGTTTGTCTTATCTCTCCTTCTTTCTATCTCCAAAACTTTCTAATTTTCCATTTCCTTTAACAAAATGTACCACATTTCAATATACGATGACACCGCATAGAGGGCTTGCTTTACTCTCTTGTGAACAATAATGGGAGCTGAATAGTGAATCAAACAAGCAATCTATCCTTTCAACAAATTCTGCAGCGTATATTGCCTCTCCATGCAAAATATTAAACGCTACATCTGTCTCAATAACTTCAACAGTATGACTAAACAGGGCTGCACCTACCTTAACTTTCATTTGAGTAAGAGGATCTTTAATGTCACGATCACTCCTTTGCAATTTGGGCAAAGTCCTGAATGTTTTCTGCTGATACACAAGAAAAGCCTTCTGAATAAATTCAAAACTGTCCTCTTTATTAAATCTCAATTGTATTTTGTTTCGTAGTAGAGCATTTCTACTATTCTTCAACAGAGGTAAGAGGACAAATCACTGCAGTAGATTCATCCCTGACTAAAAAATGTAATAGAATGGATTCAGTTGCTTTCTCTCTGCAGTGTTCCTCCAGTGCTCTCTGGTTGTTTGCACCCCTGGTCATAAACTGTACAAATTATCTTCAGCCCTACTTCTTGCTGCACCATTATAATGTAGATAATGAACTTTTAAAGTAAGACTTTAAATGGAGTGGAGTAATATTCAAGACCTGCATCTAACTTTTATGTATGTCTCTGACCATGAATACTAATGCATGGAGCCGGCCACAGTGGTCTAGTGGTTCTAGGCACTCAGTCCGGAACCGCGCGACTGCTACGTTCTCAGGTTTGAATCCTGTTTCGGGCATGGATGTTTGTGACGTCCATAGGTTAGTTAGGTTTAAGTAGTTCTAAGTTCTAGGGGACTGATGACCACAGAAGTTAAGTCGCATAGTGCTCAGAGCCATTTGAACCATTTGAACTAATGCATGGTTTGCAAATGCATTTGATGTTTCTGAATGTCCTAGATCCTGAAACCCTGAGATTTGTTGCTTCCTCGCACCATAATACAAACCTGTCTCCAGAGACATTTCATCAGGTAACTAAGCACACTGTCACTGTTTGACATTACATGAGCTTCTGCTGTTGTTGCTTTCATAACTGCAGGATTTAATACTGGCTCAAAAGCTACAGGAGACAGATTTGAGATGCTCCACAGAATAGATGAGGGCTTCACTTCTGTAAGCACAGGGCAAATACCTTGTCCTCAGTTGTCCAAAGCGTAGCATCTGCTGAACAATGGGAGTTTATTAACTGCCTGTTTATGAAATCTCTGGCAACAGAATTTAAATTGTTCTCTATGAAAGAGAAAGTATTACTATCACATAAATCTTTGAGAGTCTTTAGTTCATATTTACCATGATGTAGTTTTGCTGTAAATTTTGCTAGCATTGTTAAAATATTCCAATGAGTCTGGTTCATCTACGATTTTCTGGACCTCAAATCTTCTTTTGAAACTCCAGTACTCAAAACTGCAATTCCCTCACTAAAAGACGTTTCAGCTAAACACATGTTACTCATAATCAGCAGATTTATTATGAAGGGAACGAAAAATTTACGAAGTGTATCACTCAAATAATTAGACTGTGCAGAAAAACTAATGTTGGGTTATCCATTAATACAATTTTCACTTCTGATATGAACACCTGCCACAGTACAACTAGTGCTCGGTAATTCGCTAACACCCTTCTCAGATATTGTAGAAATACATCCCTGTGGCCTATATCTAGTCTTATTCACAAAGAGCCACATTCCACCCGTATGCTTTCACCCCGCAGGCCTAAGGCGTTGTGGTGTGTGACGTCACTCTGGCACATTGTTTTTTATTTGGTTCGCTTTTATAGATCTCGTGTTGTTGTATTTGATGGCGGCCTCTGGTTGTGGATGTTGGCATATAGAATTTAATGTGTGGTATTGGGTTCATTTGAGTCTTGGTTATCACTGTGGTAACGTGGGTTTATTTGAGTCTGCGTAGTCAGTTCTTTAACGTGGGCTTGTAAGCGTTTGCTTTGTTTTAAATGAGTTGTTATGGTTTTTCTTTCTTTTGTTTATGCATGTGGCGTTTTTGTTAGGCGTGATTAGTTTGATGTATGTCGTGGTGGTTGTTCGTGTGTGCACACACTCCAGCCAGCCTAGGAGAATTTGGTCAGAGGCGTTTGTTAGTAAATAATTTTTGTTTTGGTTTCATTCTATAGTAATTCAGATGTTTTGTTTGTTTCATATTTATAGTACTGCGATCGTATTTTAATTCATCTACTGACAAAGGGGCTTTTGGGTTTCTGAGTTGTTGGGATTTTGGTTTCAGTGGTATTTTGTGAGTTGTGTAGGCATGCGAAGTTAGTGGTTGTGGTTTCTTTTTATTTGTGATTTGCTGTTAGGTATCGAGAGCAGCGTTTAAGCTATATAGGTCAAGGGAAATGTCCGATTCTATTTTTCGGAGTTGTTGGTGTTAGATTTTTGGTATCGAGGGCTTCGTTTGAGCTATACAGGTCAAGGGAAATGTCCGTTTCCTCATTTCGGAACTGAATAGATAGGTTTTTTCGGTATGGTGGGCTTGGTTTGAGCCGAAGCGAGCTTCCTGTATGCTAAAGGTGTATGCAACAAAGTTTGTGATGGTGGTCAGCAACTTGCAGATGCAGGGCATCAATACGTCCACACCCGAAGCAGGATCATACCTGACACTCAACACTGCGCTAATTCGCCGAGTTTCTGAATATCACGAAAAGTGTGTGCGGCAAGTTGTTTAATGCAAGCCAAGCCGGATTACGAGAGTCTACTGAATACTGGAGAATGGGATACAACCCGTCAGCTTTGAAATATGACATCACAAGGTACCACAGACGATGCTTTGCAAAGACACGACGTATGGCGGTTAAAAAAAAAGGAGGGAGGAGGCCCTACAGACTTAGGCTAATGTTGTTTTGATGCCAGAGCAGGTGGGGCCTGCCGCCATTTTAAGTAGTCCAAAACATTAGCATACCGCTGTTTACGATTGCTGCTTCTTCATTATTTCTGTCGCGCATGAGCAACATCTGGTCTAACTAGTAAAAATTGTAGAGCATAGGATAATACCATAGTGTTAGGACGGCAATTTCAAATGTTTCCCTGTTCTCAAATGCGTATTTCCTCTAGTAATATTAAACATTTGGCCTCGTTAACGTAACTAGTTTTTTGGTGCTATATTTCGGATAGCCAGAAACAGAAGGAAGTGATGTGAAAATCATGCTTTTGTGATCCATATGATTCCACTTTTACTGTATTTATATCGATGGGAAGTGAAACTGGACCTCCGATACCAATGCTTGCTTGCTTGCTGGTATCGGTACTGCTTCTTGTTCGTTACATTTTCAGCTTTCAACCCGTATGTAGTAGATTTTTAGTGTCCACGTTTGCAAAAAGCTTACCTAGGTTTGCTAATCCATGAACGTGTGCGCTGAGGAAAGAAGCAAGGCATCCTATAGTATCTTGTGCATATCAAAAAAGTGAATGATTATGGCAGTGTTAAAGAAACAGAACTCCACATATGTATACCTCCATGCAGAACAGAGTTCTTCATTCATTAGTTTGTCTACGCATTAAGCTGGGTTCACACACGCAACAGCTAGTGGCATACTGCAGTTGCATGTCTATACGCCACGTTTTTAGTGGCGCAACGTAAGAGACTCAAGTTTTGTCATGCCACAAAAAGTTCAGCTTGGTTGTAATATGTTGTGCCTCTTTCCTGCCACCACGAGCATTTTGTCACAGTTATCATGCAGTAATTGCCGCTCAGTAAGCTCAATGTTGCTGCTGCACTCCATTCGATTTCAGTGTGTTTGTATTTTATTTGTGAAAAAAGTTAAAACAATGGTCGACAGGTACAGGTGATTTTCTGCAGCAGCAGTGTGTGCATATGCATGTGTGTGTGTGTGTGTGTGTGTGTGTGTGTGTGTGTGTGTGTGTGTGCGAATCAGTGACATATCCCACTAAGGAATAGAGTCGTTTAAATTTCGTGATTTGTGAGACCAAGCACTGTATAAATAGTGGATTATACGCAGGAAATAGCTCCGAAGTGTGATGTGGCAGCTGTCAAACAAAGAATTAATTTTTCGAAATACCTATAACAACGAATACCATAAGAGTTCAAAATATCGAAAGAGTGACGTATCTGCAGATGATATTTACATGCCAGCTGTTGGTTAACTGGACATTGCAGATAGTATTTTCGTCTCTGAGTGTCATTTGTTTCATAAATGTGTTTGTTTCATCTGCTTTATCTCTGTGCGAAATCTATTTTCGTATTCAATTCAGCATTTGGGTTTTTTCTTTCTTGCATTCAACTCTTGCCACAGAAGTAAGGCTATAACCTGCACCATAACATTCTTCCCCTCCCATATGATTTCAACTGATGCCTTATTGAAAGCTGTGCGACTAATTAGAATTTGTGGCATCCTATGTGAATGTAGATCACGATGCTACTACACCAAGCCATAAGCTGTGTCGCCTCATTAGATGCATTTGTAAACGTGGCATGTATTCTAGTTTATCCCTCTTCTCACTTTTAAATTTGATCTAAGATGCGTCATTCAGTGTGTAGACAATAACAGCATCTTACAGGATAAAAAAAAGATATTGTTTTTTAAACATCTTCCAGCATTATTGAATGCTATAAATGCGATTAAAAGCATGGTCTCAAACGCTTAAGACCCTTTAAAACAGATATTTCTCGCCATTAATTCTGTCAGTTTTACATGAATATCCAAACATAGCACAGTTGGAATCTACGGCCACTTTAATCGTTGTTGTTGTTGTGGTCTTCAGTCCTGAGACTGGTTTGATGCAGTTCTCCCTGCTACTCTATCCTGTGCAAGCTGCTTCATCTCCCAGTACCTACTGCAACCTACATCCTTCTGAATCTGTTTAGTGTATTCATCTCTTGGTCTCCCTCTACGATTTTTACCCTCCACGCTGCCCTCCAATACGAAATTGTTGATTCCTTGATGCCTCAGAACATGTCCTACCAACCGATCCCTTCTTCTAGTTAAGTTGTGCCACAAACATCTCTTCTCCCCAATCCTATTCAATACCTCCTCATTAGTTATATGATCTACCCATCTAATCTTCAGCATTCTTCTGTAACACCACATTTCGAAAGCTTCTATTCTCTTCTTGTCCAAACTAGTTATCGTCCATGTTTCACTTCCATACATGGCTACGCTCCATACAAATACTTTCAGAAACGACTTCCTGACACTTAAATCAATACTCGATGTTAACAAGTTTCTCTTCTTCAGAAACGCTTTCCTTGCCATTGCTAGTCTACATTTGATATCTGCTTGATTTTACGTTTGTACTTCGTTTTGAGATTATCAAGTTTATACTATGGCTTGTAATGTACCAATAGTTAGTTAGTTTAATGTTCCATGTATCATTTTCCCAATAAATCATAACAATATGGAATCAGTCACTGTATACTGACATAACTTTTTTTTGTAAACCCTGCCTCTATGCTGATCATTTATTAATTTCTACGCTTTTTCATTAAAGAAAGGCAGGTGTTAGTAATTCCTACCCACTCCTACCATTTACATATTACAGTAGGCCTAACAGTCAATCTTTCGCAGAATGGGAGGAGTTATCAAAGAGAAACATTTTCAGTTTAGTTTCAAATTTTACTTTGTTATTTGTCAAGTACTTTATATTAACGCGTAAGTGATCAAAGCTTTTGGTTGCAGTATTGTGACCCACTGTTTGAGCTACAAACAACCTTAATGTGGCATAATAATCGTCATTTTTGTCTTCTGGTGTTGTACACATTGTTCCTGTGAAGTGCAATGGATTATTTACAACAAACTTCAGGAAAGAATAATTACACTGTGAAACGGACAGATTGCTACTCACACGCCGAGCACAAGGAAGGCGCGACGAAGAGAATGTGCACGTTAATTTTCAATCAAAGCCTTCTCCAGAAAGGAAGCACACAAACGCGTTCATACGATCATACACACAAAACTCACGCACACATGACCGCTGTCTGCGGCTGTTCTAGTCAGAATCTTATTTAAAGGGGGGAAGGGGGGGGGGAGGAAATGTGAACAATGAGTAATAATTAGCGGCGAGACGAATTTAAGGCATCAGAATCTGTCCCAACCATCAGCGCAGTTACGTAGCTGTGTGTTATGCAGGCACGAGCTTGTTGATACAGTGTGCCTCGGGTATCGGAGTGTTGGCGACTTTGAAGGCAATGACAAAAGAAATTATTGCTTGAATTTCTCCACTTACGAATGAAATTTGATTGCTTTAAACTTTATATTAGGATCGGATCGATTAGTATAACTGTAAACAACGCAAGCTGGCATTTTTGATGAAACATCTACGCCTCCACACAATCAAAGTACCCAACAGTATCGAAAATACGTCGGAGTGACGTCTCGAAAAAGTACCACCACGGTGAACGTAATGTTTTGGGCTATTTAAGATGGCGGCCATTGGCTTCAAGTTTGTGATACAGTGATAAGTCCCCTAGAAATTAGAACTACTTAAACCTAACTAACCTAAGGACATCACACACATCCATGTCCGAGGCAGTAATCGAACCTGCGACCGTCGCGGTCGAGCGGTTCCAGACTATAGCGCCTAGAACCGCTCGGCCACTCTGGCCGGCATAGGATATAACATTTGTAGTTCTACTGAAGTACAAGATGTCAATGTTATGTATATACCTATTGGTTCCGTTTTTTTTTTTTTTTTTTTTTTTTTTTTTTTTTTTTTTTTTTTACCAGTGTCCTACTCTTCAGTTGCCCTGCATAGTACATGATACGAATCAGTTGCAGAGGAAACAGCAATTTGAACGACTCAATATCAGATAAAGAGGTATAATTCAAAATGTGTACAACAATGATTTAATATTCCCACAACCGACGAAAAGCCTACACCATATCTGTCTCTTAATGACACATTTGTTTATCAGGTTACCTTCCATTCAGAAGGCTGTTGCACGTAGCGACATATTGACTTGTAAGTAATAGATTTCAGCTATCAGTCGTCATTTTTAAATTTAACGGCAGATCTAGATTTCAGCTAGAAATTAGTCATTCTCAATGCACTATCAGTTTTGATCAATGTATGTAATGCCTGCTGGTCGGGCTTCATCCACAGTTCATTGACTACTACAAGCCGGCTGGAGTCTCCGAACGGTTCTAGACGCTACAATCTGGAACCGCGCGACCGCTAGGGTCGCATGTTCGAATCCTGCCTCCGGCATGGATGTGTGTGATGTCCTTAAGTTAGTTATGTTTAAGTAGTTCTAAGTTCTAGGGGACTGATGACCTCAGAAATTAAGTCCCAAGGTGCTCAGAGCCATTTGAACCATTTTTGAATACTACGAAAGGACGACTGATAGCTGAAATCTACAGGGTGTTTCAAAAATGACCGGTATATTTGAAACGGCAATAAAAACTAAACGAGCAGCGATAGAAATACACCGTTTGTTGCAATATGCTTGGGACAACAGTACATTTTCAGGCGGACAGACTTTCGAAATTACAGTAGTTACAATTTTCAACAACAGATGGCGCTGCAAGTGATGTGAAAGATATAGAAGACAACGCAGTCTGTGGGTGCGCCATTCTGTACGTCGTCTTTCTGCTGTAAGCGTGTGCTGTTCACAACGTGCAAGTGTGCTGTGGACAACATTGTTTATTCCTTAGAACAGAGGATTTTTCTGGTGTTGGAATTCCACCGCCTAGAACACAGTGTTGTTGCAACAAGACGAAGTTTTCAACAGAGGTTTAATGTAACCAAAGGACCGAAAAGTGATACAATAAAGGATCTGTTTGAAAAATTTCAACGGACTGGGAACGTGACGGATGAACGTGCTGGAAAGGTAGGGCGACCGCGTACGGCAACCACAGAGGGCAACGCGCAGCTAGTGCAGCAGGTGATCCAACAGCGGCCTCGGGTTTCCGTTCGCCGTGTTGCAGCTGCGGTCCAAATGACGCCAACGTCCACATATCGTCTCATGCGCCAGAGTTTACACCTCTATCCATACAAAATTCAAATGCGGCAACCCCTCAGCGCCGCTACAATTGCTGCATGAGAGACATTCGCTAACGATATAGTGCACAGGATTGATGACGGCGATATGCATGTGGGCAGCATTTGGTTTACTGACGAAGCTTATTTTTACCTGGACAGCTACGTCAATAAACAGAACTGGTGCATATGGGGAACCAAAAAGCCCCATGTTGCAGCCCCATCGTCCCTGCATCCTCAAAAAGTACTGACCTGGGCCACCATTTCTTCCAAAGGAATCATTGGCCCATTTTTCAGATCCGAAACGATTACTGCATCACGCTATCTGGACATTCTTCGTGAATTTGTGGCGGTACAAACTGCCTTAGACGACACTGCGAACACCTCGTGGTTTATGCAAGATGGTGCCCGGCCACATCGCACGGCCGACGTCTTTAATTTCCTGAATGAATATTTCGATGATCGTGTGATTGCTTTGGGCTATCCGAAACATACAGGAGGCGGCGTGGATTGGCCTCCCTATTCGCCAGACACGAACCCCTGTGACTTCTTTCTGTGGGGACACTTGAAAGACCAGGTGTACCGCCAGAATCCAGAAATAATTGAGCAGCCGAAGCAGTACATCTCATCTGCATGTGAAGCCATTCCGCCAGACACGTTTTCAAAGGTTTCGGGTAATTTCATTCAGAGACTACGCCATATTATTGCTACGCATGGTGGATATGTGGAAAATATCGTACTATAGAGTTTCCCAGACCGCAGCGCCATCTGTTGTTGACAATTGTAACTACTGTAATTTCGAAAGTTTGTCTGCCTGAAAATGTACTGTTGTCCCAAGCATATTGCAACAAACGGTGTATTTCTATCGCTGCTCGTTTAGTTTGTATTGCCGTTTCAAATATACCGGTCATTTTTGAAACACCCTGTATTATTTACATTTGTTTATTTTTATTTACGATTATGATGCTTTGCCACAGAAGATAACCGATTTATTATCTACAGCCTGAAAATAAACAAACTAATATCTATAACTAAAATATGATGTTATTAGTCAAAGCTGATGTGCTGTATCCCATTCTTCAGGTGAGCCTCTACTGTGGATTTTTTTTCAGGAGGAATTCTCCTCAGTTCCACAGTGAAGCTCATGAAATTTTAAGTATACAGTCGTATTTTAACCAAGTATAATTCACAGTATGCAGATGAAGGGACTGCAGGAGGTCACGATCGTCTCGCGCCTGACAGGTAACTGTCAGCTGATCGCAAAACGTCAGCAGAGTTCGTGGGCTGGCCGCAAGGACGGCTCTTTGCTAAGGCGCAGGCGTTCCGAGCTGTGAACTTCTCTTTGCTTCTCAATTTTTTACTTTTGCTGCGTTGCTGATGGAAATTGTATGGTTAATACTGATTGCACTTAACTGAAAGTTACGTTTTTTTTTCTTTTACTGTGTTAAATGTTCGCCACGGTACGCATTATTAGAAATAAAGTGCTAAGTTTGATTGTGCACGCAATCTTCTTCTGTATATGGACGCGATATTGGTTCCTGATCTCTCACGGGTCAAGAGGAGCGTTCGATACGAGTCATCGGATTTCGACAGTGACGTAATATTATTGCCTGCCGACACTTCACGTTTTGGTGCATATATTCACATTATTGTTGTTAGTTTGCGAAGCGAACGAATTTGAAAGTTAAAAAAAGTAAAACTGGTTGTGGAGACACACTGATCTGTTGCTTAGTCAGGATATAGGTTATGTCTGAAGATAAAGTTTGGCTGTGAGGTGGCAAAGCCAACAAATGTGAAACTAAAAATCCTGTTTGTGATGGTGAGAAACTGATCTATACCTTAGCCCATTTGAAAAAATCGCCAGTGATATCACGTTGTAGTCGCCATATTGTGTACATCCTTTGTCACATTTTTCCTATGTCACTGGTCAAAACCGACCACTCGTATCGAATATTCCTCTATATCCGTCTCGCACTTCAAAGTGACGCCATCGACAGTGGTGACCCTGACGTGGTTACGGCCGAGGAGACTTTAAATACACCTCCAGGATTCAAGACAGCAGCGATCCCAAGACTAGTGGCACATCTTCCGTTGTTTTGGCCGCATAATCTATCACTTTGATTTGCTCCAGTGGAAGCGAGCGTCCTGTGTGCTGGAGTAATGGTGGATGCAACAATTTCTGCGTTGGTGGTCTGTTAGCATAATCATAGAGGTGCAGATGCAGCACATCATTGCATCCCCATCCAAGGCATAATCGTACCTGAGACTCAATTGTGAAATAATTCATCGAGTTCCCGAATCTCAAGAAGAGTGTACGTGGCTAGTCCTCACCCAAGAAGATATAGAGGACTGCAAGCACTCATAGTATCTCTGACATCTGAGAAACAAGGTAAACGTGCACACTGTACCCGATACGTTATTTCGTACCTTATGGAGTAGCAGGCTACTATAGTTCAATTCTTTTATCTTGGCGGTTCGCCCAGACGCGGGAGATTGCTGCGCTGCCAGTTGCACACGACGGACGCGCCAAGAGAAGCAGCGCCGTAGTATAGTATAGTTCACAAACTTACGTTTAAGGGGGAGTGCGCAGTTTATGAAGTAGAGCCGCCACGGCTGTGTTAACCCTTTCGCTGCTATAGAGACGTGCTCCCCATATTCTGCGCTGTGCGCGATTTTGTCATCACTGCACTGCTCGCCTGTGCAGACACATGGTGTTCCGACTGCTTTGACACACTTATCATTCAATTTCACAAGAACTACTTAGCCCAAAAATTTGATTTTTACACATATTCTTGACTGATACCTTCCCCCCATAAATGACTTAATTTTGTGTCAATGTTCAACGCAGTTATTGTGCAGCATTAAGTGTAGTAAACCATTGCACGAAATTTTGAAGAGTTTGAAGAGGTAAAAGTCCACAGCGTATACTTTCCATATGGTCAATTTTAGTTACCACTAGAAATTTCAAAAAATTACATTCAAATGAATAAAATTCATGAAGTAAGACACTTCGATATTGTTTTCAAATAAAGAAAATATTAAGCACCAAATAAGGTTTAAACCTAGAACCTATCGCTTAGCTGCTACACACTTTAGCCATTATGCTAACGCACCATGCCATTCAACAAACATTCTGAAGGACATTAAAATAGCATGCAAAATACCGACAAACACTGTGGTATGACTATAAATTACTCATGTTTCGTAGAAGTACAACAGGAAAGAAACAATTACCACTGTTCTTCATTGCGAAAAAGTGGTTAGTGAGAATCCTACTGCCTGAATTAGGAGGCTTATTGCTTGTTTGGTTTAATTAATTAATAGAATATGAAGCAATTGGTATAAAGAATGCTTTTTCCAAACTTTCTATAAAAGAAAGTCTGCTATCAAGACATTGCTTTTGTTCAATTACTTTATTTATGACTGAACATTTCTAAAACTAAAGACACTCGGCCGTGCTCTGCACTGCAGTCAAGCTCTGGCAACGTCGTTCTCTGTTCATTGGCTGACTGTGTTTTGTGACATCAGATGCGCAGAACGAACCTAAACTCGGCCGCCATCGTAAATGACGCGCACTTTAGTGTAAGGGAAGGCTATTGTGGCATCCTAGACAGAAATGTCTTTCGGCGCTGGCGCAGATTTAGCAGATCGCATACAAGTTGCAAGTGTCCCTGCCTCCTATCTGGATACAGCCATGACGTTCAGCAGTACTATAACCTAAGCCAAGCTGCATTACGAGAGCCTAGTGCACACAATTGAATTCCCGAACAAGCGAATGAACGAGAATCTCATGGACAAGATAGACTCTTTGGCCAGACAGATGAGTGATCTGCTCACTGAATGTGACACAGGAGAGAGATTCCACAGCAGATCACGCAGTCGATCTTCATGGAAACGGTCCTCTGAAGGGGATGTGTTGGTACCAACAGTAATTTGATGAGAAAGCACACAAATGCAACCTACCCTGCACCTACGTCAGCTAGAAGCATTACCTGGAGATAGTAGCTCCTGAGTATCCATCCGTACACGTTTTCGTAACTGACAGAAAGAGTGGAAGCAAATTTCATGTCAACACCGTCTCGTATCTCAGTATTTTTCCATAAGATAAGCAACAAAAATATCGATCAACCGCCATTATGTCCAACTTGTTGGCAGCCAATGATTCCACTATCGCTATATATGGATTGCAGCATATGGAACTAGATTTAGGACCATGTCGAACCCTGGCTTGCTATTTTACAGTGGTTGGCTTATTATCTCACACTACCCGATGTTGTACATGCACACCTCCTGGACGCTATCATCGGGCTGCCTGTGACTGTCTTTAGTCTCGACATACGGCCATGTTTGATCTCAGAGCGATCCAATAGACACAGATCGGTAGCACACCTATTTGAACAGTTTCCTTTACTCACGCCGTTTCCTTGCGCCCCACAGAAGGTATGCCATAATGTGGTATAGTTTGTTAATACCACTACTGCAATGCCTGTTTCCTCTCGACCCAGGCAACTTGCACTGGAAAGATAGTCCACAGCTAGATCAGAGTTTGACACGATGTTGAAGGAAGGCCTCATCCATCCTACAAGTGGGCTTGGGTCGTCACCATTACATTTGGTGCTTAAAAAGAACGGTGTGCAGTGCCCATGCTTTCATTACTGTGGCCTGAATGTCTGTACACTCCCAGAAAGGTATACAATCACACTACCAAAAGATTATAATCAGTCCCTGTCCAGCAAACAGGTTCTCAGCGTATTAGATTGCGCTGAAGCACTTACACAGGTCCCTGTTTCCGAGGAAGACATTTCAAAAAAAGCCATCATTACATCCTTCGGCTTATTCGAGAGTTTGTACAGGGTGACAGTTATTTAATTATATGAAAAAATGTAAATTAGTTACAAAATACGGCGTGCAAACTCTTTATTGAACATGTAAACGTCACTACAGATATTCGCATTTAGGTTATGACATGTTCGATATGCCTGCCATCATTGGCGATGATGTGGCGCAGACGAAAAGCGAAATTCTGCATGACATGCTGAAGTGTCGGAACATTGATGCTGTCGATGACATACTGAATGGCTGTTTTCAACTCAGCAATGTTTTTGAGATTATTGCTGTACACCTTGTCTTTAATATATCCCCACGAAAAGGAGTGACATGTGTTCAGATCTGGAGAATATGGTGCCCAATTGAAGCCCATGCCAGTGGTCTTTGGGTACCCCAGCGCCAGAAGATGATCCCCAAAGTGCTACTCCAGGACATTACTCTCCTGCTTGGATGGGGTCAGGCTTCATCTTGTATGAAAGACATCTGGCCCAAATCAGGGTCATTTTGGATAATACAGATGAAATCGTCTTCCAAAACTTTCACACACTGTTCAGTAGTCACTGTGCCATTGAGGAATATCCCATCGATTATTCTGTGACTGAACATTCCACACCACACAATCACCTGTTGAGGGTGAGGAGACTTCTCGGTCGTGAAATGCGCATTCTCAGTAGCCCAGATGCGCCAATTTTGCTTATTGACGAACCCATCCAAATGAAAGTGAGCCACCTCGCTAAACCAAACTACACAGTGCATACCAGTTCTCATTTTGCAGTTGGAACATCCTAACGTAAACCGTTCAGAAGTGATGACGGTTTTATTCCATATAATTCGATAATTGTCACCCTGCATATGACCTTCAGAGTTACAAACTCTTCACAGACATGAGAGAGACTCG
The DNA here is from genome assembly GCF_023897955.1 of Schistocerca gregaria. Lineage (NCBI taxonomy): Eukaryota > Metazoa > Arthropoda > Insecta > Orthoptera > Acrididae > Schistocerca > Schistocerca gregaria. Next base: position 193,502,834 of record NC_064929.1, on the reverse strand, counting down.
TTGCTGAGAGGATTGTATTACTGTTGCTTTGCCTACCTTGACGACGCCCTCGTCTATTCAGCCACTCCAGAAGAGCATGATGGTCACATGTTAGAAGTATTTCCACGACTCAATGAGTTTGAAATTGTTTTGAATACAGCCAAGTGAGAGTTTGGCAGGGCAGAAATTAAATTCTTGGGACACCTTATTTCGTCTGAGGGCTCACGTCTGCTGCCAGAAAAAATTGAGGCTATCCTCAGTATACATCGACTACAAATGGTCAAGAATTGCGTCGGTTCTTTGGGGTCCACGACTTTTATCGTTGCCGTTTACCCCATGCAGCAGAGCTCCAAAACCCTCTATTGGCAGGCTCCAAAACTAACGCAAAGTGCATCAGGTGGGCCCAAGGAATGTCAGGCGTTTTTAGGGAAGTCAAACGAAACATAGCCGAGGCGGCACTACTAGCTCGTCCTGCTCTGGACGCCCCTCTTGCATTTGTTGTTGACGTGAGCCAACCACCCACAGGTGCCGCACTACAACAATATGTGAACATCATTTGGCAGCCGCTTGCCCTTTTTTTTCTCCTGGAAGTTGACACCAACGCAGCAGCAAATACAGTGTTTATGATAGAGAATTGTTAGCCATCCACACCACTACAAAATACTTCCGTATGCAGCTCGAGGCCAGAGTCTTTACATTATATACACACCATGAGCCTCTAACATTTGCATTCTGTCAGAACAACAGTAAATGTTCTCCACTTCAGAATAACCAGTTAGAATTTCTCTGACAGTTTTCTACAGACATCTAGCACCTTCCGAGTCTGAATAATGTGATCACAGACTATTTATCCCACACAAGCACCATTACACAGATAGCAGGCTTGACGCACATGGCCATAGCTCAGGAAACCAACACGGAGCTTTCTGATTGCCCGGGTGACGATGCGTCAGACTTACGGCTCGACTTCGCTGCTGCTCCGGCCTCAGATACTAGAGCTGACTGTGATACACATCATGCCAGCACCACTCCGTAGACAACTATTACAAACTCTGCATAGTATGTGACACCCAGGAGTTATGGCGACAGTGAAACTAGTCTGCAACCATTACTTCTGGCCAGGAGTGGAGGCTTGCCAGCATGTAGATTCATCAGTGTAGTAAAACAGCACAGCACATGCACTCACCAGTAGCAGCTTCCCCAATATGACAGAAAGTTTTGCACATTTACAAATGTATCTCATCAGGCCACCATCCCCTCTGAAGGGCAACGTTACATACTAACCATTGTGGACAGATTTACACATTGGTCGGAGGTGATTCCAGTCAATAATACCTCCACTGGAAGCAGCCACATTTATGTCACAGTGAGTTGCATGTTTAGATGCCCACTCTGTATAACTATGGACAAGGGACGATAATTCAGATCTGATTTATTTACTGAACTGTGCAACCTCTGTGGAGCACGAGCTACCACCCCACCAGAAGTGACATGGTAGAATGCTCGCACCATTCTCTTAAAGTGGCCCTGTGTGGCACAAGACGAACCGGACATCAGCCTTGTCACTAGTTCTGCTGGGGCTTCGGACAATCTGCAAACCAGACCTGGATGTATAATCAGCTGAATCAGCGTATGGCGAAACCTTATGCCCACTGGATGAGTTTGTTGATTTGAGAGCCATACTAAAAGACAGCCCAGGCTCTCCATATTTCATAGACTACCTTAGAGAGAGAATATCACAAATGCACCCACAAACAACATCCTGACGTAGTAAACACCAAACTTTTGTATGAGGGCAAATCAGAAACTCCTTTATCCTATTTTTAGCCAAAGTAAGGTACAAACAGATAATGGCAAATATACATCATATTCTATGTACCTCACACTATTTTTCCACATAGTCCCCACACCGGTTCACATATCTGTCCCATTGCACCACTAAAGTTGAGATGCACATGCACTAGAATTCGACAGCTTATTATGGAACTACTGTCGAACGGCTCTCTTGGCTTCATCGTTACTTGTGTATTGCTGTCCTGCCAGGAACTTCTTCAGTGGTCTGGAAACGTGGAGATCACTAAGGGTCAGATCTGGACCGTATGGTGGGTGGTCCAGAATCTCCCACTGAAATGCCCAGAGCTTTTCTTCAGTTCTGATTGCCACATGTGGTCTCACATTGTCATGGAGCAGAATCACGTTGTCCGCACGAGAAGCCGTCAGCGTCTTTTCTTGATGGCAGTCCTCAGATGTGACAATTTGGAACAATAACTATCGGCATTGACGGTTGCACATTGTGGCATTAAATACAACAGGAGCTGTCCATGGCAACACCAGATGGCTGTTAACATCTTTTCCGACAGATGGCGTTGAACCGAATTTTTTTGTCACAGGCGAACCCCAGTGTTTCCATATCATGCTCTGCTGCTCGGATTCTGACGTGAAATGCGGTATCTGCGTTTCATCGCCAGTAACAATCCAGTCCAGGAAACCTTCACCCTCCTTGGAATACCGTTCCAGATGATTCAGTGAAGACACCATTCACTTCCCTTTCATCATGTCATCCAACTTTTTAGGCACCCACTGACAAGAAACGTTCCAGTAGCCTAAGGACCTGTGAACGATGTCATAAGCACTCAAGTACGATATGCGAAGCTCCCAGGAAATGTCCGTGTTGTGCACTCGCCAGACTGCTTTCACCATTGCATCCACGCGGGAAATGTTGTCGTCAGTCAGCGACGAACGCGGCCTCCCCGACCACTCATTATCATGCTAGACTTAACGTCCTTTGTCAAACTCACAACACCACCACCTCACAGTTTTCAAAGCGAAGCAGTTTTCCCCATATGTGGACTGCATTTCCTTGTAGATCTCCATGGGCGTTCGTCCCTTGCTCCATAAAAGAATCATTCTTCGTTGCTCTAATGTCTCGGACGTGTGAAGCACAACCGACATATTTGACAACTCGTAAATGAGGAATTAAGCAGACGTACACATGTGATGCTACGCAGGAATGGAGTTAAGCAAAACAACGCTTCCATATACAGGCTCACACCAAGTTGTCACCAGAGGCGACAAAACATTCGAGATTACGGCCAATAGCAAAGGAAATACCGTCTCTATGGATCGCGTCAAATCTACGTTTGTCATAGAAGAACCTGCCAGTATCCATCCCGTCATACCAAGCCACACCGTTCGACTGTTGCAGAGCAGCCGGCTCCGGGACCATGGACGACGTCGGCTGCTCGCAAGACGCGCTCTGGTCGAAGACTGCACTTCCCGGCGAAGTACGTGGGCGACGTCTTCATAATGATTTACCCCCGACTTTGAGCTCGTACTTTGGTCACGTCGCATGACGAACATCAATGCGTCACAACTTGCTGGAAATGTGGAAATGTCTAAGAGAAAGCGCGCTTTTTCGACCATTTTTGGCGAGTCTCAGAGTTGAGGATTCATAGAATTTCCTCAACTTCCAGACAAATTGTCGTTGCTTTCGAATTAGTCGTTTTGTCGTAGATTCCTGCAATTCGCCTAACAGAGATGCGTACACTGAAGCGCCAAAGAAACTGGCATAGGCATGCGTATTCAAATACAGAGATTTGTAAACAGGCAGAATGCGGCGTTGCGGCCGGCAACGCCTGTATAAGACAACAAGTGTCTGGCGCAGTTGTTAGATCGGTTATTGCTACTGCAATGGCAGGTTATTAAGATTTAAGTGACTCTGAAGTGCACAAGCGATGGGATACAGCATCTTCGAAGTAGCGATGAAGTGGGGATTTTCCCGTACGACCATTTCACGAGTGTACCGTGAATATCAGGAATCCGTTAAAACATCAAATCTCAGCCAACGCTGAGGCTGGAAAAGGTCCTGCAAGAACGAGACCAACGGTGACTGAAGAGAAACTTTCAAAGTGACAGACATGCAATCCTTTCGCAAATTGCTGCACGTTTCAGTGCTGGGCCATCAGTAAGTGTCATCGTGCGAACTATTCTACGAAACATCATCGATACATGCGTTTGGAGCCGAAGGCCCACGCGTGTACCCTTGATGACTGAACGACACAAAGCTTCATGCCTCACCTGGGCCCATCAGCGTCGACATCAGACTGTTAATGACTGAAAACATGAAGCCTGGTCGAAAGAATCTCTTTTCAAAGTATATCGAGCAGATGGACGTGTACGGGTATGGAGACAGCTTCATGAATCCATGGACCCAGCATGTTGGCAGGGAACTGTTCAAGCTGGTGGAGGCTCTGTAATGGTGTGGGGCGTGTGCAGTTGGAGTGATATCGGACCCTTGACACATCTCGATACGACTCTGACAGGTGACAAGTAAGCATCCTATCTGATCACCTGCATCCATTCATGTCCATTGTGCATACGGACGGACTTCCAGCAGGACGATGCGACATCTCACACGTCCAGAATTGCTACACAGTAGCGCCAGAACACTCGTCTGAGTTTAAACACTTCTGCTCGCCAACAGACTGTCCAGACATGAACATTATTGTGCAAATCTGGGATGCCTTGCAACGTGCTGTTCACAAGAGATCTCCACTCCTCGTACTCTTACGGATTAATGAACAGTCCTGCAGGAGTCATGGTGTCAGTTCCCTCCAGCACTACTTCAGACGTTAGTCGAGTCCATGCCACGTCGTGTTGCGGCACTCCTGCGTGCTCGCTGGGGCCCTACACGATATTAAGCAGGTGTACCAGTTTCTATGGCTCTTCAGTGTATTAACACGACAAAAAGTGTAAATGCAAGCTCTGTTGTTGTCTTTCACAGCTGCTATGTTTCTATGCACCTAAATTACATCCGATTCGTTGTTGTGAAGTCGTGTTGCCTTGTATTTGTGTGAAATGTCTACGGAGCTGTGAAATGTCTACGGTGGTCAATGCGCGTGCTTATTTTGAAGCCGAAAAAGAACGGAGCGAGCTGTTCCTTCTCACAGAAAGTAAAAAGAACTTCTGACCGTCTCGATATTAGTGAAAGTAGCGTGAAGCGAATTTCTAGAGAATACTAAGAAACTTCATGTCTTATATCACCAAAAAAGAGTTCTGGCAGGCGACAGAAGTTTGTATTGAACGAGTTTACATAGGGAGTCATTAGAAAAGAAATCCACGACTTCCATGCGGAAAAAAATGTTCAAATGTGTGTGAAATCTTATGGGACTTAACTGCTAAGGTCATCATTCCCTAAGCTTACACACTACTTAACCTAAATTATCGTAAGGACAAACACACACACCCATGCCCGAGGGAGGACTCGAACCTCCGCCGGGACCAGCCGCACAGTCCATAACTGTAGCGCCTGAGACCGCTCGGCTAATCCGGTGCGGCCCATGTGGAAAAGCAGTTTCCAGCAGAGGCATCCATGTTCGAAAAGCTGAAGACTGAAGTGCAAGACTTCCCCGATATCAGTGAATCAGCTCTTTGGCGTGCTATTCGAAAATTGGGCTTCAGACACAAAAAGTTCTAAAGTTCAACAAAAAAACTTGTGGTGATGGAAAATAACCAAGTAGCAAGAAAAAGAGACGAGTACTTGTAGGGAATGTCCGCAGCTCGTGGTCTTCCGGTAGTGTCCTCACTTCCGGCGCACTGGGTACCAGGATCGATTCCCTGCGGAGTCACGGATTTTCCCTGCCTCGAGATGAATGGGCGTAGTTGTGTCGTCTTCATCATCATCATTCATCCCCATTACGGCCGGAGGAAGGCAATGGCAAACCACCTCCGCTAGGACATTGTCTAGTCGGCGGTCGGGTCTCCCGCATCGTCCCCTACGCTCCTCGGAGTATGGGACCTCATCACCATCACTTGTGGGGAATAAGACACTTGCGCAGTTCTGGATGGCACTCGAGTACGCGATGGCGCGCGAGACGGACGTACGCGCCGGACGCTCCGCTACGCCTGTGTCTGCTCCGGCGGGCAGGGCCGCGTCCCTCACTGCACACGTCCAGGGTGGAGTCGAGTACGTCAGCGCCACAGCCGAGTGGCGCTGGCACTACTCCTCCCATTGACACTGAGATTAGATTAGGTCGGATTAGTTTTTCGTTCCATAGACCAGTGCTGCGGAGATTCTCGTGGATGTGGAACACGTCATTTTTTTTAAAGCTGAAATAACAATACTAATAGTACAAAGTTCAAAACCATCGTACAATATGCGTTAGATGAGTATGTGCCAAGCAAGATCGTAAGAGATGGAAAAGAGCCACCGTGGTACAACAACCGAGTTAGAAAACTGCTGCGGAAGCAAAGGGAACTTCACAGCAAACATAAGCATAGCCACAGCCTTGCAGACAAACAAAAATTACGCGAAGCGAAATGTAGTGTGAGGAGGTCTATGTGAGAGGCGTTCAATGAATTCGAAAGTAAAGTTCTATGTACTGACTTGACAGAAAATACTAAGAAATTTTGGTTTTATGTCAAAGCGGTAGGTGAATCAAAACAAAATGTCCAGACACTCTCTGACCATAATGGTACTGAAACAGAGGATGACAGACTAAAGGCCGAAATACTAAATGTCTTTTCCCAAAGCTGTTTCACAGAGGAAGACTGCACTGTAGTTCCTCCTCTAGATTGTCGCACAGATGACAAAATGGTAGATATCGAAATAGACGACAGAGGGATAGAGAAACAATTAAAATCGCTCAAAAGAGGAAAGGCCGCTGGACCTGATGGGATACCAGTTCGATTTTACACAGAGTACGAGAAGGAACTTGCCCCCTTTCTTGCAGCGGTGTACCGTAGGTCTCTAGAAGAGCGTAGCGTTCCAAAGGATTGGAAAAGGGCACAGGTCATCCCCGTTTTCAAGAAGGGACGTCGAACAGATGTGCAGAACTATAGACCTATATGTCTAACGTCGATCAGTTGTAGAATTTTGGAACACGTATTATGTTCGAGTATAATGACTTTTCTGGAGACTAGAAATCTACTCTGTAGGAATCAGCATGGGTTTCGAAAAAGACGGTCGTGTGAAACCCAGCTCGCGCCATTCGTCCACAAGACTCAGAGAGCCATAGACACGGGTTCACAGGTAGATGCCGTGTTTCTTGATTTTCGCAAGGCGTTCGATACAGTTCCCCATAGTCGTTAAATGAACAAAGTAAGAGCATATGGACTATCAGACCAATTGTGTGATTGGATTGAGGAGTTCGTAGATAACAGAACGCAGCATGTCATTCTCAATGGAGAGAAGTCTTCCGAAGTAAGAGTGATTTCAGGTGTGCCGCAGGGGAGTGTTATGGGACCGTTGCTGTTCACTTAGGCTTTTTACAGATGATGCTGTGGTGTATCGAGAGGTTGTAACAATGGAAAATTGTACTGAAATGCAGGAGGATCTGCAGCGATTTGACGCATGGTGCAGGGAATGGCAATTGAATCTCAATGTAGAAAAAGTGTAATGTGCTGCGAACACATAGAAAGATAGATCCCTTATCTTTTAGCTACAAAATAGCAGGTCAGCAACTGGAAGCAGTTAATTCCATAAATTATCTGGGAGTACGCATTAGCAGTGATTTAAAATGGAATGATCATATGAAGTTGATCGTCGCTAAAGCAGATGCCAGACTGAGATTCATTGGAAGAATCCTAAGGAAATGCAATCCGAAAACAAAGGAAATAGGTTACAGTACGCTTGTTCGCCCACTGCTTGAATACTGATCAGCAGTGTGGGATCCGTACCAGATAGGGTTGATAGAGGAGATAGAGAAGATCCAACAGAGAGCAGCGCGCTTTGTTACAGGATCATTTAGTAATCGCGAAAGCGTTACGGAGATGATAGATAAACTCCAGTGGAAGACTGTACAGGAGAGACGCTTAGTAGCTCGGTACGGGCTTTTGTTGAAGTTTCGAGAACATACCTGCTCCGAGGAGTCAAGCAGTATATTGCTCCCTCCTACGTATATCTCGCGAAGAGACCATGAGAGATTAGAGCCCACACAGAAGCATACCGACAATCCTTCTTTCCACGAACAATACGAGACTGGAATTGAAGGGAGAACCGGTAGAGGTACTCAGGGTACCCTCCGCCACACACCGTCAGGATGTAGATGTAGAATATATACAATACATCATTTGTTTCTATTAAAAATTCCTCAATGGAGTAGAAGGAGTTGGCCACTAGTAAGTCTTTCAGGCTCCTTTTAAACTGATCTTTATTTGTAACTAAATTTTTTATGTTTGCTGGCAAATTATTGAGGACGAGTGTTCCTAAGTAGTGGACCCCTTTTCGAACTAAAGTAAGTGCTTCTAAGCCCTTGTGCAGATCATTTTTGTTCTTGGTATTGTATGTATGAACTGAGCTGTTTGTTGGAAAAAGAGATATATTATTTAAGACAAATTTCATTAAGGAGTAAATATACTGAGAGGCAGTAGTTAGCATATCCAGTTCATTGAAGAGTTTATTCCACAAATAATACGCATTAAACGCTCTTGGACTCTGAAAACTTGTTTGACTTGAAGAGTTACCCCAAAATATTATACCATATGACATTATGGAATGAAAGTAGGCACGGTATGCAAGCTTTTTCATTTTTATGTCGCCTATGTCTGCTAACACTCGAATTGCAAATACAGATTTGTTAAGGCGTTTCTGCAGTTCTGTGGTGTGCTCCTTCCAACTGAATTTAATATCAAGTTGTAATTCCAGGAATTTAAGACTGTCAACCTTTTCTATCTGCTCTTCTTCACACTTTATGCATATGCTGGGTGGAAACCTCTTAAAGGTTCTGAATTGCATATAGTGAGTCTTTTCGAAGTTTAGTATCAGTGAGTTGGCTTTAAACCATTTATTTATTTATGATACAAGCGTTTCGATAAGTGCTGAAACAGCCGCGTCTCATTCCCGCGAGTGCAGCGACATCCGCGAGTGCAAAACCACAGCATATGGAACAGCCCACAAACTCCTCCACGCCACACGGAGACGGCGAAGATGGTCTGCAGCTTTTAACGGGACTCATGCCACAAGCTTCTGCCACGGAGCTACCTGCTTCAGACGAGGTGGAGGAGCTCACGGAACAAGAACAAGTGCAACAGAACGAACAGCCGATCTCACGGAAACACGCGCAGTTGGACGATGTGCCGGAAGAACGCCAGCACGACGCCGCCGTCGCCTCCGAAGACAGCGAGCAAACGCGCACATATCAGGACGACGGACGCTGACGGCTTCACCAAATCCACTGTGAGCTACCGCTTCCGTTTTGCTCTTTTCTGCTGGTGGGCGAGCCGAACGTATAAGTGAAAAATTTTGTACAACGGATTTTATAACGCTAATCTGACGCCCCGACATTTATACGCTCTCCAGAAGGGTAAGCTTATCCTTTGCTCTATATGTGACGTTAACTAGTCGTATGCAAATCTGGTTGGTTTCTAACCATATCCTCAGTACACGCTAGAATGTTCAGATGTGCTGACCTACAAACACTGCCTCCACCAGGTGGTTGCAAACATGAAATACACAAATAAGGAGATAATACAGTGACAAAGGAAAGTGCTAGCTATGAAATGATACACTCAGTAGTGTTAAATTCTTTACTCTACTGCAGTTTACTCTATACAAGATCACACAGTACGAGTAACATTTTAGCTCTGCCTATTCACATTTAGTAATCGCTCTGTCTGTGACTGTCCTGTGATATATTCGCGGTCATTAATTGTAGCGCGGAATACTGACATCAGCTATGGCAATTGCAATTATATTTAGAACTACACTCGCAACTAGCAACGTGAAGCGTCAGCATAGAACGAAAAAGACACGTGATCAGTAATTTACTTTACTTCCCTAACCGCCGTTGCGAATGTACGACCAGTACAGTGATCTGACGCTTATCGCTGCAAAGGTTCTCGCCTCAGCGAGACAACATAAATTCTGCCTCACCAAAAGCTCCCGTAGGCACCTCCACGGCTGCCGTGGAACACATGACGATCCTCAGGCTCTCGCTACAAGTCTTCTGTCCCAGTAACGAAGTCGCACACCTCGCCAGGACCAACCCGTCTCTTCGACGCCCCAGGAACAAGTGTTTCTCAGTCGCTACGCGTTTTCGTAACCCCTGTTCATTTTTCTTCACCGCTTTCATGTGCTTGGCCAGTCATGTTGCTGGAAGGCGTTCGTTTCCGAGCGCCGACCAGTCTCAGTTTTGCAACCGACCGAAGCGTCCAGAAGCTTCCAGGCTGTTCCAGAAGCTTCCGCTCCGGCCGTTGAGAAAACCACCTACCCGCCGCGAGCGAGCCCCTGTGTCTTCTCCTTGTCCTCGGCCACGTGGCTACCGCTAAGCCGCAGTCCACTCGGCTGGGGTTTCCAGGAGCTTACGCTCGCTGTTGTCTTCAGCTCTCACGCCTGCTTGCCTCGCTTGTGTCTTTCCCATTCTGCCAGCCTCTCGTCTCCGTCCGCTTCGCTATCGCCCAACGTGCAGATATTCTGCTACAAATTAAGACCCCTAGCCGATGTCAGTATCGTTAATGGTTTCCTGTCTCGATGTTTATACTATTAAAGGGTCTTCTTTCCGGAGTGGTAGTTGTAATGTGGCTCAAAATGATGCCACTTTACTCCACTAAAACGGCAAAAGCCGTGCCATAATAAGGACCAGCGCCCGTCGGAGCCGCTCTGAGCAACTCACAACAACGTCGGACACCACCGCCGATAGTGATTCAGTACAAAGGTGCCTTTCCTGAATTCCTAAACGCACTAAACCCAATCACCGGCAAGAAAAACTACACCGTTCGGGCAGTCGACGATGAACTAGCAAAAGTGTGTATTAAAACTTGGGAAGACTGTAGGAAAGTTTCACAAGGCCCTACATCGTCGCGAAAAAACAGTGACCCGTATATGTAATAAGTTTCCTTTAATTTACGTCTATGGTCACAAAATTTTTTTAACACATTGCCAGTTTCGGCCTTAAATGGCCATCATCAGATCTGTTTCCTAAAAACAAAGTGGCTGCAGTACATTAGGACTTTGTTTTTATGAAACAGATCTGATGATGGCCATTTAAGGCCGAAACTGGCAATGTGTTAACAAAAATATTTTGTGACCATAGACGTAAGTTAAAGGAAACTGTAGGAAAGTGTTGTCGCTAACAGAAGACCGCTCGTGGAACCTCTAGTCGTACAGTGTCAGCAGAAAAAAAAAAAAAAAAAACTATTGAAGTAGTATTTCGACACCTAGCGTTGTCACTGAAAACAGAGGAGATAAAAGAAGACCTCGAATACGTGGCCTTCATAGTGAAAGACTTTATAAAAATGAAACCGTTGCGCACCAGAGGATGTGGCCCCCTGACGCTGGTCACCGCCGAGAACATGAAATTGTTCCAGCTTACACGGGTCGGGAACATCGAAGTGCTACCGCTGCCTGGAGCACGGCCTCGTAAAAAACAATTGTCGCATGCCGGACTACCGTGTAAAATACACACAACAGCTCTCCACGGAGTCGTGCAACTTAAAAGGAGTGCAAACTGTGCTGAGGATCCCACGTGGTCAGTTACTGTGGCTGTCCAGCGCTGCTGAGCAATGGAAATCATGTGTGTGGGAAAGTGCAGCAGCAACTACAAAGTAACTCGGCCAGGAGTTCCCGCCAGCTCCGCGGACAAAGGAAGCAGTGGCTAACGCGGCCGCAGCGGGAGCAGAAGGAATGCGGCAGGCCCTCAGTCGCATCGTAGCGCCACGCGCCGTCAAGCCCAGCCTCTATAGTCTGTCGGCAAACTGAAGAGCGAGCGAGCGAGCCCACACTCTGCCAACCCTGCTACGTCACGAGGCGCTTCTAAGGCTGTTTCACAGCGTAGTACCGGGCCTGCCGCGGCACGCGCTTTAAATCTGTGGCGATGCCGTGTACAGATACGTCTCGGCAGCGTTCATTTTTAGACAAATGTATTAAGACCACAAGGAATACAAAAAACGATACCTTCTTCCGAAACACAATATTATACAGAAAATAATATTAAGATAAGAATGGAAGTCAGGATTATACTACAAACATATAACCGAATGCCTTTTCATGTGAATGTATTGTATGTTCCTCTATTGCTATTCGTAAATCGAACCCCATATAATGCAATCAATCTGTAGAATTTGAGGCTTGTTCTTACTTTGTGTTTCTACTAAAAGGTAGAACTGTTCTTTGAAGCACTGCATTGAAACTTAACAATTTTTGCAACACGAAGAGTGTTTAAAAAGCGAGCAGAAATTTACAATTTTGCGTGTTGTATTAGTCCGATTTGCACTACTTTTTTGTCACTGTCTTCGTAAACATGCCTCAAAAGTATGTGTACAATGTTATGCATATTGGGTATTTACTCTGTTGTCAGCTGTCAAAAAGGTTACATGTGTTCTTGTAGCATCAACGATTATTTGTTTTGTATAAAAATAGATTAGAGAATCTGTGTTAAATTTTGTTATAGGACTGGAATGAAGTGTATGAAATTTTTAGAAATGTTAAATATCGCTTTTGGTAAGCCTGTTGTAAGTGAACCAAGGGCATATAACTGGTATAAACATTTCAAAGCATGCCTTAAAGGACAGCGAAACGCTTTTAGCTTAGAAGTCCAGAATCGATGTACATGTTGCGAAGAAAATTTCAGCAGTGTTTAAAATAGCTATTGTGCACAAATTTCAAGCAATATGTCTCAGAATCAGGTGAATAGTGACCGAGATAGAGATTTAGTGTTCCATAAGCATCAGAGGTTTAACGTGATTTTGAAACTGTCTATAACGATCGGTTTCCTCCCAAGATTATTAGTTTTCCTTCGTGGCGATTCCACTAAACCATGCGGCTTATTTTCGCGTTCCTATTGGACGAGGCTGACGTTTGCATAAATTGCAGCCCTTTGATTGAGACTGTTAATTTTCGCCAACAGTTCCTTTTGGGTCGCCTCTTTAATACACAATCAAATCAGAAGCTATCGAACGCTCGTTACTCCGCAAATACATTCTCTTCCTCGTATTCTGCACATTTTCTTGCAATGCTAGACGATTATCCATCACTGCCGGAGATCGAAGTATATCAGTAAGTATACAAAGTTAACTGACTGACACTGGCAATTAAGATCATACGAACAGAAACGACTTACATCACTGCACGCCGATCTACACCTCCAGACAGATAACGGGCAACTGATTTTGGGTGGCCCCGTAGGCCGTTGGGAGCGTTCTTCCGGGAAAGGCCACTTCCCCCACCAAAAGCGTTGCTCGCTCTTTAGTTTAGAGACAGACTATAACCCCTGCGGCCACGAACAATGGAGGACAAGCTCTGCCCATTGCTGAGCCTCGAACTCGAGGACCTCCCACCGCCAGCCTTGCAACTAGGCAGCGGCTGGAAGCCCCGCCCACCACGCCGCAGCACCATTGAGGCCCTACCCAGCCAGCATGGCCGACTTCTCACGGCCAAGATGGCGGCCAGAAAGCTCCGCCTCCAGCGGTCGTGCACCGAGAACCAATCAGAACCGCCGGCGCCCTACTCAGCCAGCATGGCCGACTTCTCACAGCCAAGATGGCGGCAGCCCAACAGCCTCGACGAGGCGCCCCACCATGTTGTCGGCGACCGACAAAGTGGCGCACACTCAGCGCGCGACCAGGCAGCCCCGCCTCCAGTGCCACAGGCAGTTTCCGGCAGCCAACCAGCGCCACTTGAGCCCGCCCTAGCCAGCATGGCCGACCCGTCGCGAGGAAGATGGCGGCTTCCAGTCAGCCGAGGAAGCGTTAGCGACAGCTCCGGACATTGCACAAGTCCCGCCCATTCACCCCCATCCACACCTATCCGTTGTGCTAACCGTAACAGTCGAGGGTAAAGTCTTTGGTCCACGCCGTGTAGCGCATATCGCATAGTCTTTGGTCGTCGTTATTTCGCATGATACCTGTTTTTATTAAGTTAGTTTTGTGACGAGAGCATTTATTTGTTGCTCGCTTTTTGTAGTGATATACAGAGTGAGCGTTTGCTTGTTTGCCGTGTTTTACAGCGTAAGCGTTCAGTGAGAGAATTTGCTTTTTCCTCTCCTTTTTGTAGTCTAAGTTTTTTTAACGCGGCTGGTTGTACTAACGGTGTTATGTAGTTAAAAGTATTTAAAATGAGTGCATTTAAGTGTGAAATTTTTGGAAACGAATATAATTACGAGAAGACTCTAAGGTGGCATATTTCCGTAGCGCACCTACAACAACTGAACGAAATCGTACCTCATGTTATAAATAATGACCCTTCAAGTTCCTACCAGTGCTACATAAGCGACAAGAGTTTTACTTGCAAAATAAATTTAAAACACCAACAACAAAACACTCATGGCGTAAGAGGTTGCAGAAGCGGTTGAAGTGTGTGATATGTACGTTTGAAGCTGAGTCTAAAAAGTGTTGGATTGATCATTTCCAATTCGCTCATCAGATAGCGTGAAGTCTGGAGTTCCATATTGAAGGCGAATTTTCAACGTGGAAAGAGGAATGCGTCACACAATCCAGATTCCTCAAACACTGTGACATTAAGTTTGTTGATGACTACTCAACCTGTATGTATGTTTGCCATCGTGCAGGTTAGTTAATCTCCAAAGATGAAGGAGTGAGACGTCTAAAAACGGTAGGCAGGAACAAAGTTAATGGAAAGTGCCATGCAGGGATGAAAGTCCTCCATAAGGAAGAAAGGTGTCTTGTTAAGTTTGTGTTGACTCACGTTGAACACGACTTAAGTAATTTGAATCTGATACCACAAGAACGTGAGGGCAGACATTGCTATAGGATGTGGCTTGAGGGTCTGTTTTGTTTTTAGAAAACGGCCTCCACTGTGTTACAAGTTTTCTCTTTTGACTCCTTCCTGGGCTAGGGAAAGAACTGCTGCCATGGGTTCAAGCAGCAACAACTTTTACCATGAATGATGTCACCATTTTTTGGGTAGGTGACGTTCCAGCAGCATTCAAATAATCTTTTTCTTTTCATCTGATAGAGTTTCTTGAGTACTGGAATTAGCATTTACAGATTCTTGGAATGTAATTGCATCCCTCTCATTAAAACAAGCAATATGAATGTGGCTACACATATTTAATACTGTAATCAATGAATGCGCAAGAATACCAATGAATGGATAGTAAATATTTACTACACACTAATGTACACTACTTTATTGTCTTTTACAAGATTTTCTTGAAGCAGATACTTCCAAATTTTAGTAATGAAGCCGTCCATTAAAATAGACTTCTGCTTAATGCGAATGTCTTTTACTAGTTATTGTTCCTCTCACCATCAGAACAAGCATATCAAACAGGTTCACTGTTACAGACATCAATGCAGATATAACTTTGTTCAGCCGTTTCCCTTACTTTGCATTACCATATACGTATTTCAAAGAGTGGTGAATACTCTCCAGGTGGATGTTTGTGTTTAGTTCAGATTGGGTGACAATATGCCCAATACTTCGCAATTTTTCATAGTAGGTCTTGGATTAATAACCAAATTCGGATGTATTTGACTCCTTACAGAGCTTCTGGAGGGCTTCTTGCAGTGATTCTTCAAACATAGCAACTTCTGTCACCTGTATTAATATCTCAACAATCTTGTACACCTCATTCATATTGTACTTGTGCAGAATTTTACTCTTAGTGTTGTAATCCCATGCCCTATCCACATGCCAAGTGCATTCTGAGAGCCGCTATTATTCTGTTCCGAGAAATGCTGTAGGACTCCGACAGATCTGACATGAATATCTTGGGGCAAAACTGTCCAACCTGTGACTTTATATCGTTGAAAAATACAGTCAACACATCACTGTCATTTCTGTCAGAAATGAGAAAAGTGCATGGAAATCCTTGCTTCAAATCATTCAGTACTGGTATCTTGGTAAGTTCAAAATCATAGTCATTTAGACTGAGAGTCCCATCAGCACAAACACAATCGTTTCTATATTCTGCTAATAATTCACCATGTGCATTATTAATTATTACTATCATGAAATCTTCGCTTCTTAATTCCAGGTAACCTATACTTTACTACGGTTTATAAAAGCAGTAAACGTAGATTATCGCTTTGCTTACTTTTTTGTACCGAAGCTTCGATGGTGATTGCATCGCTCGTGTATGATTGAGTATGGCGCCAGATTATAAGAAGCTGCAATGTTAATCAAGCCCTACATCGTTGTGAGATGTAATCTCTCCAAACTTGAATCCTGCATTGTACATCAAATGTCGTCAAGAGCAATGGGAAACAAGAGTCCTACAGCAAAATGTGCAGCAACGCTCTCTGGTTGTTGTGGCGACCAAAAATTAACAAGGCGCTTTCCTTCCTTATTGAGGACTTTCATCTCTGCAGGACACTTCCCATTGAGTTTGTTGCTGCCTACCATTTTTAGTTGTATTATTCCTTAACATTTGGAGATAAACTAACATTAACAAACATATTTACAAGTGGAGCAATCGTCAACAAATTTAGTGGCACGGTGTTCGACGAATCTGGTTTATGTAGGCCATTCCATGTCCTCTTTCAACTTACGATCAATCCAAAACTTTTTAGAATCAGCTATGAATGTACACATAAAACAGTTCAGAGTTTTCTGTCACATTATGCCATGCGTGTTTTGTTGGTGGGATTTTAATTTGTTTTACAAGTAATTTTCTTGTGGAATACATAGCACTGGTAGGAACATGAAGATTAATTGTTTGTAGCATGAGTTATGATTTCGTTCAGGTGCTGTGGGTGCGCTTTGGAAATATGCTGCCCCAGAGTCTTGCGATAATTGTACTAGTTTCCACAAATTTCACACTTAAATGCATTCATTTGAAATATTTTTAATTACGCAAAACTGCTAGCAAGTACAGGGTGGTGATTATTCTGGAAAACCTGGAATTCTTAGGGAATTACATTTTATCTGCACTATCTCAGGGAATTTGAGGAGTTTTATGATTCCATGGAATTCTGCATTTTAATTTATCACGGATATTGAATTTTATTGTGTTTTTAAACTGCAAATGTTAAAATACTTAATATGTCAAAGTGCGTTAATTATATAATTATTACTCCATATAAATTATGGATGTTCAAAAACAGATTACACTACTGCTTATGGTTGGTATATGCCAACAGTGGTAACACCGGTTCCCGTCATATCGCCGAAGTTAAGCGCCATCGGGCTGGGCTAGCAATTGGATGGGCGGCCATTCGGTCTGCCGAGCTCTGTTGGCAAGTGGCGTGCACTCAGCTCTTGTGAGGCAAACTGAGCAGCTACTCGACTGAGAAGTAGCGGCTCCGGTCTCGTAAACTGACATCCGACCGGCAGAGCGGTGTGCTGACCACATGACCCTCCATATCCGCATCCAGTGACGCCCGTGGGCTGAGAATGACATGGCGGCCAGTCGGTACCTTTGGGCCTTCATGGCCTGTGCGGGAGGAGTTATGGTTGGTATACAGTGTAACTCAAGTAAAAGTAAAGCTACTATTGTGGTATTCTGCGCCCTCTTCCCTTCTTACCTTTACTTTATCAGCAGTGTAGGCCTACTGACACAATCAACAGTCTCAGCCTGGAAGTCTCAGGCTTTTTTTTTTTTTTTCAAGTCTGAGTAGCCACACCGTAAGTAGCTTAGCGCTATTAAGTTATTAACATTGCTGTTGTGCATTATTTTCTTTGCACTGAAGAGCTGATACTGTTAAACTGAAGTGCATTTGCAGCAGTTGCACTATTCCTCAATATAATTTGAAATACATCCTTGTGGAACAATGTTCTCCTTTACTGAGGCTGTTGTGACAATCCAAAAGAGATCATCTATGCATTACGTTCTTGTTCTCTGCAGTAGTCTACATCTATGAGGTTCTCCTCACTGTGTGTGTATATATATATGATACTAAAACAATGCATCTACTCTGATCCGTCTGAGAGCTTACAGCTTGTAGGCTGTGTGCTTCATTGTAACTGAATGAATGTTAACGTGATAACTCATTTCTTAGTTTTTGATCAATAGTATCTGAAGATCCTATTCCCAATTTTCTATAAGTTTGGTGCCCATTTGACTTGATTTGTATAATGTCCATATGCTGTCATATCCCTATCCTAATATATTACATTTTTGCACCTAATGTACAGTGTAATTTAATCCACACAGTACATTTTTTTAGTCTTTGCATTTGCCTGATACTTTGTTGTTTTGTCTGATCTTTACTAAGCAAACACTGATTTTCAGTTGTAGATAATTGTAATAATGAGTACTGCTATTTGCTTCAATTACACTATTATCTGTGTTTCACCAATTGAAATGCTCAGCTCCCTTAAAGAATAATAACACCAAATTGCTTTATTTGTTTCAAAGCTTTTGAGAAAGATTTAAATTTTGAATGCAATGGGAAAAATGTTTTTGTTTTCTTGAAATGTTCAGATTTTAAAATTTCAATTTAATAAGCACATTTTCGTAAGCACTTTTAATCGACTACAATAGTCAAGAGTGAAATCATTCATCACCATTACATTTTGTCATTAACAAATTGTTGAATGTATCACTCTACCAAAGTGATTGACTCTACCAAAGCTGATAGACTATTTTGAACTACATATATCCAATAGTAAGTCACATACAACTTATTCCTGCATTTGTTTTATTCAGATGTCTGTAGTAGTTATAAGAATACTACTGAGTTAATAAAGGTATATTCTTACAGATTTTGTATCTTGTTGACGCTCTGGCAATGTTACACAACAAGTAATTGTTGTTGTTGTTGTAGTTGTTGTTGTGGTCTTCAGTCCTGAGACTGGTTTGATGCAGCTCTCCATGCTACTCTATCCTGTGCAAGCTTCTTCATCTCCCAGTACTTACTGCAACCTACATCCTTCTGAATCTGCTTAGTGTATTCATCTCTTGGTCTCCCTCTATGATTTTTCCCCTCCACACTGCCCTCACATACTAAATTGGTGATCCCTTGATGCCTCAGAACATGTCCTACCAACCGGTCCCTTTTTCTGGTCACGTTGTGCCACAAGCTTCTCTCCCCCCCAATCCTATTCAATACTTCATCATTAGTTATGTGATCTACCCATCTAATCTTCAGCATTCTTCTGTAACACCACATTTTGAAATCTTCTATTTTCTTCATGTCCAAACTATTTATCGTCCATGTTTCACTTCCATACATGGCTACACTCCATACAAATACTTTCAGAAACGACTTCCTGACACTTAAATCAATACTTGATGTTAACAAATTTCTCTTCTTCAGAAACGCTTTCCTTGCCATTGCCAGTCTACATTTGATATCCTCTCTACTTCGACCATCATCAGTTACTTTGCTCCCCAAATAGAAAAACTCCTTTACTACTTTAAGTGACTCATTTCCTAATCTAATTCCCTCAGCATCACCCGACTTAATTCGACTACATTCCATTATCCTCGTTTTGCTTTTGTTGATGTTCATCTTATATCCTCTTTTCAAGACACTGTCCATTCCATTCAACTGCTCTTCCAAGTTCTTTGCTGTCTCTGACAGAATTACAATGTCATCGGCGAACCTCAAAGCTTTTATTTCTTCTCCATGGATTTTAATACCTACACTGAATTTTTCTTTTGTTTCCTTTACTGCTTGCTCAATATACAGATTGCATAACATCGGAACTAGGCTACCACCCTGTCTCACTCCCTTCCCGACCACTGCTTCCCTTTCATGTCCCTCTACTCTTATGACTGCCATCTGCTTTCTGTACAAATTGTAAATAGCGTTTCGCTCCCTGTATTTTACCTCTGCCACCTTCAGAATTTGAAAGAGTGTTCCAGTCAGCACTGTCAAAAGCTTTCTCTAAGTCCACAAATGTTAGAAATGTAGGTTTGCCTTTCCTTAATCTTTCTTCTAAGATAAGTCGTAGGGTCAGTATTGCCTCACGTGTTCCAACATTTCTACGGAATCCAAACTGATCTTCCCCAAGGTTAGCTCCTACCAGTTTTTCCATTCGTCTGTAAGGAATTTGCGTTAGTACTTTGCAGCTGTGACTTATTAAACTGATAGTTTGGTAATTTTCACATCTGTCAACACCTGCTTTCTTTGGGATTGGAATTATTATATTCTTCTTAAAGTCTGAGAGTATTTCGCCTGTCTCATACATCTTGCCCACAAAATGGTAGAGTTTTGTCAGGACTGGCTCTCCCAAGGCCGTCAGTAGTTCCAATGGAATGTTGTCTACTCCAGGGGCCTTGTTTCGACTCAGGTCTTTCAGTGCTCTGTCAAACTCTTCACGCAGTATTGTATTTCCCATTTCATCTTCATCTACATCCTCTTCCATTTCCATAATATTGTCCTCAAGTACATCGCCCTTGTATAGACCCTCTATATACTCCTTCCACCTTTCTGCTTTCCCTTCTTTGCTTAGAACTGGGTTTCCATCTGAGCTCTTGATGTTCATACAAGTGGTTCTCTTACCTCCAAAGGTCTCTTTAATTTTCCTGTAGGCACTATCTATCTTACCCCTAGTGAGATAAGCCTCTACATCCTTACATTTGTCCTCTAGCCATCCCTGCTTAGCCATTTTGCACTTCCTGTCGATCTCATTTTTGAGATGTTTGTATTCCTTTTTGACTGCTTCATTTACTGCATTTTTATATTTTCTCCTTTCATCAATTAAATTCAATATTTCTTCTGTTACCCAAGGATTTCTACTTGCCCTCGTCTCTTGACCTACTTGATCGTCTGCTGCCTTCACTACATCATCCCTCAAAGCTACCCATTCTTCTTCTACTGTGTTTCTTTCCCCTATTCTTGTCAATTGTTCCCTTATGCTCTCTCTGAAACTCTGTACAACCTCTGGTTCTTTCAGTTTATCCAGTTTTAATCTACAGTTCATAACCAATAGATTGTGGTCAGAGTCCACATCTGCCCCTGGAAATGTCTTACAATTTAAAACCTGGTTCCTAAATCTCTGTCGTACCATTATATAATCTATCTGAAACCTGTCAGTATCTCCAGGCTTCTTCCATGTATACAGCCTTCTTTTATGATTCTTGAACCAAGTGTTTCCTATGATTAAGTTGTGCTCTGTGCAAAATTCTACCAGGCGGCTTCATCTTTCATTTCTTAGCCCCAATCCATATCCACCTACTACGTTTCCTTCTCTCCCTTTTCCTACACTCGAATTCCAGTCACCCATGACCATTAAATTTTCATCTCCCTTCGCTATCTGAATAATTTATTTTATTTCGTCATACATTTCTTCAATTTCTTCGTCATCTGCAGAGCTAGTTGGCATATAAACTTGTACTACTGTAGTAGGTGTGGGCTTCGTATCTACCTAGGAGACAATAATGCGTTCACTACGCTGTTTGTAGTAGCTTACCCGCATTCCTCTTTTCCTATTCATTATTAAGTAATTACCAATTGGAAATATGAAGTTATGTCATTAAAAGCTCATAACTTGTGAAGATTGGTAAGTATTTATTAATGAAACTACCATCCTAGCAACGTTATGTAGTGATGTACACCTTACAAATGCTGTTGCATTGCTTCTCAGTAAAAGTACGTAACGTATGGTCCCAGCTCTCACTCATGACACAGATCTAACTGTTTCATAATGTGCTGCCTATATCCTTCACAGTACCTGTGGTTCCAGAGTTGTGAACTAGTGCTGACAACTTTTAGTGCTGTCTCATTATGTCTCTTCTGTACATAGTTCTTAATGTGTGGTTCTACACTGAACAGTTAAGATGATTTCTTCACAAGGGTTCTTTTTGGTTGGTCAAATATCGACCACAGTGTGAAAATATTTTCAAAATTGAAATCGAAGAATGGTAAATCCGGGATGGAATAACAATGATATTAAGAAAATGATAGATTGATAACACATAGATGAGCTGTTGAGTTGCTGAAAACTACAACAAAAATACTGCTATACATTTGAGCTTGAAAACGAAAGGCCTTCTTCTAACATAGAAAATATGCACATATATCCATGCAGCCACAACTCTCTCACAAATGAGAACTATGTCTGGCAATGAACAAGGCTTTTTGCTCGAAAGCTAACATGTGTAGCAGTCTTTATGTTGTGCCTGTCTGTGACTCAATATCTCCTCCATGTGGTGAGTTGTAATCTAGCCTTTTCAAAATTAAAATATTACATCCCACGTAGTTTGTAAAACTGAAAATCTCTATCTGCAGTGATGGTAACTCCTTTGCCCGGTATGCTAAAAGTTTCACGAAGGCCTTTGCTGACAGACACTATCCTTGTGGAAGATTCGTGTGCAAGACCTGCCCAATCCACTGACTCAGCACTTTCTGCTCCAGTCGTGTCACATGCTTGTCACACCCCATTGAAGAGGCCACGTCTCCTTTGAAAGCAGCTGTATATATGATGGCTCTACTGCAGTCATTGTTCATAATGTAATAGTTCATTTCAGTATAAATATGTTACCATGAGAACAGCAAGTTGAAGTTCCAGTGTTGACAGATTATCCATGTAAATTAACAAGGTAGATTGCTTTCTTCAGTCACCTACATATAACTAAACTGATTTATAGAAAAACTGTGTGCATGTGTTTCTTTCTTCAGTCATCAACTAATGTTTGAAAAACAGCTCACACTCAGCTGCAGAGTGAATGATTTTGCCTGAGACAATAATAATAATAATTTTATTGTCTTTAAGCCATTACAGCAATAGACAAAGTCATACACATAGTACAATACAGTACAGTACATGCTATAAAAGAACAGAATTGTTAAAAACGTTACAGTTTTATATCACATGTCATGAAATCCTTTATATTGTAGAATGGGTTTAAAACTAACCAAACATAATGTGTTTGTTTGTATTGTTGCTCTGGTAAATTTTTTATAGCTTGTGGAAGTTTGTTAAATAATTTGTGGCCCATAAGTTCACAACTGTTAACTGATTTTGACAGTCTGTGGTAGGGCGTATAGATAGAGCTGTTTGTCCTAGTGCTCTAACAATGTATATTTGCCCTGCGTTTTTTTTAGGTAAGATCGTTTTTGTGTAGATTAAAACATAATAAATATATAGGTTTATTACTGTCATGATTTTTTGTTGAGTAAACAAAGGTTTACAATGGCCTTTTATGGTGAGCCTGTAATTATCCTAATAGTTTTCTTTTGCAGTAATAGTATATCATGCACACAAGTGGAGTTTCCCCATAAAATAATACCATAGGATATGATGCTTTGGAAAAATGAGTAGTAAGATACTTTAACATAATTTTTAGGTACACAGTGCATTAATCGCCTTCACAAATAGATTGCCCTAGACAATTTACCACTAATATACTTAATATGTGGATTCCAAGAAAGTTTATCACCCAAATATACCCCCAAAAATTTAACACAATTATGATCATCTGATGGAAACCTATCTTTTAAACTAAATACCATCTGCTGGGTTTTGCTTTCATTAAGCAAGAACCCATTTGCTTTAAACCAGAGTGAAGCTTGCTCAATTGTCTCTGTAACACATGTTTTAAGGCTATTAAGATTATTACTGCTGTTCAGAAACGTTGTATCATCAGCATAGAGTACTGTTCTGGATTTAATAAATGATGGTAGGTCATTTATCATTATTAGGAAAAGAAAAGGGCCCAGCACGGATCCCTGTGGAACACCTACCTTAATCTGTTCTATACTGGACATTTCTTTCCCAACACAGGCAGCTTGCTTACGGTTTTGTAAATATGATCTTAATAGCTTAAGGCTGTTACCTTTAACACCATAAAAGTCCATTTTTTCGAGTAGTAGCGTATGTTCTACACAGTCAAAGGCTTTGCTTAGGTCACAAAAAGTTACTTGAGCAAAGCATTTATCTTCAAATATTTGATGGATGTATTTAACAACATTAGTACTCCCAACCAAACATCTGCAATTTAGGCAAACATCAGCCCCGCCCAATAGGACGCATAAAGAAGAAATGTGGAAATAAGCCGCATGGTTTACTGGAATCGCGCCGAAAGAAATTAATATTTTTGTGAGGAAACCCATCGTTACAGGCAGTTTCAAAATCACGCAAAACCTTTGATGCTGATGGAACACTAAATCTCTGTCTCGTTCACTATTCACCTGATTCTAAAAACATATTGCTTAAAACATGTGCGCAATAGCTATTGTAAACACTGCTGAAGTTTCCTTCGAAACACGTACCCAAACTCTGGGCTTCCAAGCAGAAAGCTTGACATACGAGGTGCGCTTACAGATTAACTTTTATTTTTTGGTAAGAACTTTATTTATTAGTCTACAGCAATGTTATACTCTTCAAAATATTCCCCATTACATACTACACACTTATGCCAGTGATTTTTCCAATTCCCGAAACACTTTAGGATCTGTTCCTTCGGGATAGTTTACAGGTCTTCTAACTGCACATTTTTAATCTCATCCATACTTGTAAAACTGTTGCCCTTTAAGACCCACTTTGAAATGTTTATACCACTTGTATGCCCTTGGTTTACTCATAACAAGTTCACCAAAAGCAATATTCAACATTTCTAAAAATTTTATTCCATTCTTACAACAAAATTTGATACAGATTCTCTAATCTATTTTTATACAAAACAAATAATTGTTGATGCTACCAAAATACATGTAATCTTTTTTACAACTGACAACAGAGTAAATAGTCAATATGCATAACATTGTACACATACTTCAGAGACATGTCCACGGAAACAGTGACAAAAAAGTAGTGCAAATAGGACTAACACACAAAATTATAAATTTCTGCTTACTTTTTAATGTTGCTAGAATTGTTAAGTTTCAATACAGTCCTTCAAAGAAAACTTCTACATTTCAGTAGAAACACAAAGTAAGAACAAGCCTTAAATTCTACAGATTGATTGCATTATGTGCGTTTGGTTTTATGAATAGCAGTAGAGGAACATATACCATATTCACATGAACAGGCATTCGGTTCTATGTTTGTAGTAGAATCCTGACTTCCGTTCATATGTTAATATTATTTACTCTATTGTTGTATTTCGAAAGAAGCTATCTCTTTTGTATTCCTTATGGTCTTAATGCATTTGTCTAAAAATTAACGCTGCCGAGACGTATCTGTGTACGGCGTCGCCACAGATTAAAATCGAGCGTCGCGGCAGGGCCGGTACTACGCTGTGAAACAGCCTGTAGAAGCGCCTTGTGACGTAGCTGGGTTGGCAGAGTGGAGACTTGCTCGCTCGCTCTTCAATTTACCGACAGACTATAGCATACTGGACTCTCATTCGGGAGGACGACGGTTCAAATCCACTTCTGGCCATCCTGATTTAGGTTTTCCGTGATTTCCCTATATCACTTCAGGCAAATGACGGGATGGTTCCTTTGAAAGGGCATGGCCGATTTCCTTCCCCATCCTTCCCTAATCCGAGCTTGTGCTCAATCTCTAATGACCCAGCTATCGACGGGACGTTAAACACTAATCTCCGTCTCCGGGAAGAACAGGCTCCAGTGTTAAGTGGCAACAAACCAAGAATCCTGCCACCAAGCGGGAACTGAACCGGATGTGTCGCCACATTCCACAACGAAATTCTGTCCCGAAATCTGGCAGAGAACTGAAAGAGATTCTTTTCACGTATAAAGCACACCAGTGGCGAGACGCAGTCAGTACCTTCACTGCGCGATAACAACGGTGCAGTCACTGATGACAGTGCCACTAAAGCAGAGTAACTAAACACGGTTTTCCGAAACTCCTTCACCAAAGAAGAAGAAGTAAATATTCCTGAATTCCAATCAAGAACAACTGCCAAGATGAGAAACATAGAAGTAGATATCCTCGGAGTAACCGAGCAGCTTAAATTACTTAATAGAGTCAAGGCCACCGATCCAGATTGTATAGCAGTCAGGTTCCTCTCGGAGTATGCTAATACAATAGCTCCATATTTAGCAATTATATACAACCGCTCGATCGCGGAAAGACCCGTGCCTAAAGACTGAAAAACGGCTCAAGTCACACCAATACCCTAAAAGGGAAGTATGAGTAATCTGTCGAATTACAGGCCCATATCACTAACGTCGATTTGCAGTAGGTTTTTGGAACATATACTGTATTCGGTCATTATGACCTAGAAGAAAACGATTTATTGACACATAGTCAGCAGGGTTTCACAAAATGTCGTTCTTGTGAAACACAACTAGCTCTTGATACTCATGAAGTAGTAAGTGCTATCGACAGGGGATGTCAAATTGATTCCATACTTTTAGATTTCCAGAAAGCTTTCGACACCGTTCCTCACAAGCGGCTTCTAACCAAACTGCATGCCTACGAAATATCGCCTCAGTTGTGCGACTGGATTCGTGATTTCCTGACAGAAAGGTCACAGTTCGTAGTAACAGACAGAAAGTTATCGAGTAAAACAGAAGTAATATCCGGCGTTCCCCAAGGAAATGATATAGGGCCTCTGTTGTTCCTGATCTACTATATTAACGACATAGGAGACAATCTGAGTAGCCATCTTAGATTGTTTGCAGATTATGCTGTCACTTATCGTCTTGTAAAGTCATAAGATGATCAAAACGACTTGCAAAATGATAGCCGGCCGGTGTGGCCGTGCGGTTCTAGGCGCTTCAGTCAGGTTCGAATCCTGCCTCGGGCAAGGATGTGTGTGATGTCCTTAGTTTAGTTAGGTTTAAGTAGTTCTGAGTTCTAGGGGACTGATGACCTCATATGTTAAGTCTCACAGTGCTCAGAGCCATTTGAACCATTTTAACCAACAGAATGTTTTCGCAATCGGAGGAGAAAACTGGCCATTCTGTTGGCACCCACCTACATAAGGAGAAATGATCATCACGATAAAATAAGAGAAATCAGAGCTCGCACAGAAAAATTTAAGTGCTCGTTTTTCCCGTGTGCCATTCGACAGTGGAA